>NC_080094.1:25751212-26054242 GCF_950005125.1 Chionomys nivalis
AATGATACTGGTGGTGGGCTGGAGAGATGGCTCAGAGGTTAAGAGCATTGCCTGCTCTTCCAGAGTTCCTGAGTTCAGTTCCCAGCAACCACATGGTGGCTCACAACCATCTGTAATGAGGTCTGGCGCCCTCTTCTGGCAGTCATGCAGAAAGGATATTGTTGTATACATAATAAATAAATATTTTAAAAAAATGATACTGGTGAATTAAATTGAGGAAAAAATAGAGCTTAATAAAATTACTGGATAGTGGTGCATCCCTTTTAACCCCAGCACTTCAAAAGCAGAGGCAGGTGGATCTCAGAATTCAAGGTCAGCCTGTACACAGAGTAAATTCCAAGACAGCCAGGGCTACAGTGTAATCCCATCTCAAAAGCAACAAAACCACCAATAACAAAATGGATTAATAAGACCAACAACTAGAATTTTGACAGTTCCCATACTTTCTTTGACCTTCAAATTCCAAATTTCTTTCTTCTGTCTCTTTCTTTCTCTTGGAGACATGGTTTCTCTGTGTAGCTTTGGAGCCTATCCTAAAAGGCCTCCGCAGACCAGGTTGGCCTTGAAATCAGAGATCCACCTGCCTTCTGCCTAGGTTAAAGGTGTGAGCCACAACCAACTAAGAAATCTTCCTGTTCAAAACAGTAAATATATTTGGCTATACTAAGGGTCTGATTTTGAAATATAATATTTATAATAGCTGTGGATATAGCTTAGTGATAGAACTCTTGCATAGGGACTAGTCTGATACGTGGCATACCTTCCTAAAAAAAAATCACTGGGCTGATGAGATGGCTCAGTGGTTAAGAGCACTGGCTGCCTTTCCAGGTGAACCCAGGCTCAAACATTCCCAGCACCCACATGGCAGCTCACAATTGTCTATAACTCAGTTCCAGGGAATCGGAGACTGTCACACCAATGTGCACAAAACTAAATAAATTAAAAAAGAAAAAAGAAAATCACTTTAAAGCTGGGCATGATAACACATGCCTGTATACAACCACTCAAAAGGAAGATCACAAGTTCCACAGTCAGGACTACAAAGTAAGATCTAATTCCATAAAGGGTCACAATTAATACACCTTACTGAAGGAGAAACCCATCGGGCATTATCTTTAGATGACAATTCTACTACACAAATGGGCCCTCTGCTTTTATCCCTACCAAAAATATACAGCATTATTGCTTTAAAAGGCAATGCAAAAGTATTTCTAACCTAAACTTATGAAAAATGGCAAAACAAAACCACCAGCATTTGAAGTCCTTTGTGTAAATTTTATTTTTCCACCTTACACCAGAAAACTAGTACCAATGTTAAATAAATGACACAGCAACAGTAGGATGTCTTCCAAAGTGAAACATTTAAATAAATAAAAAAAGAAACCAAGTTATTCTGTTATCATAACTCTGCCCTAAAAACTTAATAGGCAGAAAAGTCATCAACTGTGTATTTTATTTTTTGATCAGACAACAGAGGCAAAATAAGTCTTAGTGTAAAGCTTAATCTCATTGGCCACCATTCTCTGGAATGTGCGGACAGAAACTTTGAGACCTAAAACCATCTAAAGTGGAACTCAACATTTACATCTGTAATAATTCCTGCTACCATTTGGATGTCTCTTAAAATAGGTATGGCATGAGATGCAAACTCTCAAGTTCAGAGGTAAATAGCCTGTTACCCCTCCCCCATTACAGGAGTACTAAATAAAAAATAGAATTGAACCCAAGTCTATTGAGGATTCAGGACCTAAACAGGTTCTTTTTACTAAATTCAATACCAGGTCCTTAAATTCTGCAAAAAGACCTTTTTTAAAAACAAAAACAAACGGGGCTGGAGAGATAACCCAGTGGTTAAGAGCACTGACTATTCTTCCAGAGGACCCAGGTTCAATTCCCAACATCCATAGGGCAGCTCACAAGCATCTGTAACTCCAGTTCCGGGAGACCTGATACCCTTACACAGGCAAAACAACAAATAAGGAAGGAAGAAAATGACTAAAATTAAAAAGAAACAAAAAGACAGGGTCTTACTATGTAGCCCTGGCTGGTCTGGTGCTCTTTAGGTAAACCAGGCTGGCTTTGACCTCAGATTCACCTGCCTCTGCCTAAGTAATAGGTGCAAATTGATTTTTTAACAGCTAACAAAAACACTGCCATGTTGGGTGTAGTAGTACACACCTTTAATTTCAGCACTCTGGAGGCAGAGGCAGGCAGATCTCTGGGAGTACAAGGCCAGTCAGGTCTAACAGTGAGTTTTAGACCAACCAGGGATACATGGTGAGATTGTCTCAAAAAAAAAAAAAAAAAAAAAAAAGGCAAAACAAAACAAAGCCCAAACTAAAACTACTGTCTTGAGGTGTAGATGGAGTGGCTTTCGGAGGGGCCTTTAAAACAAAGTCTTTGCTTTAAAGATGTATGAAGGTCACCTTAGGACATGTTTTAAGAAACTGGGATATAAGATGGCTGTAAAAAATTAAAACAAAAACCAGGAGCACAGCTACATGTTAACTACAGGAGAACATAGGTAGCTGCTAGTGGATAGTTAAGTCCTTAAGAATGATATCTGAAAATTCTTCAGTACATTCAAAGTGTGAAGTGCAACATTTTGGGAGGAAAACTTGTCAGAAAGACAGACGAACAGAAGCAAATAATGAAAATAATCTCCAACTAAATTACACAGGGGAAAAAAAAGACCTAACATTGATGGGCGAAGCTTTGTTAACCAATCACCTTTAAGAAGTGGAACCTAGTTAAGGCATGGCTACCTGGAGCCCAGGAAGAAAAACTGGGAATCACTCTTTCTGGGTGATTCCCGCAGGACACAGTGGAACTTGGACTTCCCATTTCTGTGGCGTGAGTTTCCCCTTATAATAAGTAAAAATATAATTGTTTATCTTTAAGTTGGCCTGGTTATTTCCCGAATCAAGTTAACTTATACACAACATGCTTGAAAATTTACTGTTTTGATTACCAGGCTTTGTTTTTTAAAGGAAGAGAACAAGGAAGACTGCTTGTCTAGAATGTGCAGTACCACAGGTTCAACCTCCAGTAAAGGAAAAGAGACAAAAAGAGTCTAGAGATTGGGGTTACAGTTCAGTTATGAGCACTTACCTAGCATGTCCAAGGTCTTAGGCTCAACCCACAGCAACACACACCAAAAAAACGTACTTTTCACTGTGTGTTATGGTTTACCCCTGCAATCTCAGCATGCAGGAGACTCAGACAGAAGGATCGCCTTAAATTAAAGTCCAACCATGGCTACACAGCTACGGCCCTATCTCAAAAAACCCCAACCCCAAAAGGGCAAAAAACAAAAATAAATGAGAGAGTTTATGATTTATATCAGGCATGGTGATATGGGCCTGTAATCCTTATATTTAAGTGACAGAGGCAGGAGAGTCCCTACAAGTTCAAGGACACCCTGATTTACTAGCAAGTTCCAGGACAGTCAGAGAGTTACAGTGAGACCACATCTTAAAAATAAGCAAACAGGGCTGGAGAGATGGCTCAGAGGTTAAGAGTATTGCCTGCTCTACCAAAGGTCCTGAGTTCAGTTCCCATCAACCACATGGTGGCTCACAACCATCTGTAATGGGGTCTGGTGCCCTCTTCTGGCCTGCAGGCATACACACAGACAGAATATTGTATACATAATAAATTATTTAAAAAAATAAATAAGCAAACAAACAAAAGCACTTGTAAACAAAGATTCTATCAGGCCAGCCAAATGGCTGTTGACTTCAATCTCAAGGATTCACAGGGTACAAAGAAAAAACTGACTGTGAAAAGTTATCCTCTAACCTCTATAAACACAGAGACACAGACCTGACAGACAGACAGACAGACACACACACGAGTTCATCCCCATTTGTAACAAATCATATCACTTCTACAGAAACAGAAAAGAATTTATGTTTTAGCTGGGTGTAGAGGCTCATACTTATAATCCTAGCACTGGGGAGACTGAGACAGGAGGTTTGTCAAGTTCAAAGCCAGTCTGGGCTAACATAAGTGAGTACCAGATTAGTCTGGGCTACAGAGTGAGATAGGTACTATCTCAACACTGTTTCCCTATTCACAATTTATGACTTAAAAATACACAGCAAAGACAGAGGTACAACTCAGTGGTAAAGTGCTTACCTAGCATGGGCAAGACCCCAAGGTTCACTGTCCAGCATGCTGCCCTACCCTCAAAAGAACAAAATCTACACACACACACCCCAAACCAAAGCAAAGCCAGACATGCTCTAATGTCAACACTCAAGAGGCAGAGACAGAAAGAGCACTTAAAGTTCTATGCCAGTCTGGTCTACACAGGGCATGGCTCAGTGGGTTAAGCACCTGTAGCCTAACAACCTGAACTCAATCCCTAGGTACTGTGTAGAAGAGAAACTACTCCTAAACATTGTTCTCTAACTTCTAGTTATACACATGGCACAGTATGCATTCATACACAAAAGTAAAAGTCAACAAAAATGGGTCAAGTGTGTGTGTGTGTGTACCCCTGTGATAAAACACTTATCTAACTATATATAAAGCTGGGTGGTGGTGGCGCATGCCTTTAATCCTAGCACTCGAGGCACAGGCAGCTGGATAGCCACCTGTGAGTTCGAGGCCAGCCTGGGCTACAAGAGTCAGTTCCAAGACAGACTCCAAAGCTACAGAGAACCCTGTCTCAGAAAAAAACAAAACTAACCACACAGAAACCAAAAAAAGAAAAAAGAAAAAAAAAAAAAAAGAAAGAAAAAAAGAAATAAAACAAAAAAATTACATATATATTAAAACTTTAAAAATAAGCAGTCAGGACCTGGTGATATATGTGTACAATCCTAGGCCAGCTAGAACTATATGAAGACAGTCCACTCAAAATAAAAACAAACCAGATGTGGTGGCACATGCCTTTGATCCCAGCACTCAAGAAGCAGAGGCAGGTCAGTCTCTGAGTTTGAGGCCATCCAGGTCTACAGAGTTCCAGGACAGTCAGGGCTATAAAATACAAACAAACAAACAAAAAAAACCCACAACATACCAAATAAAAACAAATTCATATGCTGGGGAGTGGTGGGACACAGCTTTAATGAAATCTCTGGAGCCAGCCTGGTTTTGTCTCAAAACCAAAAAAACAAATTCACAGAAACAAGAGACTGCTGTACAGAAAAGATGCTATAGGTACATTTCTAATACAGTATCGGCAAGTAATCCCTGGCCTATGATTACGGTATCACCAAAAATACCACTTCTGGGTGCTGGAGAAGATGGCTCAGAGTTTGAGTACATACTGCTCTTACAGGAATTCAGGTGACCGCCTGTGACTCATGACTCAACAACTCTAAGGGATCTGCTGCCCTCTTAGGATACTACACTCACCTGCACACATTCTCATATAGATTAATACAAATACACACAATTAAAATATTTTAAAAAAGAAAATACCTCTAATTAAAGGCCATGTATCTACAGATGAACAAACCTAGACCTCTTCCTGAGTCTGAAACGAGAAGATAAATTCATACAAGAAGAGAATCCTGGATCTTGGGGAATAGAAAAAAAAAGAGGGAGAAAGACTCTTAGATCTGTCGAAACTATACAACATACACTGTCTCTGGGTAACTGAGGCAAACTACACTGGGCGTGACTTATATACTGATCCACACCTAAGCAACAACTCAGTGCCTCACTCACCCAGCAGGCCACACCAAAACCAAGATGTACAAGTCAAGAGTCTCTTTAGAAAATAAGAACTTTTGGCATCAGAAAATCAAAATCAAGAATAAAAAAATAGCAACATCAGCATTGACATGATATATTATTAGCTGGTGATTTCATTAATAATCTTCACAATTCAGAATATATACTGTATTTTACACACACAAACACACACACACACACACACACACACACAGATTGCCTCTATCTCAAAGGCATACACCACCATAGCTTATCTTCTGTTCACAGAGCCAGAAGAAGGCATCAGATGACTTGGAGCTGGAGTTACAGACAGTTGTGAGCCACCATATGGGTGCTAGGAATTGAACTCAGGCCTTCTTAGAAGAACAGCCACTTTTCTTAACTGTGGAGCCATCTCTCCAGCCCTGTCCATTCATTTTTAATAGGGTGATTTTCTTAAAATTCATAGTGCATTAGTGAGATAGCTAAATTGAGAAATGCCCATTAGAGCATTAATCATAACTAAAAAAATTCCAAGTGCTCACCTTTCTAAGACTAAAATGTTTCAGTTAATAAAAACCACTCAGAAAAATTCACAAGACTCAGGGTTAAAAGGAGAGACAAAAGGTATTTGAGATCTGACATACAAATTATGAAAAAAAAAATCCTCTAGCCATATACTCAATCCTAAAATTTTCAGATAACAGTATTTTTCTCATGTAAGAAAACATCATCAGGCCAGGCGGTGGTGGCGCACGCCTTTAATCCCAGCACTTGGGAGGCAGAGGCAGGCGGATCTCTGTGAGTTCGAGACCAGCCTGGTCTACAAGAGCTAGCTCTAGGACAGGCTCCAAAACCACAGAGAAACCCTGTCTCGAAAAACCAAAACCAAACAAAAACCAAACAATAACAAAAAAAAAAAAAAAAAAAAAAAACAGAAGAACTAAGATCAGTGTTAAAAGAATAGATGAAGTGGGGGCATTTGATATGTGACATATATAAATTGTAAAATATTCATGCCTATAAGTCCAGCACTTGGAAGGTCAAGGGACTAAGAAGAGAAGAAACTCAAGGTCATCCTCAGCTACTTACTGAATTGGGGGGGGGGGGAGAGGCGAGGTTTAAGACAGAGTTTCTCGTGTAGCAGCTCTGGCTGTCCTGGAACTCAATGAGATCCGCCTTCCTCTTCCTCCCAAGTGCTGGGATTAAAAGAATGCACCATTCTGGAATGGCTGTTTCTGGAACTTACTGTGTAGACCAAAATGGCCTTGAACTCACAGAGATCCACCAGCCTCTGCTTCCCAAGTACTCGGATTAAGGTGTGTACCATTATGCCTGGTTCATAATTTTAAATCAGGTATTACAAGCATTATTAATTATTGTCTGAAAATGCTAAGCCCTTAGCAAATTAAATGGCAAACCTCATCAGATGTAAGTTTCTACAATTATATATTTATATACAAGTTGTCAAGTTACCATACATGTTATAAACAGTTAATATGTTGGGGACATTTTCTGAGCTAGGTACTGTCTTTCAACTAATCCTCACAATGACTCAATGAAGAAGCAAGCAGAGAGAACTAACTATAGTCCCAGGTATTTTAGGGTGCTCAAGAATACAGGTTCAAAGCCACGACTACAGTCTTGACCAGGATTCTTTAGACAACTCTAGAGTCATCCTGGTTGCCCTTTAGAGGATAATTTTCCTTACTGCAAAGTCTAAAAACCAAACTTGAGCAGAGACTCTCAAAAGTCCATTATACCCTGAAATGTTAATTTGTCAACTGTATTTCAATAAAAGAATGGTCTTACTTCCTTCATACTCTAATGTTTAGTTAGTCCAAATCTTGATTCCAACCTAAGGACACTATTAAAAGAACAAAGTCAAGCAGAGCATAGTGGACCCTACATGTAATACCAGTACTTGAAAGGCTGAGGCAAGGAATCGCTGAGAGTTCAGGGAAAGTGTGGGCTACAAAACGAGATCCTTTCACAAAAAAAAAAAAAGAAAAGAAAAGAAAAGAAAAGAAACATTTTGTAGATACAATTGCTAAATCTAACCTCAAATGACAATGACAGACAGAAATAAGTAATATCTTCGAGTAAGCCGCACTGTAAGAGAATAGACGCTGCCACAGTGATCCAGCACTAGATCCAGCACTTTAGCAGGTTATCTAGGCCCTTCATATCGCATCTGAGGACAGGAACAAAATATTTAAACATTAAGGGCTTGAGAGATGTCTCGGCTGTTAAGAGCACTTAGGTTAAAAGGACTCCAGTTCAATTTTCAGTCCCTACATGGAAGTATACAACCATCTTGAATTCTCTTCAGTTCCAGAGGAATACCCTCTTTTGGTCCCTATGGACATTAGACATACATGCAGGCAACACACTCACACATATTTTAAATATCAAGCTCAAGGCATAAGTGCTACTCTATACATTATTCTAGGAATAATTTTTGCTGCTTTTGTTCTCTAAAAAACAATTACCTCAATATTCTGAAATAAACCTAGCAAAAGTCAGTGTAAAGTTTTCTATTGTTGTTGTAACAAATTACCAGAAACAAGAAAAAAAGCAACATAAATTACACCAGTTTCAGTAAATCAGAAGCAGAGTGGGTTTAATTGGATCTTGTTGAGTGACCAACTAAGTCAAACCCAAAGTATCAAGGAGCCATTTTACTGGCTGGAAGCTCTGGGAGGAATCTGCTCCCTGCTCATTCAGGTTGTTGACTTAATTTCCTATGGTTGCTGGACTGGAGAACTGGCTCCTCTGATGGCTGTCAGCTGGAGCTCTCTTTGTTGCACAAAGCTGCTTGCTGTATTCATAGTTTCCCTGATGCCAGCTCCCAGAATGGTAGGATGGAGTCTCTAACTCCACCCAAAGTTCTCTGCTTAAAAAACAAAACAAAACAAAAACAACAACAACAACAACAAAAAACTCACTATGTAGTCCTGGCTGACCTTAAACTCAGACTCACTTGTATCTGCTTTTGGAATACTGGGATTAAGGGCATGGACTGCCCCATCCAGAAGCAGGTCCTTTGCTTTTTAGGGACACGGTGCTTAGACTAAATCTCGGGGGGGGGGGGCTCACAAACAAAGAGTAATCCTTTGAGTTCCTTAAAATTCCCTACATCAGCAGTTCTCAACCTGTGGGTTGTATCCCCTTTGGGGATTGAACAACCCTTTCAGAGGAATCATGTATCACATATTTACATTATCATTCATAACAGTAGCAAAATTATAGTTATGAAGCAACAATGGAATAATTTTATGGTTAGGGGTCACCACAACATGAAGAACTGTATTAAAGGGTTGCAGCATTAGGAAGACTGAAAACCACTGCCCTAAATAGTCTTTCTGCCACATAATATTCTAGGGATTAGGGTACCAACATTTTAGTGGGGTCATTGTCCACTATAATCCATCTTACAGCCTCCAAAGATTTACATTCTCCCATAAAACACATTCATCCTATACCAAGTTAAAGTTCCCAAAGGTCTCAAACATCAAGCATCAAGACAAAGTCCAAAAGTCTCATCTAATGCTTTCTTTGTTAAAAAGAAAAACCTAAATCTCAGCTAGGAGTAGTGGCATACAACTGTAATGTCAGCATTTGGGAAGCAAAGACAAGAGGACAGTCAACAAATTCCTTCCAAGCCAGCCTGGTCTAGTGAGCTTCAGGTTAGGAAGGCATACAAGGCAAAATCCTACCTCAAAACAAAATCAACAACAAAATATCATCATTTAATTAATAAGATATTCTGGGCTACAATGTTAACTAAAACATTTGGAATACAAACATAAGAAATACACCCAAAGTGATGCCAAAGTCCACTCCATTTCTTGCCCAAAGAAAATTCTCTGATGCTTTGTTTCAATCCTCTAGGCTCTTGGTCTTACTTAAGAGACAAGAGTTTAAGTCGCTCACATCCCTCTGTATGCAACAATCCTCTTTAATTTTTCCTACTTCTTTTTTCTTTTTTTTTTTAATTGATATTTACTGAGCCCTACATTTTTCTCTGCTCCCCTCCCTGTCTCTCCCCTCCCCCCAGGTCCCCATGCTCCCAATTTACTCAGGAGATCTTGTCTTTTTCTACTTCTCATGTAGATTAGATCTATCTAAGTCTCTCTTAGTATCTTTGCTTTATGTTTAAAAACCACCTATGAGTGAGTACATGTGATAATTGTCTTTCTGTATCTGGGTTTTTTGCCAGAATTTTGAAGCTAAAAATACATCTTTTTTTTTGTTTTTTGTTTTTCAAGACAGGGTTTCTCTGTGGCTTTGGAGCCTGTCCTGGAACTAGCTCTAGCTCTTGTAGACTAGGCTGGTCTTGAACTCAGAGATCCGCCTGCCTCTGCCTCCGCCTCCCAAGTGCTGGGATTAAAGGCATGTGCCACACTGCCAGGCTAATTTTTTCCTACTTCTTTCAATGGACATTAGCATTGTTATCAAGAATGCAATGGGGCTTTCTTTAATTTCACGGGGGTCCACTCCCTTACAAAGATATTCACAATTAAAGCAAGCTTCACCTTCATCATTTTGCTAGGACATCTAAGTTTTAAAAACAAACAAACAAACAAACAAAAAAAACCACCTAAGTTTATTTGCAAATAAACTTACAAGTTCTGCCTTCCATAGCACAAGACACAATTTCTGTTCCGTTTGCTGTAACGTGTAACTCACTCCTATCTCAGTCTTCACTAGTAAAATCATTAACATCCCATTCCTACTAACAATCTGTTCTAGGTCTTTTCTACCACATTCTTCAAAATTCTTCCAGCCTCCACCCACTGGCACTTCTATGTTTAGGTTAACAGTACACCCTACTCCTGGTACCAAAATCTATTCTAGTGTTCTGCTACCATAGTACCATCAATGTAGTGACTTATATCACCACAAATTTATTTATTTATTTTTTTTTTTTTTGGATTTTTCGAGACAGGGTTTCTCCGTAGCTTTTGGTTCCTGTCCTGGAACTAGCTCTTGTAGACCAGGCTGGCCTCGAACTCACAGAGATCTTCCTGCCTCTGCCTCCTGAGTGCTGGGATTAAAGGCGTGCATCACCACCGCCCGGCTAAATTTATTATCTTAAGTTTTCTATGGGTTATAAATTGGGTGAGCCTGGCTAGCTTAGGGTCTCAAGGCCAAAATCAAGTTATCTACAAAACTGTTTTACTTGCTGAGAACTCTGGAGAGGAATCCACTTCTAAGTTCTTTCAGATATTGGCATTCAGTTCCTCGTGGTTGTAGGATTATGGTCTTCATTTCCTTGCTATCAGATACTAGAGGGTACCCACATGCCTTCTCATATTCTCTTTGCAGCCTTCTCTAAATGCACCTAATGGAGTCCCTCTCATGCTTTAAATCTGTCTGATTGCCCCATCCACCAATCTAATCCAGATGGAAAAGGTACTCTGATTCTAAGTGCTCATGTAATCAATCTGTGACTAAGCCAAGATCCAGGTTAATTTTCTATTTTAAGATTTTTGGGGCTGGAGAGATGGCTCAGTGGGTGAGGGGAAGTGCTGCTCTTCCAAGGGCCCTGAGTTTCATTCCTAGCACCCCCACCAGCACAGCTTATAACTGCTGGTAACTCCAACTCCAGGGAACTCAACACCTTTTTTCTGGCCTCCATGAGAACCCACATACATATAAAATAAAATCTTTCAGAGAGTCTTAACATTGACTACACCTGCAAAGTTCTTTTCTACTACATAACAATGTATTTACAGACTGTGTAGATGGATACACACAAGGTATCATTTGCCCCATGTTTAGACATTAAATTCAATTTCTTTTCTTTCTTTTTGTTTTGTTTTGTTTTTCAAGACAGAATGATTTCTCTATGTAGCTCTGGCTGTCCTGGAACTCACTCTGTAGACCAGACAGGACTCAAATTCGGAGATCTGCCTGACCCTGCCACCCAAGTGCTGGGATTAAAGGGGTGTACCACTTTACCTGGCTTAAATCTATTTCTAAGAAAAGTCTTCCTTGTCTTTAAATGACTGTAAGATGTAAAAATGTTATGGTCAGGCCTGAGTTGGTGCTAAGGTGGTAAACAAAGACCTAAATTCAATCCTGAGCATCAACATAAAAAGTCAGGTGCAGAAATCCTAGCATAGGCGGGAGGTAGGAACAAGAGCATCTCTGGTGCTGGCTGGACGGTTCATTGAGCTAAATCATGGAATTCTAGATTTAGTGAGATATTGTCTCAGGAAAAGAAAATGAATGCTAAAATGCTGGGTGGTGGCCCACACCTTTAATGCCAGTCTCGGGAAGCAGAGGCAAATGGATCTCTAAGTTCGAGGCCAGCCTAGTCTATAGAACAAGTTCCAGGATAATCAGAGTAACACAGAAAAGCCCTGTATCGAAAAACAAAAACAAAACAAACGAAAAAGTAAAATAAAATTAGGTAGAGGGGTTGAAGAGCTAGCCTAGTAGCTAAGAATGCGTATTGCTTAGGTGGGCAGTGGTGGAGCACTCCTTAAATCCCAGCACTCGGGAGGCAGAGGCAGGCGATCTCTGTGAGTTCGAGGTCAGCCTGGTCTACAAGAGCTAGTTCCAGGACAGGCTCCAAAGCTACAGTGAAACCCTGTGTCGGAAAAAGGAAAAGAAAAAAAATTTTTAAAAATGAATGAGATTTGTTTTTGTAGAGGATGGAAGTTCAGTTCCCACCACCCATACTGGGCAACTCATAACTGCCTGTAATTCCAGCTCCAGAACTTCCAGTCCATTCTGGCCTCCTTGGCCACCTGCACTCATGTGCACACACATATCCCCATACAGACAAAGAATTTTTTTGTTTTTGTTTTTCGAGACAGGGCTTCTCTGTGTAGCCCTGACTGTCCTGGAGTTTGATCTATAAACTAGGTTGGCCTCAAAATCAGATATCTGCCTGCCTCTGCCTCCTGAGTGCTGAGATTAAAGGTGTGAGGCACCACCACCACCCAACAGTCCAGACACAGATCTTTAAAACAAAACAAAACAAAGAAAAGGTTTAATAACTTAAAAAGGCAGAGAGCAACTGAGTAAGACACCTGGTCTCCATGTTCACCTACAGACAAAAAGCATACACACATGAATGTATACACACACACATACGAAATGTTATGTTCAGAGACAAATCCAGTACCAAGGAGCTGGGTGTGGTAATCACACCTGTAATATTTGAAGGCTTAGGCAAGTGGACTCGAGACTATCCTGGGCTACAAAATACAAAAGCAAGCAAACAGTAACAGAGTGGAAGAATCAAAACCACATCATGGAAATGTTACTGCCTAGTTCAGTCAAGTCCCAACTTCCAGGTAACCCAGAAACTGGTCCATGATCTCCCTTCTCCCTTGAGTACTTGATTTTCTGTTCTTGTTTTCCATAAAAGCCAAAATAAAGCAGGTATGGTGTGCTTAGTTTGTGTCAAAGAAAAGCTGCCAAAGAGTAACCTAACTTTGCAACTATTAATAAAACCAATCTAAGTAAATATCCAACCCTTTCCTTCTTTCTTCAAGTTACACATCCTCCTCCAATAACAAACTAAGGCCAAATATTTCAAAGTCAAGGAAGGACAAGCTTGCCCTGGTAGGACTGCAGTAGGTGAACTTTTCAAGACGACATATAGGGAAGAAGTTAGTGTCTGTCCTGGACTTTCAGCCTCAGGTCTACTAAGTAATTATAACCAGCTACAGAGATGATTGCTGAAGTGACGCCTAACAATAAGCTGTACCTAGATGGGAGGAATTCTGAATGTATCAACTAGCCCCTTTAATAACAAGTCATATGGATTGAACACTTAATGTTTGCTACATAGTCTAGCAAACGCTTGATACAAACTATCTTAAGACACTCCTTAACACAAACTTATAAACTTGTAAACTAGGAAATACCACCATTTAACAAGTAGAAAAACAATGCTTCCAGAAGTTAGGTCACACAGCTAAGTCAGTGGTTCTGATATCTGAGAACCTTAGGGAAGTTTTACTTCATTTTCACCGGCCTATATGGCCAATTATTTGACGAAATGATGTCTCCAAGTTTTGGGGGGGCAAAAAAAAAAAAAAAACTTCCCTCTCTACTTTGGTTTCCATTTTTTTCTCCCCTAGGCCCTTTCCAAAAAAATTCAACAGTTACAAGAGAATCAGTTCCCCAAATAACCTGCCACCTTTTCAGAAGGCATTATTCCCCCACAACAGCAAAGACAAGGCAGCAATTCTCCCAACTCTGACTCTGCTTCCCCAAAACAAACTCCACAAGTTTCACCCATCACCGGCCTAATCTAGATCTGTTCCAAAACTGCAAAAAATCAAAGAAACAAATTCGAAAGTACTCTTCTTTCAAAAGGTCATTAACATGTCTAAACTCTAGCCAACTTTCTTCTTCCTTCCACTACCTCTCCTCTTCTACCCAGGCTTCCAAGGAGCCCTCAAGCCCAAATCCGCTCGGTCGGCTCCAATTCGCGCTTCCCTCGCCCTTCCTCACCAGCAACCCCGCCCCGGGCCCCCTCCACCTGGCACCGGGTCTGCAGGTGGGAAGTTCAGCCCCGCCCAGAGGAACCCCAGGAAGGGCCCTCTCCCCGCTGCCCCGCGCGGCGCAGGGATCAGTGCCACACTGCCCAGCAGGCCCCGATCCCTCCGTGCGCCTCCCCAGCACCCGCGCGCGCCCCCCACCTCCAAGTTGTCCCTTAGTCTCCGCCCAGTCCAGCCTCCCTCCTGCAAGAAGCAGGCGTCTGACAGCCAGCTCCCCACCCTCGCACCGGCCGATCCCTCCGCCTGCTCTGCGCCCTCCGGGACGGCGGCGAACGTCCGAAATGGACTGCAGGGGCCTCGGCTGCTGTGTGCGGCGAGGGGGGCAGGGGAAGGCGACAGGCCGCCTGGGCGGAGAGCGTGCAGGACGACCTCGCCCTGCTGCCTGGGCCTGGGCTCATCCGCGCGCCCCGATGACCTCGGCCCGCGGCTCCCTAGGTACCTGCGGTGGAAGCGGCAGCGGCAGTAGCCGCGCTCCCCTCTCCTCACACAGACAATATGGCGGCGGCGGAGGAGGAGACACACGGCTCGGCCGCCAGCCGCAGGGACCAGAGCGAGGCTACAGCCTCCAATGCCGGAAGCGGAAGCCCCCTCCCAACCAGCGGCGAAGCGGAGCCGGAAAGGGCGGAGCCGCCCCGCCCTCCTAGGCTCCGTGCAGGCTTGCTGGCTTGTTCAGTGTCATCTGAGAGCGTTCGGGGTGAGACTGCGGAGCTGAATTGGAATTCTGATCATAAAACTTAATAGTGCGAATTCTAACTGAGAGGCGCATCTTAGTTAGAACCTGTAATAGGTGGCTAGACAAACCATGAGCGTCCCATCAAGCATACAAATAGTTGGATTGACCCAGCCGAAGATGGCGTTATGTTAGGTTTCCCGCACTACGCCTAGCGAGAGAGCCACTAGCAGACGAGGCCCTTCCTTTCTGCAAAGAAGCATGCGCGACCTTCCGTACTGTAGAGTGAAGCATCCTGGGAACTGAAGTTTCTCCTGCCTGGACCCCTGGTCTAGGTTTTGGTTTCCAGCAGCACTTTTTTTTCCCCCTTCAAACTTGGAGTTTAGACTAACGAAAGTTGGGTACCGTAGGTGGCGTGACTCTAGGTTCTACAGTTCTGTAATCTAGGAAAAGCTAGTAATAGCTCTAGAGAAGAAGGCCCGGTTCCATCTATGGAATCCTACCCAGAGCTGCCTACTTAGACCACTACAGGGTTGTCTGCCTTTCAATCCACCCTCATCCTCACTGTGTTTGCACGCATTTCCTTCTCCAAACAGGCACGGGGCTCTTCCTGCTATGCATACCGGAGTATGTTCTCCTTTTGCTCAAAATACTCCTGTGGGGAATCTCAAAATTCTTTCTTGTGCACTAACACTCGGCTTATATTCAATATCGCCCCCCCCAAAAAAAAAATTGCTCAAACCCCTTCCTTTTAGTCTCTTACCTTGTGTAAAATTCCTGATGTCCCACTTACTAAGACTGCAAACAATCCTGGAACTTGGCATTGTTGGCTCCCTTTCTTTGAACTGTGCTACAATTACCTTGTGGACTGGAGAACTTGTATGCATTGGTCAAATTCATTCAGGGGGTTTCTCTTCTTCTGAGGAACTGCTCTCCTTGAATTCCCAAACCCAGGTGCCATCGTGTAGCAGCCTGAGGTCCCTAGCTGACCTCCTCCATCAGACTGTGAGCCCCCTAGAAGACAAGAAGCTGGTGTGTCTGCGAGAGCTGCTGAGCGCTATTGATTATTAGCCTCGCCTCTGGTGGGGCAGAGGTGTGAGGGCTGGAACAAGGGTGAGGAGGCTGGGTTATTTCTGTAGCAGCCATTCTCCCCAGCTGCCTTAGCTAGGCTTTCCACCCTCTGCAGCCCTCCTTTCACAGTGTGTCAGCTGCTCACAGTGTGTCAGCACCTCTGCTCCCAAAGAGACTCTCCTGCCCCCACCATGAAAGAAGAATGATGGTGGCTTGCAGATATGTACCGACGGCTTTAGAGAGCTGTCAGTTACCTTTTATGAGCCTCTCCCAGACAGGCCTGTGATGTTTCATCCCAGTTGCCTGAGCATCCACAATTATCTGGGTGTCTGCAATCTAAAGCCATTCTCTCCCCCTGGGCCCCAGTTTTCCCATCTGTGAACTGAGGTGATCAAACAAGATGATCTCAAGGTTACCCAGCGGGGCATGGTGATGCATGTCTGTAGTGACCGCACTGGAGAGGTAGAGGCAGGAAGATCAGGAGTTTGAGGCCAGCCTGGAGTTCGTGAGACCAGTCACAAACAAACCAGAGAGCTGTATCTGGGATTAGCCCCGTTGGTACAGTGTTTGCCTAGCATGTTCTAAGCTCTCAGTTCAGTCCCCACAGTCTGCATAAACTGAATCTGGTGACCCTCAATTGCAACCCCAGGACTTGGGATTAGTGAGTTTGAGACCAGCGCTACATCAGATCCTGTCTCAGATGATAGATAGATATATAGATAGATAGATAGATAGATAGATAGATAGATAGATAGATAGAAGATAGATAGTTGGATGATAGAAGAGATAGTAGATTAATGATAGATAGATAGATAGATAGATAGATAGATAGATAGATAGATAGATAGATAGAGAGAGAGAGAGATAAATAGATAGATGCTATGAAGGACAACAAGGAGATGTGAGTAGATTTAAAGCTTTAGATAGCCTAAGTATTATGAATGAAAATGGTAAGTGGTTCTGAAGTATCCAGCAGCACAGAAGCTCACTCTAGGAAGGGAAAAGTAGGTACAGAGGTCCCAAGGCAGAAAAGAGCTTGCTACATTTGAAGTCGGCCTAGGTTCTGAAACACTTATAACCAAGGAAGAAAGGAGTAGATAATATGGGAGAAGAATGGTCAGGACACTGGCCGTTTCAAGGAAGCCGTGCCTTTGAGTGAAATGGAGGTCTTCTTAGGCTTAGCACATCTGCCTCTCTGATGACAGTGTTGATCTGAGCAGTGCATAGATGGCCTGATTTTTTATTTATGTATCTGTTGTATTGTGTGTGCACATGTGTGTATACATGTGTATGTGCACTGTGTTTATGTTTGTACAGGTGACTACAAAGGCCAGAGTGGACAGACAGTTACAGTCAGTTGTGAGTCACCAAACCCGAGTCCTCTGCAAAAGTAGCAAGTGCTTTAAGCCTCTGAGTCATCTCTCCAGTCCCCCACTTTTTTCAAAAACATCTTATCATACTTTTAGCCCAGGCTGGATCAAACCCTTGACAATTCTTATGCCTTAACCTCCCAAGTGCTTAGATTGGAGCCTGAACCCACTATAGGCTAAACCATCAGGATTGCTTTTTTTCTTTTCTCTTTCCTTTTTTTAAAAATTTAGCTGGTGATAGTGGCTCATGCCTTTAATCTCAGCACTTGGGAGGCAGAAGCAGGCGGATCTCTGTGAGTTCGAGGCCAGTGTGGCCTACAAGAGCTAGTTCCAAGGCAGTTAGGACTGTTACACAGAGAAACCTTGTCTCAAAAAACAAACAAAAACAGCGTGCGCGCGCGCACGCGCGCGTGTGTGCACGCGCACGCGCATGTAGGGATTGAGAACAGTTTGGAGGAGTCTGCTTTTCCCCTCCTCTGTATAGGTCTGGGGATGGAACTCAGGTTGCCAGGCTTGGCAGCAGTGCTTTGGCTGGCTGAGCCATCCCACCAGACCCCCTTACCAGGATTTCTGATTGCTGGATCCTGTTTACCTCTGAGGACAAGGATACCAGAAACCAGAAGATTCTCCTCAGGTAGACTGGTTTAAATCATTGGATCTAACAGTGCTGCCAGAGTTACTGCCAGACTACCTCCAACTTCATTACGATCTCATCTGCATACTAAATGGTACACTCTCTGGTGCCTTGACAATTGGCAATTGTCATAGCAACGCCTGGAAAGAACCATGAAAGGAGGGAATAGAGGGCTGCAGACCTAGCAGAGTAGGGAAAGCATATACCTCCCAAATATGAGGATCTGAGTTTAATCCCAGGAACCTAGAGGGGGAAAAAGTCCAAAAGATGTGGTAACACAGACTTGTATTGCCAGCACTGAGCAGGCAAAGGCAGGTGGAGCCCTGAGGCCTAAAGACCAGCCAGCCTAACCTATTTGATGAATACCAGGCCAAGTAAAACAAGGTGCTACCTGAAAAGCAATGCCTGAGGTTGACCTACGACCTCTATAAACAAGCATAAGCACACATGCATAGGCATCCACACATAAACACATAAAAAGAAAAAAAATGAGGGGCTAGAGATGTGACTTAGTGATTAAGAGTACTTGTTCTTTCAGAGGGCCTGAATTCAATTTCCAGTACCCACATGGTGTCTCACAACCATCTGTTATTCCAGTTCCAGGAGACCCTATGCCCTCTGTGGCACATAAACATACGTGCAAGTAAAACACTCATGCATATTTTTCAAAAGAAGAAGTCAAAATTGCTTGCCTCACATTGTATGCAAAATGCTCATTTTCACATTTAATCCTCATATAATAAGACAAGGTAGAACGAAAACTTTCCCATTGTACCAATGTGGAAACTGAGGGAGAGCACAGCCTTCTAGCCTCGGTCATTAGAGCTTGTTTCTATACTGTGACCCTGATATCAGATTTCTGCTGCTTAGCAAGCTAACGAAAAGCACAGTGACTTAAATGACACCGTCCATTTGTTTGCTGCCTCCGCAGTTTACGGATTTACCTTGGGACAGCTCTTTGCTTTATTGCATGGTTTTGTGTGGGCTCACTCTGTGTCTGTAGTCAGCAAGCCGACTGTTCCTCTGTAGCCTTCTCTACACATCTGAAAAATGGCTGCTACTGTGGTCTGAATATTGGTTCTCCACAATCTGGCTTCTCCAGTAAATAAGCTCTGGCTTCCTTAAGTGATGACCTTCAAAAGGAAGAGAATACAAGCAATAAGACTTCTTCAGGTTGAAGCAGGGGATGCTGGAACATTATCTCTACTTTATTCTATTGATGAAAGCCAGTCATGTGACACTAGCCATCTCAGATTCAGGAAGACTGTTCGGTGTGTGTGTGTGTGTGTGTGTGTGTGTGTGTGTGTGTGTGCGTGCCAAGGAAAGTATGTGGAGATCAGAAGACAATGATAATGTTATTCTTTGGGTGCCACCTTTTTTTTTTTTTTTTTTTTTTTTTTTTTTTTTTTTTTTTTTTAGGCAGAGTCTCTTACTAGCTTGAAAGTCACCTGCTGACTGATCAGCAATCCTCAGGGACCCACCTATCTCTGCTTCCTCATCTGTTATGAAATATTATTTCAAGATATGCCACATTTGTTTATGCTGTGGGAACATTTGTTTTAATAATGCAAAGATATGTAGCATTCTTTTATGTTACATTTGTTTAACTCTGTGAAGCTGTGATTCTTTGCCTGTCTAACAGCAAAATAGTGAGGCAGGAGAAAGGATAGGTGGGGTTGGCAAGCAGAGAGAATAAATAGAAGGAGAAACCTGGGAGGAGAAGATCCTGAAGCAAGAGGATCTAGGCGCGAGAGAAGGAGGAGGACTCAAGGGGCCAGCCACCCAGCTACACAATCAGCAACAGAGTAAGTAAGAAGGAAAGATACATACAATAGAGAAAAAGAAAGCCCAGAGGCAGAAGATAGTCAGGATGATTTAAGCTAAGGAAAGCTGGCTAGCAACAAGCCAAGCTAAGGCCAGGCATTTATAAGCAGTTATTAAACTTCGTGTGGATTTCTTTGGGAGCTAAGTGGCAGGCCCCCAAAAGAACTAAAGAACAAAAGAGTAAAACAACCAACAACACTCATCACCAGAATTAGAAGCATGCAGCATCACACTTGCCTTTTTTAAAGATTTATTTATTTTTACTGTATATGTATTTATTTATTTTATATGCTTGTACGTATGTGTACCCTGGGTGTGCCTGGTGCCTGAGGAGGCTAGAAGATGGTGTCTGACCCCTGGAACTAAAGTTACAGACAGTTTTGAACTACCATGCAGGTGCTGGGAACCCAGCCTGGGTCCTCTTCAAGAGCAACAGCTAGTGCTCTTAACCTCCAAGCCATCTCTTCAGTCCCTCATGCCTAACTTTTTTTTTTTTTTTTTAATACATTGGCTCTGAGGATGTAACTAGCTTCCCATGCTTAGGAGGCTTGTTCTTTACTGACTGAGCTAGTTCTCTAGCCCGAGGACTCAGAGTTTTGAGCACTTACTATATCTCAAGACAAACTTCAAGATGCTTTTTATATTTTAACTCTTGTAGTCATAACAGGCTTCCTTAACGTTATACATATGCAGGTCAAGAGAGTATCAACAGTTTGTCCCAGGTCACAGCAGCAAATCACAGTGATTAAGGAGAATGAGGATACTATTATGTCTTGGCTTGGAGAACTGGCTCTTGATTTACTGATGGACAATAAAAAGCAAGAGACAAAACAATAGTTTGTTGACTACATTGGGAAATGGTGCTGGAGATACATCTCAGACGTAGAACACTTGCCTGCCATGCACAAGGCCTAGCTTCAACTCCCAGTGCTAGGGGAAAAAGTAGGAGGAGAGGGGCTGAGAATGTTTTGTCTGGGCATGCTGTTGTATTACATGCTATAATCCCAGCACCTGGGAGGTTGAGGCAGGAGGATTGTTTATGCAGCCCAGGCAATCATGGACTACAAAGTGAGAACTAGGCCAAGTCAAAGCTACATAGAGCCTGTGCCACCCCACTCCCCCCCCCAAAAAAAAGACAAGACAAAAAGTGGGTATATATATTCTGTAGAAGGGTCCAGGAGGGTCTGGCACCATCGGTTAGGAGAGCCCATCCAGAATGGAAAAAGAAGGAAGCTCTCACTTTCAGCATCCCTGTCTGTATTGTTTGATTTTTAAAATTTATTTATTTATTTGTTTGTTTGTTTCGAGATAGTATCTCACTGTATATTCCCGGCTGGCTTCAAACTTGCTATACAGACCAGGCTGGTCTCAAACTCACAGAAATCTATCAACCTTTGCCTCCCAAGTGCTGGATTAAAGGTGTATACCACCATGCCTGCTTTTATTTTAATTTTTAAAATTCTCATTATAATAATAATTCTCATTATTGCGTTCACTTACTTTGTCTATGTGTGCACTTGTGTTCTGTAGCACATAATAGAATGCAGAGGACAACTTCTGGGCGTTGGGGCTCTCCTTCTAGCCTGTGCTTCCCATGGACTGAACTCAGGTCATCAAGCACCAACTAAATGGTCTCACTGGCCCTGTTTGAATTTTTTTTAAACAAACAAACATGAATTTTAATTTTACTACCCCAATAAACGGAAAGTGTTTAATATTGCTGATGTTTGTTTGTTTGGTTTTGCAGTGCTAGGGATTGAACCCATGGCTTTGTGCATTCTAGACAGGCACTCTACCACTGAGCTACATCCGTAACCCTACAAAGTGCTTACTCAAAAATGTCTTTTGCCAGATGTGGTGATGTAGGCCTTTAATCCCAGCACTCAGGAGGCAGAGGCAAGCGAATATCCATGAGTTCGAGGCCAGCCTAGTCTACAGAGTGTGCTCCAGGACAGTCTGGGCTACACAGAGAAACTCTGTTTCAAAAGAAATCAAAAGATAAATAAAAACTAAAAATGTGTTTCAACTTGTTCCTCACCTCTGTCTTTTTATGTTTGGCTTTTACTTTGACTGGTTTTCCTTTTTCTGGCACCACACCCCTAACCCCTTATCAGTTCTGGCCTGAAGCTTCCTCCTTCTGTAGGTCACCCTTACCCGTGGCTGGAAGACAGTTTACTAAGCGCCAGGCTCTGTTCTTTTTTTTTTTTTTTAATATTTATTTATTTATTATGTATACAATATTCTGTCTGTGTGTATATCTGCAGGCCAGAAGAGGGCACCAGACCTCATTCCAGATGGTTGTGAGCCACCATGTGGTTGCCGGGAATTGAACTCAGGACCTTTGGAAGAGCAGGCAATGCTCTTAAGCGCTGAGCCATCTCTCCAGCCCCAGGCTCTGTTCTTGCTTAAGAGTTTTCATCTTGCTTAAGATGTAATAGCTGAGCATCACATCACATGCCTGTCAGCCCAGCATTTGAAAGGTGGAGACAGGAGGATTAGGAATTCAAGTGTTGCTGGGAATAGAACACCCATACCCTTTGGCGGGTACACAGTTTGTAAATATGGCAACAGTTTGGCTGGATTCCAGCAGTTATTAGAATGGTAGAAACTTGGACAAGTTATTTGACCTCTCGGAGCTTTTGTTCCTTCCCTTAACTGTTAAAAAGCATAAAAGAGGGCTGGAGAGATGGCTCAGTAGTTAAGAGCACTGCCTGCTCTTCCAGAGGACCCCGGTTCAATTCCCAGTACCCACATGGGCAGCTCACAATTGTTTATAACTCCTGCTCCAGGGGATGTAACACCCTCACACAGACATACATGAAGCAAAACACCAATGTACACAAAATACAAGTAGATAAATAATTTGTTAAAAGCATAGCAAAAAGAAAAGATGTATCTTATGGCCAGTTAAATGGCCTAGTGACTATTCATTCACTCTCTCCCAACTGGGGGCAATTGCCACTTCCTGTCCAAAGACGTTAGGCTCACCCAAGTGGCTTGATTATACACAAAATGACCAGGTGAACATTACAGCGTGGCCTAAGTATGGTGTAGCACACATAGAATCCAAGCCCTCAGAAGACTGAGGCGGGGAGATCATGAGTTCCAGGACAGCCTGGGCTACATAGCCACGCCTTCTTTTTATTTTAAACAACAAATGAACAAATAATGGAGGGACGTTCTATTTTCTTAAAAAAAAAAAAACAGTTTCAGTAAACAAGGTAAGAACTGTTTAGCAGTCAGTGGAGGTGCAAGCCTTTATTCCCAGCAGCCAAGAGGCAGTAGCAGGTGGGGTCTCTTATATTTTGGTTGTGAGTCTAGCCTTTAATGGCTGAACCATCCATCTCTCCAGCCCAGCTCTGTGTGTGTGTGTGTGTGTGTGTGTGGTGTGTAGGTAAAGGTTAGCAAAGGACATCGGGTATCTTCCACTATCAATTTCCATCTTATTCCTTTCTGTACTGGCTGGTTTTGTGTGTCAACTTGAGGCAAGCTGGAGTCATCAGAGAGGAAGACACCTCAGTTGAGGAAATGCCTCCATGAGATCCAGCTGCATTTTCTCAACTAGTGATCAATGGGTGAGGGGCCAGCCCATGATGGGTGGTGTCATCCCTGGGCTGGTGGTCCTGGGTTCTCTAAGAAAGCAGGCTGAGCAAGCCCGGGGAAGTAAGCCAGTAAACAGTACCCCTCCATGACCTCTGCATCAGTTTCTGCCTCTAGTTCCAGCCCTGCTTGAGTTCCTGTTCTGACATTCTCCAATGATGGACTATGATCTGGAAGTGTAAGACAAATAAACCCTTCCCTCCCTAACTTGCTTTTTGATCATGGTGTTTTATTGCAACAACAGAAACTCTAGCTACGACACTCTTAGACAGGGTTTCTCTCTGACTGAGGCTCAGCATTTTGATTCAGCTAGTTGGCTAGTGAGCTCCCAGGGCTTATAGGCACACACAGCCAGTTCTTTTTGCGTGGATTCTGGGGGTACAAACTCAGGTCCTTTTCCTTGAAGAATAAGTGTTCTTACCCATTAAGCCATTTCCCCAGATCTCAGTAATTAATTTAAAAATTTTTAGTTTTTGTATAGGGGTCTTTTGGTGGCATGTATGTCAGTGCGCCAAGAGGTCAGAAAAGGGTGTCTGATCCTTTGGGACTGTAGTGACAGATAATTGTAAGCCATCAGGTGAGTGTTGGAAATCAAAAAGTTCTCTGAGTGGTTAAGAGCAGCCTGTGCTTGTAAGCGCTGAGCCATCTCTCCAGTCATGGCTTTGAAGTTTTGATGGTCTTGCCTCAACCTCTCAAGTAGCTGGGATGCCACCATGTATGGCTAGTATTTGTTTTTGAAAGCTATAGGTTCTTTGCGTGTATGTGTGTGTGTTCAAACATGTGAGGTATACCTGCTTGTGTATGTGGGATATATGTCTCTACGTACACACAGAGACCAGAAATTGACACTGGGTGTCTTCCTCAATCACTCTTCTCCTTATTTTGTGTGTGCATTGTGTATGTACACATCTGTGTGTAGGTGCCCATTCCTGTGTGCACACAGAAGCCAGAAGAGGCTGTCAGGCGTTCTCCTCTATTGCTACTTTATTCTCCGTGGCAGGGTTCCTCACTGAACTGTGAGCTTGACTTTCTAGAGAGGCTACTAAGCATCAGTTCCTAGTGACGTGCCTGTCTCTACCTCCCACAGCTTTCAGATGCAAACAAGACCACACCCAGTTTGTTACTTTGGCACTGGATCCAGACTCAGGTCCTCATGGCTCTTGGCCACTGAACCATCTTCTCAGTGCCTCCACCTTATTTTTTTTGAGGCAGCGTCTTTCAGTGAAATTGCAGCTCACCAAGCGGCTAACCTGGCTGGCCAGCATGCCCCCAGAGATATTTCCGTTTCTGCCTCCCCAGTGCAGGATGTTGCACAGGACTATCCTCTGAGCCATATCTTCATGAGACAGCTGTGCCAGCCTGCAAAAGACCATCACTGTTGGGCTTGTTGACTATTGGTGTCCCTTTATAGAAAGAAGGCCAGGGTCGAGCGGGCATGACCCTTACCCACGTATTCATTCACCCCTCCTGACCGGTTGCACGCAGTTCTGCCCTAATTGCATGTGATCTCTCTGGGAATGGCTTGAGAATGTAAGTGGGAAAGGATGAGGGAAGGGAACTCCATCTCTACAGCAATAGAAGAGTTATCTTCCTGTCAGGGATACTTTAATGTGTCCCCCATGCTCCTGCTCATACCCTCTTGACGGTTGTCCGTAACGAAATCTAATAATGAACTCGTTGGTTCTCCAAGGAGAACTTTGGTAGAATCATACCTCTGTTTGTTGTTTGGGACATTAGAATGAGAACATGGATGTTGTTTGTCTCTCCTCCAGGGAAGGAATTTTAACTACCTAGGATACAGGCATGTGCTGTCATGCCTGGATTCTAATGCAAGTTCTGCTCTTATACTTGCCTAGCAAGCTCTTCAATGACTGAGCCATCTCCTTGGCCCCTGAGGGCAGAGACAGTTTGGGTGAGGAGTTGTTATGAAGTATTATGACAGCCATAGCTAACTGGTGTAGATTTTTACCTCATTAGATTCGGTGGGCACAGTAAAGTCCTTTACATGGACTGGTGCATGGTAAGTGTGGATTGTTACCATTTGGGAGTGCCAGAGTAAGGTCTATTTCTGTGGCTTTCTCATTCCATGGATCCCAGGTTCTGTGTGTTGAACGTTTTATGGCCTAACGGGTACTAGTGACTGTTAGAGAGGAAGCGAAACAGAGAGGTGTCTTAGTGACTCTTCTGCTATGACCAAGAACCGTGACCAACACAACTTACAGAAGAAAGAATGACAGTGTCAGAGGGTACATCCCTGACCATCATGGCAGGGAGCATAGCAACAGGCAGGCATGGCGCTGGACCAGTAGCTGAGAGCTTACACCCTTGATCTGCAAGAGGGAGGCGGGGTGGGGGGGCAGCACAGAGATGGGAATGGCATGGTCGTTTGAAACCTCAAAGCCTGCCCCCAGTGACATACCTCCTCTACCAAGGCCACACCTCTTAGTCTTCCCAAACAGTTCCACCAACTGAGGGCCAAGTATATTGTCATATATTCAAATATAGGAGCCTGGGGCCCATTCTTATTCAAACCACCACTGAAGGTGGCTAGGCAGGGCCACTGAGTTCTTTCAAACCAAGTCATCACCAGCGCCTCATTGGGGAGAAGAAACTGAGCCAGAGCCCAGGAGAGGTGGTGCAGGCTGCCATGAGGGTGCCAAAGAGAAGACTGGTCCCAATAGAAGGGACAGGGTGAGGGAGGACCCCAAGAAGGTTCTTGCCTGCTGGGGATGCAGAACGGTCAGTTGACAGGGTGACGTGGCTAAGCGAGCAGGGGAAGACAAAGGCCTAGATGCTATGTGGTCTTGGGCTGCTGTAAGCACTCTGCCTTCTGTTCTGAGTGAGGTGGGAAGATATGGGAGGCTTTGATCTAAAAGGAAGGACCGGGGCTCAGTTTTCAGTTTTTCCTGCTCTCTCCATTTAACTATGTATGCTGAATGAGGAATAAGTGGACTGGGAATGAAGATGGACCCAGCCAGACCAGGAAAGAGGCCCCTGCTACTTCAGATGGGAGGCAGTGATGGGTTTAAACCACATTAAAGCCTGAGTGTACTTTCAACGTGAACATTTAAGGGCTGTCTGAGAAGACAGGTGTGGGGAGCCGGGAGAAGAAAAGAGGCTGAGCAGCACCGTGCTGGGAGAACGCCTGCCTACGCAGTGGGGCTCAGTGGTAAAGAGCTTGCTCTGCAAGCACGAAGACCTGAGTTCAGATTTCCAGCACCCACACAAAAAATCAGGCACATCAGTGTGCATCTGTGTACACCTGTGATCCCAGCCTGAAAGGCCAGAGGGGGAGAATCCCTGAGAGTCACTTGCTAGATGAACCAGGGAGCTCTGGTTTAGTGAGAAATTCTGTCCAAAGACAAACAAAACAAAAGACAAACAAACAAACAAACAAAACAGCAATTGAGGGTCTGGGCACAGTGTCACCTGTCTTTAGTCCCAGAACTTGGGAGGCAAAGGCCAGTAGAGCGCTATGAATTCAAGGCCAGCCTGGTCTACATAGTGAGTTCCAGGCCAGCCAAGGTACACAGTGAGACCCTCTCTATTTTTTTTTTTTTTTTTTTTTTTGGTTTTTCGAGACAGGGTTTCTCGGTAGCTTTGGAGCCTGTCCTGGAACTAGCTCTTGTAGACCAGGCTGGCCTCGAACTCACAGAGATCCGCCTGCCTTTGCCTCCCGAGTGCTGGGATTAAAGGCGTGCGCCACCACTGCCCGGCGAGACCCTCTTTATTAAAAAAAAAAAAAATCGTAGAAAACATCTGACGTGAACGTCTGGCCTCTCCACATGTTCGCTTGTACCTTCATACACATACACCTGCACATACAAGAACCCAGAAACCAACACAATAAAAGGAAAGGCACTGGAGAAATGGCTTAGCAGTTAAAAGTGCTTACTGTTCTTATAGAGGACCTGAGTTCAGCTCCCACATCAGATGGCTCACAACAGCATGTAGCTCCAATTCCAGGGATCCGATACCTCTGACCTCTGTAACCACTTGCACACATGTGGTATGCATAGCCTCAAGCACACGTGCACACATACACACACACACACGTAAAAATAAATATTTTTTTAAAAAAGAAGAGAAATGAGAATAACCCTAAAGTTTTTGGCTAGGGAATGGAAAGAAACAATTTTCAAGTCACAAGAGAAGCCATTTCTGGTGACAGGAAGGGTGTGATTAGAAGCTCTGACTGAGGTCTGTCACCTTTGTCTAACTCCCAGCAGTCTGAGGACAGCACTTAGGCATAAGGGAGAGTCATCTGTCAGAACCTAGCAGATAAACCCAGGCCAGAAAGGTAATGTTAGAAGCTGTAAACTAACGTGTGTTCTTACTTGCAGTACTGAAGCACCACCCCTCAATGTGATTGTATTTAGAGATGGAGCTGAAACAAGTGTAAGGGTAAGGTCCCTCCAGATGTTCAGTTTGTGCTCTGCAAACACTGCATCCACTAAAGACGGCCTGAAGGAAAGGTCTATAGGAAGGAGACTAAGCAGACAACAACTACAGACAATACCAGATCCAAGGTCAGGAAAGATTTGCAGACCCTTGCTATAAAAGATAACACAGTATGTGTTGGGCCTGAGGTTCACACCTTTAATCCCAACCCTTGGGAAACAAAAGCAGGTGGATCTATGTGAACTAGAGGCCAACTTGAGCTACATAGCAAGTTCTGGGCCAGTCTTGGCTATGTACTCAGACTCTGTCTCAAAAGTAAAAACCAACTAAGATAATAGTGGCACTGGGTGTGATGGCTAATGCCTACAGTGTTAAGACCTTAGGAAGTAGTTTTTCCGCCCGTGTGCATCCACCCAACTGTAAAGGCCCCGCCGGCCCGTGAAGGCTCCTGAGTTGGCTACAAGATGAGCCTGGAGCCGCGAGAGGTGACCTGGTGATAGTTACCAGCTGACAGCTGATTAAGTAGCAGAGGAGATTAGAACTCAGTTCCTTGCCTCCCAAGATTGTTAAGAATGAGTCTGTGGAAGAAATCCCCTAGTGACTTCTTAAAGCAGATCATCCGATGGCCAGTTGTGGTGGATTACCGAGGGTCCTGGCCTGCGTGGATGGCTCCATGAATATAGCACTGGAGCAGATGGATGAGTATGTAAATGAAGCTGAAGAATAAGTACGGGGATGCGTTCATCCGCGGAAACAATGTGCTGTATATAAGTACACAGAAGCTGAGGATGTGAAGACACCAGAAGCAGCTCTCTTCACACTGGATGTACTTGATTATGAAGAGTTTTTTTTTTTTTTCGTTCTTTTACGACCCTAGTTGGCCTGTTTTCATAGTGGTTGGTGTGTTTTGTTTTGTTTTTTAGTTGACATTTAAATAAGATGGAGGTGTTACATTACAAATCAAATCTTAAGCTTTTCATGTTCACATTTACTCCTGTCTGTACAGAATATAAAAGTAATAAAAAAAAGACTTAGGAAGTAGAGGCTTGAAGATCAGGAGTTCAAGGCTGTCCTGTACTACATAGCAAGTTGGAGGCAAGACTGAGCTATATGTGATTCTGTTTTGGAAGGAAGGAAGAAAGGAGTGAAGGAAGGAGGGAGGGAAGAAAGGAATCTGGGGGAGGAAGGGAGAAAGGAGAGAGGGAGGGATGAAGAAAAAAATCAGTGTGACTACTGGGGAAATTTGATAAGCTGTGTATATTAGATAATAAATTTGATAAGATGCATATATTAGATAATAAATTTGTGTCAGTATAAAACTTCCCAATGTGGGTTATCATCTTGGGAAATAAGTGCCTGTTTTCAGCATGAGAGTCATGTCTGTAATTTACTGTAAAGGGTCAGAGTGATCTACCAGGACCCACATGGGAGAAGGAGAGAATCAGTCCGACCCCCACCCACTCCCGGCTGTCCTGGAACTTGCTTTGTAGACCAGGCTGGCTTCAAATCTAGAGATCCAGGGCTGGAGATATGGCTCAGAGGTTAAGAGCATTGCCTGCTCTTCCAAAGGTCCTGAGTTCAATTCCCAGCAACCACATGGTGGCTCACAACCATCTGTAATGAGGTCTGGTGCCCTCTTCTGGCCAGCAGGCATACACACAGACAGAATATTGTATACATATAAATAAATATTTAAAAAAAATTTAAAAAAAAATCTAGAGATCCATCTGCCTCTGCCTCCTGAGTGCTGGGATCAAAGGTGTGCACCACCACTGCCCGACTGAGAACCTATTCTTATAAGTTGTCCTCTGTTTCTATACATGCACAATGGTATGTACACACACACACACCCTAAATATAAAAAAATCAAAAATAAATAATAAATAAGTCATAGTCAGGGAGAAAGAAACAATAGAACAAAAAGGTGAAATCAGGGAAATGGGCATTTGAAGATTCTTGAGCTATTTAAAATTTTCTATTTGATTATTTTGTGAACAGGTGTTTGTGCTGGTGTCTGTGCACCGTATACATGCAGTGCCTACGGAGACCAGAAGAGGGCACTGGATCCCTGAGATTAGAATCACTAGGGATGATTGGGAGCTGCCATGTGGGTGCTGGGAATCAAACCTGGATCCTCTGCTAGAGCAAGCAGCCAGTGCTCTTACCCCCAAGCCCCCTCTTCAGCCTCACCATGTGCTATTTTGTCGCTTTCCTTTTCCTCCCTTTCTTATTTTGAAGACAGGGTTCCACGACTCCTCAGCTGACCTGGAATACTCTGCACAGTGGAGGAGAGCTCTGAACTTCTGGTCCTCTGATCTTCACTTCTGGAGTGCTGGGATAAAGACTTAAGCTACCACATCCGGCTTATGCAGTGCTAGGAACTGAACGCATGGCCTCGAACACGCCAGGAAAATACTCTACCAACCTAGCTATATCCATGGCCCTATTTTATAGTTTTTGTAAATGTCCTTTGTCAAAATCAAGAGGGGTGCACTGGAGAGATGGCTCAACAGTTAGGAGCACTGGCTGCATTTCCAGAGGGCCTGAGTTCAATTCCCAGCAACGACATGGTGGTTCACAACCATCTCTAATGAGATCTGGTGTCCCCTTCTGGCCTACAGGCACACATGCAGACAGAACACTGCATACATAATACATAAATAAATCTAAAAAAAAAAAAATCAAGAGTTTGGAAGAACACCAAGATGGCGTGTGGTAGTAGTAAGAAGTACAGATCACCTTAGAAGAGTTTCACCTTTCCACTGAGGATGGGACAGCAGAGAGAGGGCAGAGTAGAACCAACATAGTCCTCTCAACCAAGAAATATCAGTGCGTTTTATATGGAGAATGCTTCAGAGGATAGGGAACTAAGTGTGGGAGGGACAAGTAGCAAGAATGATAGCCTTATGGGAGGGGGTTGGGCTGTGGTGTAGAGCTGGGGGCTTGGCCTGTGAGCTTGGGTGGCTCACCATGGCCACAGAAGGACAGGCAGCAGATTGGGCAGGAAGCCTGTGGAAAAGCCTTCTCAAGATAGTTTCCCCCATGTGACAGGAAGCCAGAAGTTCAGCTGAGTGGGGGAGGGGTCTTAGAGGTTTGAAGAGATGGGAAGCAACCCTTGGGAAATGATGGACACAGGGACTCTGTGTGACTGTCGGTTCTTACCAAAGCCACCATTGGAGGAGCTGACCAGTGCCGGTGTGAAATCGGTTTGTTGGTGAAGTCGCTTGTTTTCAGTCACATTACACTGCTGAAGGGCAAATGTGGCCTCATCCACTGGGGAGGGATTTGGCTGAAGCCTGGGAGGGAGTCTGAGGAGTGTCCTGGCTGGTTGTGTGTGTCAGCTTGACACAAGCTAGTCATCAGAGAGGAAGGGGCCTCAGTTGGGGAAATGTCTCAATGAGGCCTGGATGTAAGGCATTTTCTCAGTAACTGACCAGTGAGGGAGGGCCCAGGCCATTGTGGGTGGTGTCATCCCTGGGCTGGCGGTCCAGGGTTCTATAGCACTTGCATCAGCTACTGCGCCACTGTGGGTGGTGTCATCCTTGGGCTGGTGGTCCAGGGTTCTATAGCACTTGCATCAGCTACTGCGCCACTGTGGGTGGTGTCATCCCTGGGCTGGCGGTCCAGGGTTCTATAGCACTTGCATCAGCTACTGCGCCACTGTGGGTGGTGTCATCCTTGGGCTGGTGGTCCAGGGTTCTATAGCAATTGCATCAGCTACTGCTCCGGGTTCCAGCCCTGCTCGACTTCCTGTTCTGATTTCCTCCAACGATGGACTATGATCTGGAAGTGTAAGTCAAATAAACCCCTTCCTTCCCTTTTGGTCTTGGTGTTTCCTTGCTGTCATAGGAACCCTAACTAAGTCAAGGAGCAAACAGAAAAGTGGGATAGATGTAAAGTTTTTCCTGCCCGATAACCCTCTCCACCGATGCAATAATTCAAATCAGACCAAATCAAACTGAATTAGAAAAAGCCCAGGTTTAATGGATGCCAACGATCCTGGGTGGTCCTTCAGACCCCCTGGGGAGGAAGACCTGGAAACCAAGGGAGGGGGGAGAACCAGAAAGACCATGTGTTCGGTCTTTAATATTTAGTTTAAGCTTTAAGTTTAAGTTTAGCTTTAAGTTTAAATAGCCTGTGGGAGTGGTCTCTTGACCCTCTCTGGGGAGGGGTCACCATTTGGTGGCCTTTTTCTGAGGTGCAGTCTGGACTGAGGCAACTCCCAGAGCAGGGGGCTTGAAATGGAGCTTTCCACCCAGCATTCCAAAATGGGTGCCAGGAGCTGGGGTGAAGCCCCACCCAAACATTCCAGACTCTTTGGATATAGGGGTGTCAGCGGCTTGGGGTGACGCTTCCAATCAAACAATAAACACTCAGTACAAACTTTGATACACAAAACAAGAGGGTGGTGGGTGCCAAGGTCTGGAGAGGTTGGGTGAGTTGATTTGCACGGTGGTGTGACTTGTGAGCGAAGTTCTCAGCCAAAGTGGTGTGCAAGCCAAACACTTGTTCCTGCGTGTGCCTGCACACACAGACAAAAGCCCACAGGCAAAAGATTGATAGGATAATTTAAGAAAAGCTGTCTAGAAACAAGCCAAGCTAAGACCAGGCATTTATGAGAAAAAATAAGCCTCCATGTGTATTTATTTGGGAGCTGGGTGGTGGGCCTCACAAAAGAGCCAAAAGAGTTAAAAAAAAAAGACACAATATGTATGTACATGTTCATGTGTGTGCATGTATGTACATGCATGTGGGGGTCAGACATCAACGTCAGATGTCCTCCTCTACTGCTCACCTTCTTACTTTTTGAGATAGGATCTCGTCACTGAATTTGGAGCCTGCTAGTTCAGGTAGACTGACTGGTCGGTGACACATGTCCACCCCTGGGGTCACATACGCACATTGTCACATCTGGCTTTCCTGGGTATCTGGACTCAGAGTCTCTCGCTTGCCCAGCAAGGACTTTACCCAATGAGCCATCTCCCACTCTACTTTTTAATTTTGAGGCCTTGTCTCACTAAGCTGCCTGAGCTGTCTGAGCTTGTGATCTTCCTGCCTCAGCTTCCGACACAGATTACAGGCTTACACAACTGGTCCAGATAATTTTTTAAAAAAATTTTAAATTATAGTCAAAATAGTTTGTTCATGAACCAGGAGTGGTTGCGCCGACCTGCGATCCCAGCACTGGAGAGCAAAAGCAGGAGGACCTGAAGTTCAAGGTCGTTGTCCTTGCCTGCTTCCTATTGCTGTGATAAGCAGCACAACCAACAGCAACTTGGGGAGAAAAATGGTTCACGTGGCTTCCACGTTCAAATCAGTCTATTACTGAGGGAAGGGCAGGAATTGCAGCAGAAGTGGCCGGAGGAACGCCACTTACTGGCTTGCTTCCTGTGGCCGGCACAGCCCACTTTCTCAAATAGCCCATGTCCACATGTCTCTACCCACAAATGGGCTGGGCCTATCCACATCAACCATTAATCAAGAACATGCCCCCATATTCATGCCTACAGGCCAGTCTGATAGAGACCTTTTCTTGAATGAGGTCCCCCTTCCCAGGTGACCCTAGCTTGTGTCAAGTTGACAAAAAAAAAAAAACCTAACCAGCAGAGTCATCCTTAACTACATATCCAGTGTGATGACAGCCTGGAGGTAGAGGTCTCTCTGTGTGTTGGTGAGATGGCTCATTACGTCAAATAATTATCCCCAAGCCTAACAACCCAAGTTCTATCCTTGGTACCCACATGGCAGAATAGAGAACTGGCTCTCAAAAGGTGTCCTCTGACCGACCCCCCCCCGTCTCTGTCTCCGTCTCTCTCTCTCTCTCTCTCTCTCTCTCTCTCTCTCTCTCTCTCTCTCTCACACACACACACACACACACACAGAAAGAGAGAATGAGCAGCTGCTGTGACATCTGTAGAGCTTCTGTCTAAGGTCTCACCACATAATATTTCTACCAGCCATCAAGTGTTACGGAGTCTGCCCTGTTCAAAGACAGCTGGAAGGGAGAGAAGCAACTGGGGAGGATGGGGAGGCCAAGGGAATCCGGGGCGCAGCTCCATTTACTGGCTGGGGTGAGGCGATAGGAGCAGACATGATTGCACACAGGATTAATGCCCTTATAAAAGAGGCCCAAATAATAGCAAGGATGGCTCTATTATTAAACTAAAAGAGCCAGCAAACACCACTTCAACTAGTTCCTGGACTTAACTTGCAATCTCCAGATCTGTGAAAAGCCATATCTGTTGTTAAACCAGGCAGGGAGCTCACGCTCGGGATCCTAGCTAGCCAAGGCTGTACAATAAGAGCCTGTCTAAAAGAAAGGAAGGGAGGGAGGGAGGAAAGGAGGGGAAAAGTCTAATAATAAAACATAAAAACAGGGGCTGGAGAGATGGCACAGCGGTTAAGAGCAGTGGTTGCTCTTCCAGAGGATCTGGGTTCAATTCCCACCATCCACAAGGCAGCTCACGACTGTCTGTACCTCTAGTTCCAGGGGCGGTGACACCTTCTCAGCAATGCACATAAAACAAATTTTAAAAATTGTTTTAAAACAAAACAACGAAAACATACTGTATTACATTGGAAATAACATTTGGTCCTAGGCTCAAATCCTTAAAAATGAAGTTTCAGTGCAAACTTTCTGGGGGCCTAGAGGACTCTGGCAAATGTTCATACAGTCCTCCAGCCATATGCCCAGGGCGACCCCATTCCCGGACACCTCCTGACACTTTCCCTGTCTTTTTAAATGCCAGGACCATGTTTCGAAGCCATAGCGGCTGATCTGCTGGTCTCCGATGTTAGAGAGATGGCGGCCCGTTTGGAAAGTCTCCAGGGCACCATAGATACAGTACACTTTTGCTGCCAGAAATCCCGAGAAGGGACTGGGTGTGGGACTCAGTGCCAAAGTGCTTGCAGAGCACACACGAGGTCCTGGGGTCAATCCCTGGTACACACATGCACGCAAAATCAGCAGTCCCGTTTCAATTTTAGATCCCAATCACCGACCTGCTGTGAGGACTTGTGCGAGTCAGGTCACTTCGCAAGCGCCTCAGTTTCCCCTCCAGAGGAAGAAAAGGGAACGAAAACTGTCTCATAGAAGGAAGTCACTCATTCGGAAGCGTGTATTGAGTGCCTCTTGGCTACATTAGCGACACTGTCGGGCTGATCAACACCTCAGCCTTATTGTAGCTCATGGTTTCATGAGAACAGCAGGCAGGAAGCAAGCAGGTCTGTGAGACGACAGCAGTAATGAAGAAAAGGAAGGAAGGGTCATAGGGCTGGCCAGGATCCAGAGTGGAGTCAGGGAAGTTCTTGGGGGTGGCATTTGAGCGGAGCACTGACTGAAGCAAAGGACTGAGCCCTGAGAGCATTGGTGGGAGAGAAGTCGAGGCAAAACGGAGATACCAGCAAAGAACTGCAGCGAAAGGTGGGAACATGCTCGGTGTGCTTGAGAGAAACCGAGGAAGCTGTGGAAGCTGACAGGAGGGAATGAGGGACAGGCCACACTGCGCCATGTCCACTGAGCTCTCCTACGCTGGGTGGGTGTGCTTGCAAATGAGAAGAGGGGTCAGGTGTACCCTAAAGCTGCTTTCCTGTCCACAGAAATATCCTGTCTGGGATATTTGAAGCAGGCAGGACCCAGCCACGCTGCACTTCTGAGCACGACCACCAGGTGGAGACTCTGGGTCGTGTTTCTGCCTTGTAGATGGTTGACTAGGCTTTGTTAACACAGACAGAAGCTGGCCTGACCCATACTGTCAGACCTGGAGGTGCGGGGGAGGCTACAGTGGATGCTGACAGAAGCTTAGCCCACCCCAGAGAGATGGGTAAAGAGGGAATGAAAGGAAGAGCCCTTCCCCTCGGAGATGTGGTTAGTGATAAAGGACAGAGGAGACCGGTACTGAGCTGAAGCAGAGGAGAGAGGCTGGGAGGATGAGACATCTACGTGGGAGGAAGCAGAATCCTGGTCCCAAAGGAGAGGCTGGGGATGCGATTGGGCTGGCAAGGCCCTTGCCTTGGGTTTCATGTCCCAGATCACAGCTTGTCCAGCTGTGATGAGCAGCAGGGCTAGGAGCTGTGCAGAGGGTTCACTGAATAGGTGCAGGGTTCACTGGTGGAAGCCCGGGTCCAGGATAACGGCAGGGCAGGGTTCACTGGTGGAAGCCCGGGTCCAGGATAACGGCAGGGCAGGGTTCACTGGTGGAAGCCCGGGTCCAGGATAACGGCAGGGCGTGCATTCATCATCCAACTGTTGTCTGTGGATGGTGCATAGCTGCCATGCTGGACTCCCAGAAGGAAACATTCTCTAAGGACAGAGCCCGACTCCTCCAAGCAGTCTCCATTAGCATGAACAACAACAAAAAAAAAAAAAAAAAAAAAAAAAAAGAACTGGGCTGGGCGGTGGTGGCGCATGCCTTTAATCCCAGCACTTGGGAGGCAGAGGCAGGCGGATCTCTGTGAGTTCGAGACCAGCCTGGTCTACAAGAGCTAGTTCCAGGACAGGCTCCAAAACCACAGAGAAACCCTGTCTCAAAAAACCAAAAAAAAAAAAAAAAAAAAAAAAAAAAAAAAAAAAAGAACTGGAAATGTATTGGTTACTAAACTATGCCTAGTACGCACAAAGCTCTGGGCTTAATCCTAGCATCACCTAAACTGAGTGTGATGGCAAATGACTAATCCGAGCACCTGGGAAGTGGAGACAGGGGGATCAGAAGTTCAAGGCTTTCATTGGCTACACAGAGAGTTCAAGACTAATCTGGGCTACGTAAGACCCTGTCTAGAAACCAAGGTTAAAGTAATCTTTGGCAACATAGTGAGTTTGAGGCCAGCCTATAAGATCCTGCCTCAGGGGGAAAGAGAGAGAGAAAGAGAGATAGAGATAGATAGATAGAGAGAGCGAGCGAGAGAGAGAGAGAGAGAGAGAGAGAGATCAGCATTCTATCACTGATGCAGGGAGGGCTTCTCTCAACAGACGACACTGGATAAGAGACCAGAAGAAGAGAGAAGACAGCAGCTATGCGCATCTGGTGAAGAGTGTTTTGAGCAAAGGAAGCAACCGGTGCAAAGACCCTGAGGTAAGAGAGGGTCTGGCAAAAAGGGAGAAGGGAAGGCACTGATGCCCTATGGGTGGAAGCAAAGTGATGGAGGATGCAAGGGGCTGGCGCTCAGGGAAGGCGGATTGTGGAATACTCCTTTACTGTGTGAATATGTGTCACTGTGATTGGGTTAGTAAAGAAGCTGACCGGCCAATAGTTGGACAGGTAGAGGTTGGGCAGGATTTGCAGAAAAAAGAGAGCATGAGGAAGAAGAGGAGGAGGTTCTCAGAATCAGCAGGGGATGCAGAGAGAAGGAGATGAGCTTATCGTACTGAGAAAAGGTATTGAGCCACGTGGCAGAGTATAGATAAGAAATAAGGGTTAATTTAAAATGTAAGCATTAGCTAGTAATAAACCTGAGCTATTAGCCAAGTATTTATAATTAATATTAAGTCTCTTTGTGGTTATTGGGGAACGGGCTGATTGGACAGAAAAGTCTGTCTACAACGGATCATACAGGGTCTTAAAAACCACTGTAAGAGTCTGGCCATATTAACGCACATACCTTCCATCCCAGCGTTCTGGGAGGCAGAGGCAAATGGGTCTCTGTGAGTTCATGGCCAGCCTGATCTACAGAGTGACTTCCAGGACATCCAGGGCCACATAGAGAGACCTGTCTTGGAAAATGACAATAAAAACAAAATCCAAACCAAAAAAGGCTACTGTAGAAATCTTAGCTATTTTCCTGTGTTTATTTGTGTGGCAGGGAGTGTATCCATGGGACATACGTGGGACCAGAAGACAGCTTTCTACTGGGAATCAGTTGATTCTTGACTTGCACCATGTGGCTCCTAGGGATAAAATTCTTGTTGTCAGGGTTGGTAACAATTACCTTTACCCAAGAAGTCAGCTTGCTGGGCCCTTATTCCTCCATTTAAAAAGAAAAAGAAAACATTTTGGGGCTGGGGATCCTCAGTGGTTAAGAGAACTGGTTGTTCTTCCATAGGACCCTGGTTCGATTCCCAGCAGCCAAAAGGCTGCTCACAACTGTTTGTGACTCAGGTTCCAGGGGATCTGATGCCCTCTTCTGGATTCTTTTTTTTTTTTTAAAGATTTTTATTTATTATGTATATAGGTTTCTTCCTTCATGTATCCTGCAGTACAGAAGAGGACACCAGATCTTATTATAGATGGTTGTGAGCCACCATGTGGTTGCTGGGAATTGAACTCAGGACCTCTGGAAGAGCAGCCAGTGCTCTATTCCTCTGAGCCATCTCTCCAGCCACCTCTTCTGGATTCTGCAGGCACTGCACACACATTCCACACAGACACATATGCAGGCAAAATGCCCACACACATAAAATAAAATAAATAAATAGAAATTTTTTTGAAACAATAACTTAGTAAGTTGCCTTGAGCTTACTTAAGTCTAGGTTGGACCTGAACTTTTGATTGTATAGACCATCAAGGCTCAGTTATGGGATGGGAAGAATTTGAGCCCTGAGGTTGACTTAGATTTATTTTTTTTTGGTTTTTGGGTTTTTGTTTTGTCACAGAGTTTCTCTGTGTAGCCCTGGCTGTCCTGGAACTCACTCACAGAGATCCACCTGCCCCTGCTTCCCAAGTGCTGGGAGTAAAGGCATGTGCCACCACCCCTGAGTTGACATAGGTTCTGTCTTTACTTCTCCGGCTGTGTCTAGAGAAGATGTCGGCCTGCAGGCCAGGGCTGAAGTGAGAGTCCAGCAAGAAAGTTGTCATGGCTGTCTGCGAGGGCAGCCCTTGGCCAACAAGAGGCACTAAGGAACAACGGAAGCAAAAAGTGTGGACTTGGGAGTAAAGTAACATACACTTGCAATCGCAGCATTGTAGGGGAGAAGGGAGGGGTAAATCTCAAGGTTGTCCTCAGCTATTCAATAGGTTCTAGGGCACTGTGGGCCACAGGAGACTCCAGTCTCGAAAAATACACTGAACAATTTTACACATAGCTCAGGCTGGCCTTGAACTCACGGAGTAGCTGAGAGTGACCTTAGATTTCTGCTGCTCAACCTCTGTCTTCCATATGCTGGGATTATAGGCAACAGAAGCTCATCTGGATTTAAATCCCTGATGTTCGCCTCTCTTTTCACCCTCAAAGCCGGTCTGCAAAGTTTTCTCGCTGTGTCCACTCTAATTGGAATCATTTCTTTCAAATTTAGTTCTTACTGATGTAGGAGTCATCTCTCTCCTTTTACCCTGTGGGTTCTGGGGATTGAACTCAGGTATCAGGCTTGGTAGTGAGGGCTGCTCGGGGGCCATTTACCCGCAGACGCATCTCCCTGTCTTCCTCCACTGTTTCAGCTTTGAAGTGAGGTGAAATTCACATACAAATCTACAAACCGATGTTGTGTAGTTATCTCTTCAGGCTGGGTAACTACATCTCTGTCTAGTTCCAAGACATTTTCCTCACCCCTAGAGAAAACCATGTGGTTAGGTAGATAGCATTTTAATCTTCTCTGTGCAGAAGAATAAACAGAGGCAGCAACAAGTCATCAAGAGCCCCGTGTTGTCGGGCCAAGAACCAGAGCAAGCTGGTCACAGCACTGGTTTGAACTCTGCCAAATACGCTGAGCTGGCAGCCCCAAGCTGCTTCTGGGAAGGGGCGAGCTGAGGATCATTTGAGGCTGGAAGGGAGAACAGGTCTGTGGACGAGGTTCAGTTGGTAGTGTAAGCCAGTGTGAACAAAGCGAAACAAAGGAAGAAAAGAGAGTCAGCAGGCTGAGCTGAGACTCTGCTCCCCTCCTAGGGCGACACAGCCACAGGATGGGCTCTGGGGCCATCTTCCTCGTCCTGCTGGCTGTGCAACCTTGGGCAAGGCCCTTCCTCAAACTTTTGCCCTTATTTATTCATTTAAAAATCTTAGTGCATTTTATTTTGTACATGTACAGATGCATGCCACATGGTGGTCAGAGGATAACCTGCAGGAGTCAATTCTCTCCTTCCACAGTATAGGTCCTAGGGACAGAACTCAGATCTTTAGGCTTAACAGCAAGCCCCTTTACCTTCTAAGTCGTATCTCTGGCCCCTCTTTTATTTATTTATTTGGTATGTATACAATATTCTGTCTGTGTGTATGCCTGCAGGCCAGAAGAGGGCACCAGATCCCTTTACAGATGGTTGTGAGCCACCATGTGGTTGCTGGGAATTGAACTCAGGACCTCTAGAAGAGCAGGTAATGCTCTTAACCTCTGAGCCATCTCTCCAGCCCAATTTATTACATATACAGTGTTCCGCTTGCACATATACTTGCAGGCCAGGAGAGGGCACCAGATCTCATTATGGGTGGTTGTGAGCCACCATGTGGTTGCTTGGAATTGAACTCATGTTCTCTGCAACAGCAGCCAGTGCTCTTAACCTCTGAGCATTTCTCCAGCCCCACTGGCCCCTGTTCTTAAAATTATCTTTTTAGACTTATTTATTTTATATGTGTAAGGTTTTTTCCTGCCTGTATGTGTGTGCAGGGCTCAAGGAGGTCAGAAAACGGCATCAGATTCTCTGAGCTGTAGAGATGATTGTGAACCACCATGTGGGTGCTGGGAACTGAACCTGCCAAGTTCTCTTGCCCCCAAGCCATCTCTCCAGCACCCTTTTGACTTTAAAGAATTATTTTACTTTTTTTATTTACGTGTGTGTGTGTGTGTGCGCGCGCGCACGCACACATGTACATACATGCAGGAGCCACGGAGGCCAGAAGAAGGAAGCAAATCTCTTGGAGTCAGAGAAAGTTGTGAGTTTCCTGGTATGGGTGCTAGAAACCAAACTCCACTCCCCTGCAAAAGAACCTAACTACTGAGCTCATCACTCCAGGCCCTTCCTTTTCGCTTTTTGAAAATTAATTAATTAATGTGTGTGTGTGTGTTTGCACGCGCGAGCATATGTATATGTGCATGTGTGCGTGTGTGCGTGTGTGTGTGCGTGTGTAGAGGTCAGAGGGCAACTTTCAAGTGTCAGTCCTTGACTTACTGAGGCAGGGTCTCTTCGTTTTTGCTGCTGTGCTTTGTACCCCTTTCTAGCTGGCTGACGAACTTCTGGATGGTTCTCTTGTCTCTGCGTGCCATCTCACCGCAGGAGTGCTGGGGTTACAGATGTGCACTACCACATCTGGCTCTTCAATGTTTTTTACGTGCGTCTTGGGGCTGTAACTCTGCATGTCATCTTATGCAGTGAGCAGCTTTATACAGTTTTTATACAGAGGGCCTCCGAGCCACCTCATCTCCAACCCCTTGCCTTTGGTGGCTTTGAGACAGGGTCTCACTGCTTAGCTCAGCTTGCTTAAAACTCTTAATCCTCCTGCCTCAGCCTTCACGGTGCTGGGATCACTTGTCTGAGCAGCCACACCTGGCTCCAGAGGCCTCTTAGATGCAGGTTTAAAATGTACCGTAGGCTTTGCTTTCCGCCTAAACTCTGGCCGCGATGCCCAGCTGCTGGCTGAGGAGCCCAGCCTGCTCCTTTGACAGCTGTATGGGACCCAGAGTGGGGTAACCCTCTCACAGCTGCTCAGGCTTTGCGTCTGGACCTCCGGCTTCATCCCCCAGCTGGTGCTGTGTGGCCACCTACCAACACCTGCCTGGGTTTGCGTTCCACACTCCCACCCCTACTACCCCCTTCATCTTCTGGCTAAGGCTCTGTGGTGGGGAACCTATCTATCTCTGTCATGGAGTGTTTCAGACCGGAAAGTCAGGACGAGCATGCGCTTCTGTGACACAGCCAGGAACCCCAGGCCCAGGTAGAACTTGCCTGGGCTGCCTCAAATCTTCCGCAAGCTGCATCCCATTCTCAGAATCTGTTCTCTCCTCCCTAAACTGGAGATGAATGAAGTTCTCTGTACTCAAGGAAGTCCAAAGGGATCACTTTTCCTTGGACAGGGGTGGGGGCTGAGGGACAGGGGGTGTCTCCAGGAAGACGGGGACTTCACTGGCTTTATGTTCTGAGCACACAGCTTGGTAGCAAGGGTGCGTGCGCAGACCAGTGTGTCGCTTGGCCTGCTTTCTGTGTTCCAGCAGTGAGAGAATGGAGCAGTAGAGGACACCCTAGCAGGAGCTGCGACACAGGGCAGGACGGAGGTCAGACGGGGAGAGCACTGTAGGGTTGTGTCTGTGTGGCTGGCAGGGCAGGAGCAGGAGCCTTGAAGAGAAAACACAGAAACGTCACCCATCCAATGCTATGCTGGGCCCTGGCAGGCCACATCTAGACCCCCATTGGAAGAGGGGTAGAGAAGGCCACAAGAGCCACCGTCTGACCTGGTCACAGAAGGCCTTCCAATGGCAGCTTGACCTTGCGAGCACCCTCCCCAGAGGACCAACCCCTTGACTGACTGTCACTGGACCCCCTGAGACCACTGAGACAGCTAGAGACAGCTAGAGATGTGTGAGGGTTAGTGTGTGTGTGCCTGTCGGGCATGAGAGATCCCTTGTCCTGGGCCAGGCAGTTGGACTAATGGTCCATTTCCCCTGATCCGAGACCTCTCCTGGGCCCCCAGCTGCCCTGATGGGCCAGGTCACCCCCCTCCCGAAGGAGCCCCTTGTCACTCCCCATTCGGCTTTCCTTGTATTGTGCACGGCTTGGTTCCTCGAGGAAATGGGGCGGCTGGTGGTGCGGGGGCGGTCACCAGCAACCCCACCCCCTTCCCCCCATTGTCATTCCTGGCTTCTCCCCTAGCCCCTGTTGCACACTCTAAAAATAGGTCCGCACAAGGAGCAGGCCCCACCCTTGAGCCCCTGCAGTGGCTGAGATTGCCAGGGCAGAAGTGCCCTGGGGACCGAAGTGGCCTTCCGAGTGACCAGGGTCAAAACAGTAATGACTATGTAAGTTTAGGGCATGGTTTCCCTCTCTCTGAGCCCCTGTGTCCCCATCTGTAAATGAGGACAAACATATCTATCTACCTGGGGGCTATCAAAGATAGCCAGGTCAAACAAGGCTAGGTCAGGAGGTCCCTGTGCTTGTCCTGTCCATGGGTCGGTGCCTGTGTCCTTGAGACCCTGAGGAAGAAGGGTCTGCAGGTGCATCCCCCCTCATAGCCTCGGTGGCTGTCAAGGACTTCTAGCCCGGGCAGCTGTTTGCTCTCTGGCCTCTGACATTGGCCAGCTCATACAGTTCATACAAGACCACACAGCCTGGCAGGGACTCGAACCAGCCTCTGAGGACTGTTTTTTCCGCTTCAGGGATCTGCCTCGTCTGATGACTCGGAGGGCTTCCTGGCTGGGATAACCCTGTCTTCAGCCCACAAACACATGATTCACCCAAAGGAAGAGGTGTTTGGAAGGTGTCAAGGGCTAGGCTGGGGGTTGGGTGGCTGTCTTCAAGTCTTTCACATCTGTGCAGCTGTCCTCAGACGGCAGCATGGCTGCTGCCTTTGGTCCTGTCCATGGCAGTGACAAATGTCCGTCTGCCTTCTGCTGCCTTTGTCCTTTTGTTTTTCAACTATGAAAATTTACAAATATGGATTTTTGTAGATTTTTTTGTTTACTGTGAGTGTCCATGTGTGCAGATTCATATGAGCCATGGTTCAAGGGTGGAGGTCAAAGGACAATTACAAGAGTCAATGCTTGCCTTCTGTCATGTGGATTCTGAGATTCTAACTCAAATGATCACGTTTGACAGCAAACACTTTTAACTGCTAAGTCATCTAGCTGACAAAATTTTTTTAAAGCAAAATTGGAGTTTATTAAGAATTTCAAGGGGCGGAGGTGGCACACGCCTTTAATCCCAGCACTTGGGAGGCAGAAGCAGGAGGATCTCTGTGAGTTCAAGGCCAACCTGATCTACAAAGCAAGTTCTAAGACAGCTAGGACTGTTACAAAGAAAAATCCTGTCTCAAAAAATGAGGGGGGGGGGGAAGCAGGCAAGTGATAGCCTTTGAATCAAATCAAGTGGCTGTCCTGACCCACAGCCTAAATACCCAGCCCAGATGAAATTAGAGCAAAAGAAAGGGCTCACATGATGTTTCAAAGCAGTCCATACCTACTTGTCAGGCGGTGGGTGACACACACCTTTAACCCCAGCACTCAGGAGGCAGAAAGACAGGAAGATCTCCATGAGTTTGAGGCCAGCCTGGTCCACAGAGCAAGTTTCAGGACAGGCTCCAAAGCTACAGAGAAACCCTGTATGGGGCAGGGTGGGGTGGGAGTGGGTGGGTGGGATTTCGATCCAGATTTACAGACAGGCATTAAAGGAGAATGCACTGCACACTGAAGACACGGGTGCAAGCTTCTCCATAGAGCAGCACACAAGCAAGGATTTAAAAGCATATCTTTATATTTATTTATTGCGAGGCAAAGTCTCACTGTGCAGACCAAACTGGCTCCACACTTGCGGTAATTAGCCCTCCTGCCTCAAACTCCTGAACTTACCTGGCTCAGATTTTACTGTTGTGCTTGGGTGTTGAGTTTTTTTTTTTTGTTTGTTTGTTTTTTTTTTTTGTTTTGTTTTTTGTTTTTTAAGATAGGATTTTAAATAGCCCAGGCTGGCCTCAGATTTGCTATGTTGCTGAGTCTGGCCTTGAATTCTTGGTGGTCCTGCTTCTATCTCTTAAGGATTACAGGCATGCACCATCTGTACCTACTCTTTGTATGATTTTTTTTTTTTTTTTTTTTTTTTTTTTTTGGTTTTTCGAGACAGGGTTTCTCTGTGGTTTTGGAGCCTGTCCTGGAACTAGCTCTTGTAGACCAGGCTGGTCTCGAACTCACAGAGATCCGCCTGCCTCTGCCTCCCGAGTGCTGGGATTAAAGGCGTGCGCCACCACCTCCCGGCATGATTTTTTTTTTTAAAAAAAAAAGAAATAAATGTAGCTCAAGCAGGCTAAGAATGTCAGAGTGTAGCTCAGGGTAGCCCAAATCTGTGGCCTCTGCCTCCAAAGTGCTCAGATTACAGGAGTGAGCCTTAGGCTGAGTGGAGAAGAGGAAGGGAGGACAGCACTGCTCCTCAAGGGTTGAGCTTTTATTATAGACAGGAGGGGAACATGGCTGGCACAGAGGCATCTGGGAGAGTACGGGATGGACATGATGGGCAGATGGGACCAGGCCTTGTGAGGAGAGGGGTAGGGGAGCGGGGAGAGCCAGGAACCAAGAGGCAAAGACATCAAAAAGACCATGTAACTAAAATGGCTAGGCTACATAGGACTCAGAAAAGCTGGGGGAAGGGAAGGCCCAGCCCAGCGCCTGAGCTGGAGTTTAGAGTAAGGTGACTTGGATCAGGTACTGAGAGACGCTGGGAGCACCTGGCACCCACCTTAGCTGCTTGTCCCCGGTTTGAGCCCTGACACACACCTGGTGCAGCATGGATTCTTCTATATCAGAACCTCAAACTCGTAGTCTACTCTTGTAGACTTACAAGCGTTTGTGTGTATCAATGTCTGTCCCTTTAATTGTGGGTTCCAGAGAAGGAATGGGGATGTTATCAGTAGTTACTGTGTGTCCCCTGAGACAAACACCAACAGATATCAGTATTGTTCCACACAGCATCCTTCACAAACCCCAGGGCCCTGAGGTTTGTCTGCAGTGCTTGCTTTTCGGGGGTTCATCTGGGGACACCTCGTCACCTAGTTGTTTTCCTTTTCTTTTTTTTTCAGTTTGATTTTCTGTCTTAAAAAAACATATTAATTATTAGTGGTGTGCCTGTCTGTGTGTGAGTATGTGTGTGTGTGTGTGTGTGAGAGAGAGAGAGAGAGAGAGAGAGAATGAAGAGAGAGAGAGAATGAAGAGAGAGAGAGAATAAAGAGAGAGAGAGAGAGACAGAGACAGAGAATGGGTACCACAGCAGGAGTATGGAAGACAGAGGGCAACTTTCCAGGGTCAGTTTTCTCCTTTCATTATGGGTTCCAGAGATTAAATTCCCATCCTCAGGCTTTGTCCAGTGAGCCACTTTGCCATTGCCAACCCTTTTTCTCTTTCTTTCTTTTTCTTTCTTTTCTTTCTTTCTTTCTTTCTTTCTTTCTTTCTTTCTCTCTCTCTCTCTCTCTCTCTCTCTCTCTCTCTTTCTTTCCTTCCTTTCTTTCTCCCTTCCTTCTTTCTCCTTTCCTCTCACCCCCTCCTTCCCTCCCTCCCCTCTCCCTCCTTTCTTCCTTCCTTTCTTTTTCAAGACAGGTTTCTCTGTGTGACAGTCCTGGCTCTCCTGGAACTTGCTCTGCAGACCAGGCTGGCCTTGAACTCACAGAGATCCTTTTGCCTCTGCCTCCCGAGCACTGACTGGGATTCAATGTGTGTGCTACTATGCCTGGAACAAGAACATGTTCTTGAAAATTATCCTCTGTTTGCTGCATACAACCACTATATACACAATAATTAGAAATAAAGTTAAAACAAAAGAAAACAAAAAACCACAAGAGAAAAAGCCTGGGTATCTAGCTCAGTGGTACAATGCTTACCTGGATGCTTGACCTGCATGAGGAGCGAATCAATTCCCAGCACTGTAAAACGGCAGCAGCAGCAACAACGACAAAACGCACAGGCTGAAGCCCAGAGTCAAGGCCGACGCTTACGCCTCTCACTAAAACAAACAAGCACACACACTTTGAGCGCTGTGAGCACACCGGTGGCTCATCTGCAATCCCAGCCCCTGGAACATGGGAGGTAACACTAGAGCTGTTGGGGTCAGAGCTTGAGCCAGTCAAAGACATTGCATCACAATGAAAATTGGAGAAACTTTATTCAAAATGGACATACTGGGAAAAGGAACAACGAAAAAGTCCAGGGACCCTCTCCCTCCCAGGTCAATCTTTCAGTTCTGGCTCGTGCCAGGTTTAGGTTTAAAGGGCAGATGTATGGTCATTAAGTGGTTCTGGACAAAGTGTAGTCCTGCCCATCACTGACCCATCCGTCCTATAAGGTGACCAGACAATGCGTCAGAACTTCATGAAACCTCGTCCTATAAGACAGTTCCCTCGGGGACTGGCACCAGACTCATCCTTTTCCTTCTGCCAGCATGGAGAGCCTGGGAAAGCTCCAGTTTCCTGGAGACCATTGCTGTAATAGTTTTATAGGCAGAGAAAGGGTGCAAGGATTTCTCTTTCGAGTTCCTTCATTTTTACCATGATGGTTACAGAGGCAGGAGAATGAATTCAAAGTAAGTAGTAAGTTCAAGGCCAGCCTAGTTACATTTGAGACCCTGTGTAAAACAAAATAAAAAACAAATAAACAAACAAAAGGGGGGGGGGAAGGAAACGAGAAAATGACACAGGTTTCTAGGGCCTCTTCTGAATCTAGTGAACAGACCGCTTATCAGAATCGCTTCGTTTTTTTAAATGTTGTAATTTATTTATTTTTATTTCATTGATATTTTTTCTTGTATGTATGTCTGAATGAGGGTGTCAGATCCTCTAGAACAGAAGTTACAGACAGTTGTGAGCTGCCATGTGGGTGCTGGGAATTGAACCCAGGTCCTTTGGAAGAGCAGTCAGTGTTCCTAGCTGCTGAGCCATCTCTCTAGCCTATAATCATGGTTTTTAAATGTGTAAGGTGCATGAAGTTACAAAGGAAACCATGATACTAAAATACAGTAAAAGCATTTTTAAAAATTTAGTGTGTGTGTGTGTGTGTGTGTGTGTGGAGAGAGAGAGAGAGAGAGAGAGAGAGAGAGAGAGAGAGAATGTGTGCATGTGAATGCTGGTGCCCACAGAGGACAGAGGCGTTGGGTCCTTGAAGCTGGAGTTACAGTTGGTTATGAGCTTCCTGATGTGGGTTTGGGCAATAGAAGACTTCTTTCTTAACTTTTGTTCCACCTATTCAGTCCCGTTATTATTTTTAATATATTTTTAAAAGATTTTTTAAAAATAATACCAGGCACTGGTGGTGCACACTTTTAATCCCAGAACTCAGGAGGCAGAGGCAGGTGGATCTTTGAGTTCGAGGCCAGCATGGTCTACAGAGCAAGTTCCAGGACAGTCAGGGATACACAGGGAAACCCTGTTTCGGAAAGCAACAATAACAAATATTTTTAAAATAATGTAACTTTAAAATATTTTATCATTTCATTATTATTTTTATGTGTATGGATGTTTTGCCTGAGGACATGTCTATGTATCATATGTGTTCCTGGTGCCCATGAAGGTTAGAAGAGAGAGTTGGATCCCTTGGTACTGAAATTACAGATGACTGTGAGCCTCCATGTAGGTGCTGGAAACCAAATTGGGGTCCTTGCAAAAGCAAACGCCCCTAACTACTGAACCCAGTGCTCCAGCTCCCTCCACCTCATTGTTCTTCCGAGATAAGGTCTCGCTACATACGTAGTTCAAGCTAGCCTTGAACTCATGACCCTCCTGCTTCAGCCTCCTTTGTGTGGAGAAAGCAGGCCTGAGCCACTGTCACATCTTGCAATATTATTTTAGTTTATTAGTTCATATTTATTTATTTATATAGAATTTCTGTGTGTAGTTCTGGCTGTCCTGAAATTTGCTCTGTAGATCAGGCTGGCCTTGATCTCAGAGATCCACCTGTCTCTGCCTCCTGGGTACTGGGATTAAAGGCGTGTGCCGCCACATCTACTCTTTTTAGGATGGCCTGGGCAGGTGTCCCTGAGAAGGTGACGTGTGAGCAAAGACTTTAGTGAAGTGAGGGAGCCGAGTGACCTCTGAGGACATGCTGTGAGGCAGGACGGCACAGGACAGGGGAGGGATTATGGCCACGCTAATGGCTGGGATCTCGTGGCATTCCGTAAGTCCCGAGTCTGTTTACAGGATGGAAAACTTGGACTTAATTAGTGTATTTATTTGCTGGTATTTTGGTGCTGGGTAAAGACTGAGGACCTTGTTCTCTGTCAAAAATCTGTCTGCCCCCAGCCCTTATTACCATAATATTAACGATAATACTAAAGAGGATGAGTGGTATAATGGTCGGCAAACACCTTCAAAAGCTTATTTATGAGCTGGAGAGATGGCTCAGTGGTTAAAAGCATGGGATACCTTTACAGAGGACCTGGGTTCTATTTTCAGCACCCACAACCACCTGTAACTCCAGTTTCAGGGTATCTGACACTCTTTTGGACTCCATGGGCTCCAAGCATGTGCATAGACATACATGCAGGCAAAACACTCATACACATAAATAAAATGAATAACTCAAAAAATTAAAAACACTGTTTATTGTTTGTATGTATCTGTGTGTGGGTGTACACATGTGAAAGTCAGAGAATATTTTGTGGGGTAGGCTCTCTCTGTTAGACCCTAAGTTAACCTGTAAGCCCCACCTGCCCAAGGTTCAGGTAACTTCCTGGGATTCTGGGAGTTGTAGTTCTTGGAAAATAACAACAAAGCCTCATGGGAAAGTATAGTGACCTGTGAGCTTCGTCGATCGATATAAGCTCTGACATCATGTGCCTCGAGGCCACATAGCCGGAAAGTCTCCAAATTCCTTCTTGGTCAGTATTTGAAATTTCAATAAAAGCTTTCTTAAATTTAGCCCAAATGATGGAACTGGTTTTTCTCTAGTGAATTTCAGTGAGTCCTGAGGATTGAACTCAGGTGGTCCTTCTTGATGGCAGCTGCCTTCCAGGCTAGTTTCTCTATTAGCACATTGACTCTTAAGATGGGAGCCAGGACTGGTCATTAACTCAGTAATGTCCACTTAGGATGGGTGAGGCTTTGGATTTGATCTTCAACACTGCATAGAGTGGAGTGGGGTAGTGCAGGTTTGTAACCCCAGCACTCGGGAGGTGGGAGCAGGAGGATCAGAAATTCAAGCCCATCTTCAGCTACATAGTGAGTTCAAGACCTACTAGGCCTACATGAGACTTTGTCTCAAAAAATAAGTAGGACTGGAGAGAGAACTCAGGTTTAGTTGTCCGCACCCATATGGCAGACCAACTACCTGGAACTCTGGTTCAGGGGCCCTGATGTCTCTTCTGACCTTGAAGGTTCCTGGATGCAAGCAGTACACATGCATATACTCATAAAGTATTTTTTAAAAAGTATTAGGATAGGCTGGGCGGTGGTGGAGCACGCCTTTAATCCCAGCACTTGGGAGGCAGAGGCAGGCGGACCTCTGTGAGTTCGAGGCCAGCCTGGTTTTTAAGAGCTAGTTCCAGGACAGGTTTGAAAACAACATAGGCCGGGCGGTGGTGGCGCACGCCTTTAATCCCAGCACTTGGGAGGCAGAGGCAGGCGGATCTCTGTGAGTTCGAGACCAGCCTGGTCTACAAGAGCTAGTTCCAGGACAGGCTCCAAAACCACAGAGAAACCCTGTCTCGAAAACCCCCAAAAAAAAAAAAAAAAAAAAAAAAAAGAAAACAACACAGAAAATCCCTGTCTAGAAAACAAAACAAAACAAAACAAAAACCAACAAAACAAAACAAAAGTATTAAGATAGAAGTTGGGAAGCTGGGTGGGTGGTGGCACACACCTTTAATCCCAGCACTCAGGAGGCAGAGGCAGGGGGATATCTATGAGTTTGAGGCCCGCCTGGTCTACAAAGAGAGTTCCAAAATAGAGAAACCTGTCTCAAAAAACAAAAACAAATTTAAGAAAAGGAGTCGGAGCTCAGTACACACCACCAGCCACCAGTGCGATGCAACCGACCCCTGGCGCCCGTCACGCCTGCCTGACAATGTTCCCATCACCTTACTGCAGCTTGGGTTTGCACTCATGCAGAAGCTGCCAAGTCTCACTTAGACACCCCCGTGCAAGAAGCTGTTTCAAGTTCATGGCTTCAAAGTTGCCTCCAAGTTCACAGAGTCCCTGAATTTGGAACTTTGGGTCAAGATCCCTGCTGAGAAAAGAGGCCATTCTTCACCCAATCGGTCCAGCCCTTGTTGAAAAATGACCCTGTTTCAACACTTCTCCAAGGCTGGTCATGAAATTGAGAACAGGCCAGAGAGGGGCCCGGGGCCCTTCTGCCCAGGGAGTGTCAGGGGGCTGTGCTCTGACCTGTGGTTGGGTCATTCCACGGCTTCTCCTCACAGGATGGTGGCAGGGAGCCCTGCCAGCCAGGAGCAGGCTGGCAGCTGGTGTCCTGCCCCTGTCCTGACCCGCCCCGCCTGCGCCCCCGCAGGGCCCTGGCCAGCACAGCTGTGGATGTGACAGGAGGTTTGGCTCTGGTTCACCCAGGCACATTCCTGGCTCAGCCACTGTTTTGGTTTTTTTTGTGTGTGTCTGTGTGTGTGACTTTTTCTCCCACACCCCTCCCTCCCCTTTCCTCAAAAATGCTGTGTCTTTCCCTAGAGGGTTCCTCTGGGCGGCGCCTCCAGGAGGGAAACTCTGTCTGGATTTCCTGGAACACGCAGAGCTGCTGAGAGGAGGTTGCTGCTAACAGCCAGGCCAACACCACCCCAGCATGGCCGAGCCTCCTTGCAGAAAGAGGTGACAGGGGGAGCCTCAGGGCTCCCGGATCCAATGGCTCACAGGGACCCCTGGTCTCAGGGAGACAGCTCCGAGGAATCAGGGCTTGGCCACCTTTCTCTGAGTTTAAGTAGGAGTTCAGAAATGTAATCTCTTGGGGCTGGAGAGATGGCTCAGTGATTAGAGCACTGGCTATTCTTCCAGAGGACCAGGGTTCAGTTCCCAGCACCTACATGGCAGCTCACAACTGTGCGTAACTCCAGGGGTCTGATACCTTCACACCAATGCACATAAAGGTAAAGTGAGAGAAGTTCTTGTTTAGAAAAAGAAATGGGATTACCCTCTGCAAGGGAGAGTGAGTGTATACTGCCCTACCGTGTGAATGGCAGAGGGGTGCCATCGATGGGGTGGGTTCCTTTCATGTAACAAATATTTGTTGAGTGACCACCATTGTACCTCTGGGGCCTCCTATACAGTAGGCAAGGGCTGGCCTCCTGGGTAGCCAGGCAGAGAGGAGCATGAGGGAAGGCACCACAGCTGTGAAGCCAGAGCTTCTGAGGGAGCTGCGGTCCCCAGGCCCTGACAGAGAGGAAGGGATGGAGGAAGGACAGCGGTTCTCAACCTCCCTAGTGCTGTGGCCTTTACTACAGTTCCTCATGTTGTGGTGGCACCCAACCATAAACTTGTTTAAGTGGCTACTGCCTAACTGTAATTTTGCTACTGGTATGAATCGTAATGGAAATATTTGTGTTTTCCAATGGTCTTAGGCGACCCCTGTGAAGGAGTCGTTTGACCTCCTGGCAGGGTCTCAACCCAGAGGCTGAGAACCATTGAAATGGAAGGACAGCTGCAGCAGAAAAGAGTCTGGGTTTCTTTGGCGGGGGTGGGGGGTGGAGGGTGGGGGGGGTGTCAGAGGAGGGCTCTGGCTCCGTTCGTGGGATCCCACCATAGAAGGGCTCTGAGCCTGAAGTGATTAGTCTTTAAAATGACTGTACTGGGGTGGGCGTGGTGGGCAAAGGGTGCTCTGTAAGAGGCAGGAATCAGGTGGAGTGGGTCTTTGAGAACAGCCCGCAGGGAAGCCACTGCAGCGCTGCCTGGTCACAAGTGTAGGCTGGGGATTGATGGGGAGCTAGGACGCTGATGGAAACTGGGTTTTTTTTCTTTAAGATAGTGTCTCATTTAGCCCAGGCTGGTCTTGAACTCAGTACGTAGTAAAGGATGACCTTGAGCTATTGATCCTTTGGCCTCTACCTCCCAAATCCTGAGATTACACCACATTTAGTTTATGAAGTGCTGGAGACTGAACCCAGGGCTCCCTGTGTGCTAGGTAAACGCTTTACCAACTGAACTACGCCCCCAGCCTGGGAGCTGCTCTTTAAGAGCCTTCCTTGGAATGGCAGAGCCATACAGTTGGGTGCAACCTCTGTGGAGAGAGCCAAACTTACTCTTGAATCCAGGTTAGGACAGCGGCTGCTTAGATTTTGGGGACAGATGAGGTCATGACCTGAGTTGGGGATATCCTTGGGTTTTCCTTGTCCCTTTCTGCTTATGAGCACATGACTAGATTTGGAAGAGCTTTTGGGGTGACGGGAAGAAGGCCTGGGATCAGGGAGCTAGGGAAGGCCTTTCCCAAAGAACTCTGAGGGCCTCTGGGCTAAGAGCCTTCCTCTTGCCCCCCTGTCCGCATTCTCCCACCTCTGTTCCAAGCCCACATTCCTTACCTGTGAGAAGCGCGCGGCAAGTTCCGACCCTGCCAGGGATGGCAAGGTTTGTCACATATAATGTGTCCAACGAGGAGGAGCCCCCTTCTCCCAGATACTAGAACTTTTGGTGGCTTTCCTTTGTTTTCAGATAAAGGGAGGGGGGCTCTGGAGGGTGGAGGGTACGGGAGCCCCAACCTTTACAACTTCCAGATCACCAGTGTCTTCCTCAGACACTGACTTTGCTGTGGCCTCTCAGCCGCTGTATCGTGACCTTTCCCCTTCGCCTAGGAAATCCACACCCCACCTGCACTCCAGGCCTGTCTCATGTGGCCCTGACTCCTCTGCTAAGACCTGCTATGTAGTTCTTTTGTTGTTTGTTTGTTTTTCAGGACAGGGTTTCTCTGTTGTAACAGTGCATGCTGTTCCGGAACTCGATTTGTAGACCAGGCTGGCCTCGAACTCACAGAGATTCACCTGCCTCCCGAGTGCTGGGATTAAAGGTGTGCGCCATTACTGCCTGGCAATACTGTAGCTCGTTAGCAGAATTTCCTGAAGTGACCCATTGCAGCTGCTGACAGGACTGGGAATATCCCCCAGCATCTAGCACAGTGCCAGTCCATAGCTGATACTTAATACCAGCCTGTTGGATGAAGGGCGAAAAGGAATCTTCTTGGCACTTAACAAGAGATGGTAGGGTGGTATGCAGTAGTCCCGGGTGGTTTTAACTTCAAGATCCTATCACCATCCCCTTCCAGGAGCTGGGATCGAGGCACAAACGACCACACAGATTAGGAACAGAATGTACAGAGAGGTTGGGTAGCCTGCCACACATAGCAAAACACAGCCAGAATCAGACGATCTTTGGGGAAATCTCCTTGTAGTCCAGTGCCCAGAGGTGCGCAGCTGGAGTTACCCAGAGAGGCTCTACGAAAAAGAAGGAGTGGGGGGAGGGGGGGCGTGCTCTACCCATCTCTGTTTTCTCCAAGAAGACAGTTAGGGGCTGTTTTCCTCAAGGGTGACTCAGGTGACCTTCAGGTTGGGGCCTAACGGGTCCCAGGGGCTGGCTGGGTGGAGGGCCTGGGCTGGCCTGCTGGCTTCTATTGCCCCTTTGCCCGCCTGCTGGCTTCGCACACAGATTACAACTTCCCCTTCTTCACGGTCTTACGCAGGCTACCTCCGGCCCGCCATTGTCTCATTGTTTGCCGAGGGAAGCTCCTGAAGGAAATTAACCTGCCGCTCACCCGGAGCTGGGAGTTTCTGTACCAATCCCCACCGGGAATGCCTGGGGCGGGGCAGGCAGGGGTACGAAGCAGACAATACAACCGGAGGAGACCGCAGGCAAGCAAGTGTGTAAAGCAGGGGCCTAGCTGGACCTGTCCAGAGCCAAACTGTGTGCTGGGAACTAAAGAGTTGCAAGGACCTTGACCTTAGGGACCCTATACAGGAGCCCCAGAGTCAAAAGTCTCAGGAGACTGGCAGGTGACAGAAATCTGAAGCCAGTGAGCTCCTTTCTAGACAGAGTCTCACTGTATAGCCCAGGCTGACTTTGAAATCATCCTCCTGTTTCAACCTGCCGAACACTGCGGTTACAGACAGGCACCACTGACTCCGCTTTGGTATTTCTCAAGATGCACCCCCATATCTGTCTGTCAGCATGTCCTTGACCCACTGGCATCCACTAGGAAACGCCATGCTCAGGTTCATACATTTTAAATTACATTTTATTTATTTGACGTGTATGTAGGGGCGGGGGTTTGGGCCTGGGCCATGGTGTGATTGTGGAAGTCAGGACAACGGGAGAGTCAGTTCCTAAATTCTATCATGTAGCTCGCAGGGATGGAACTCAGGTCATCAGCCTGGGCAGCGAGTTTCTTCACCTACTGAGCCACCGCACTGCCCTCCCCCTTTTTTGCCTATGGTTCAGTGCCTTCAGAGGCCAGAGAAGGCAACTAGAGTTATATACATGGTTGTTACCCACCATGTGGATACTGGGAGAACTGAACTCGGGTCTTCTGGAAGAGCAACCCACATTCTTAACACCTGAACTGTCTCTCCAGCCCCTTCATGTTGGTACCTTGTCCTTGCTCCTCTGTAGTAAGAGTCAGACTCACTCCATTTTCCCATCTCCTGGGAAAAGAGTTTAACTCTTCTTAGTCAAATCATGGAACCCATATATGAATTCATCATTCAAGTAAACATTTTTTTTCTGAATATCTCCTGTGTGTCATGCACTGTGCCATGCACCAAGGACACAGAAATAAAGGACCAATGTGGACTTTGTCCTCTTGTTATTTGTAAGTCACATGATATGTACAGATTCCTGGCTTATATAGTATGGGGTCTCATATGAACAAAGACTCCAAGGAGTCATCACTTACGCCAAGGTGAGGGTCAGGAGATGGCACCGAAGTCTTAGTGGTTTGTGTCTATTGTTGCAGGACAGTTTGAAACAGTGAAGGCAGCTACTGCCCCTTGCGTTCCCTTCCCTTTTCTCCTGGTGGTTAATAGTGTTTGGTCGAAAGCATTACCCCAGCTTCCTAACATCCCTTTATACAAAGAGTCTGGAATATTATAGTCACGGGGGTGGGTGGGTGTCTCATCCTAGCCCCCTGGCATCCATCTTTGGAATACTGGGCAACCTCCATTTCAAGCCCCCTCTCCTGGGAGTTGCCTTAATACAAACTCCACCTCCTAGACAGTTCACCAAACAGTGACCCCTCCCCAGGGAGGGTCAAGACCACTCCCACAGGCCTCTTAAACTGCCCCCCAGAGAATGAACACGTGGTCTCCGGGTTTTGTGTGGTCTCCTCTTCTCTCTCTTCCCCTCTCCATGCTTTCCCGGTGCTATCAGGGAACATTGCATTAAACATGGGCATCTTTTAAATTGGTTTAATTTGGTCTGATTGGAATTATTTGCACCGACGGCATAGAGGCTCGTCTCAAGCTCAAGAAAAACCTAACATATAGAGGTCCCACTGAGAAAAACCTGACAAATAGTCTGGCTTCTTTTTCGTTTTGTTTGGAGATAGGGTCTTGTGATATAGCCCTGGCAGACTTCAATTTATGGCTGCTCTCCTCCTTGCCTCCCAAATCCTGGGATTTCAAGCTTATGCCGCCATATCTGGCTTCAAATGCTACTCTTTTAGTTTTTCAAGCTCTGTGAAAATTTCGTCAAAGCTCTGAGTAATTTGAAGGTATACACTTTATGCTGTAAGTTGCTATAAGTAACTAGGTGTGCTAAAGGTAGGCCTGTAATCTTAGTGTTTGGAAGACAGAGGAAAGAGGATCAATTCAAGGCTTGTCTTGGAGTAATATAGTTCAGGGGTAGAGATCTTGGATATGGTAGAGAGCTAGTATTACCAACCCTCCCCCCCCCACACACAAAGTTCAGCCATAGTTACATAGAGAGTTCAAGATTAACATGGGCTAGCCTCAAAAAACAAAACAAAAAAGTGTGTGTGTGTGTGTGTGTGTGTGAGAGAGAGAGAGAGAGAGAGAGAGAGAGAGAGAGAGAGAGAGAGAGCGCTCAGAGGTTAAAGCACTAGCTGCTCTTCCAGAGGATCCAAGTTTGATTCCTAGCACCCACATGGTGGCTCACAACCATCTGTAACTCCAGTCTCAGGGACCTAATATCATCCTCTGACTTCCTTGGGCAGTAGATGTACATGTGGACAAAACATTCATACTTCTGAAATAAAGTAAGGAAGAAAAAAAGCAGACAGTGGTGGTGCACACCTTCAATCCAAGCACCTGGGAGGCAAAGGCAGGTGGGTTTCTGTTTGAGGGCAGCCTGGTCTATAAAGCTAATTCCAGGACAGTCAGACAGCCAGGGCTGTTACACAGAAAAACCCTGTCTTGAAAATACAAAAAACAAAGAAACGAAAAAGACAAATTGCTTGGGACTGTGTAAAAAGACCAAACTGTCTCAAGGAAGTGGGAACCAGGTCAAAAGTAAGCAAGCCCATTGCCTGGTGGGTCTCAGTGAGTATCAGATGTTCAGATGTGGGCCAAGATGGGCAAGCAAAGTAGGAGGTCTCTAAAAGGGGAGAAAAGGGTTCCCAAAGGCCAGGCCACATAGGGGGTTCTTGGAGGAAACCAGCTTTGAATAGTGCAGGGATGTGCGGAAGGGCTAGTCTAGGGATGAGGGACCACTCATCCCAAGGGGGAAACAGACACCTAGAAAAGGGAATGTAAGCTTGAAAAGATGACTTCAACATGAGCTGTGCTTTCACTGTTTGCGAAATGGCCATAACAGTCCCTGCCTTGCTTGGCAACAGGTTCCTTTACCCTACATTGCTGTGGTATAAAATCAAGCCTCTAGTGCGTTCCTGTAAGCCCTACTAGTCAGTGAAGATACCTCCAATAGCGGCTTCATTTCTCCCTCCCCCCAGAAGAGAGCACTCACAGTAAATCAGAGCTGGAAGGTGCTGGGCGCCATGCTGGAGGAGCAGCGAGTTGCATTTGAAGTTCCAGGTGTCAGCCCACCGGAAGAGAATCCTCTGATGAGCTAATCTCATTTAGGCAAGACCACGGGACTCCAGACTCCAGAACGTCTTTTTCTTCTGTTGTGCCTTTACATGTTTGCTGGGGCTCGCTTTCTCTGGTATCTAGCATGGTGTGAGCGCGTGTGGGGAGATCTCCACTGCCTATGATATAATGTGTCATCTCTTGGAAACATCCCATTGTACTGGGCATTTTTACCTGTGGATTGTCAAGAAGATGACCCCTCCCATAGCTGTACTGTCTGATTTGATAATAATAATGATATCTTATACAGAGTTTTGATGAATAAAAATAAATACAAGGATATGTTTCACAGCCAGGGTCTGTGAGTCTTACATGAGAAGCTGCACGGTTTGTAGCTCAAGTTAAGGACTAACAATTGAGTCCTAATAGCCCAGCTAGTTTAAATTCTTTGAACCTTAATGTCAGGAGATGTTCACAGGTCTCAGAGTGCATCATGGCTGAAACAAAGCTTTGAAAATAACCAAGTTAGACTAAGATGTCTTTGTTAAATAACTTTGAGGTGAAAAACCCAAGAAGACAATCTAAAGTTTTCAAAAGACACATAGTTAAATGCAGAACTCTTTAAGGTGAGGGAACAAGACCAAGGCAGCCCAATTATTACTGGCTGGCATACTCTCCTTGCTAGGTCTGGTTGATGACCAATGGTGATGATTAATTCCTTATCCCCATGTATGTCCTCAATCTCCTGATGTAAAAAACTATTAATAAATGGATATGCACCCTAAAGATCTAAAGTAGAGCTGCCTGATTCTTTTTCATATTTGAAAGCTTAGGTTTATGATTTCTTTAAGATTCCTTATAAGATTCAAGGTAAGTAATAAAGTAATTGTTCCTTTCTTTATAACTGCAAAATGCAGCCTGCCAGTAAAAGATCTGACAAGAACACCTTGCTTGCCACATGATTAACCTATAACAAGCTGCTTGCATATGAATGTATATGAATTCTTGGGATAATTTATTTTTCACCTGTAGTACATAAAATGTTTGGCCATGTGAGGGAAATGAAAAGCATGTTTTTACCTGTAATCATTCACTTGAGAAATGGATGCAACCATTCGGACTCTCCTACTGCCTGGAAGATTCTGTTGGAGTATAAAACCTGTAAAACAACATGAGATAAGAGAGAGAATAAAGAAGACTAGGAATAAAGAAGGAAAACATCAAGAGCGTTTGTGAATGTCTTTTTCCTTAACCCTCCTCAGATAGAAAAGTTTAGCCTGGCCGACTCTGTGGATTCCTGTCAAAGCTCTAGGCTGGAGGTTGGTCCCCCAGACAGCGGTGGGAAGAACCCTTAAAAACTGTGATAACACATACATCCATCTGTGTTCTGATCAGATGCCATTCATCAATCTATAGCTGACATTTATCCATTTCTTCATACTTTGACCAGTACCAATAACTCATTCATCACCGATCTAGTCTGAAGTCCATTCACCCTTTCCTATACTGCCTATCCTTATCCATCTTCATGCACACAGCACCAGCGCACCATCTGTCTGCTTGCCAACCCATCCATCTGTTTCTCATCCACATACCCATTCAGACAGATACCTAATCAGCTATCCATCTTCCATCTGTCTGCCCATTGTCCTCCATTCATCATCCATCTAGCCACCATTCACCAGCCTCTAATCTGCAACTGTCATGCAAATAACCTGTTCCTTCTCCATCTCTTCTTCATGTACCCATCCTTCTGTCTCCACCATCTTTTCCCCATTATTCCATTCATTCTTCCAGTCGCCATTTCACGTGTATTTATGTTTGAAAAATCTGTTCATCTTTTCTTTTAAGACAAAAACTTTTAATTGATTAATTTTTGGTTTTTCAAGACAGGGTTTCTCTGTGTAACTGCTCTAGCTGTACACCAGACTGGTTTCGAACTCACAGAGATCTCTCTGCCTCCCGAGTGCTAGGATTAAAGGCGTGCGCCACCACTTCCAAGTTTCACGTGTATTTATATTTTAAAAGTCTGTTCTTTTTGTCTTTTCTTTTAAGACAAAAACTTTGAATTACACTTTTTATTTATTTGTATGCATAGCGTAGTGCTCATGTGGCTGTCAGAGGACACTTTGAAGGGGTCAGTTCTCACTTTCCACGTGGAGTCTCAGGGCTCCAGGATCATCAAAAGGAGGCAAGGACCATCATTACCATTGAGCCGTGTCTCAGACACACTTCTTTTTATGTCTGAGATAGGGTCTTGCTGTGTAGCCCTGGCTGTCCTGGCATTCATTGACTTCAAACTCATGGTAATGCAACTGCCTCAGCCTCATGAATGCTGAGATTATATATAGGTTTGTGGCCACCACACCCTACCATTTATTCTTCATTTCTATCATCCACAAATAATCACCACCTCACCAACTTATTCTTTCTTATGCCTTCTCCACGTACAGTCCAGTCTTCTTCCACTATCTCACCTGTTAGCTGTGTCTGTCACCATCTATACAGTTACCTACAATTCATCTAATCATTCTGTCATGTATTTGCCCAGTCAGCCGTTCATTTACAATTCATTTTCCATGTGCCCTGTCAGGGGATATATGCTAAGAAGACAGACTAAATAAGCTGCAATCTGTCCTCCAACAGTTCAGAGTCTGGTAGAGCAAGACCCACAAGCTAGGAAGGAATTGGACTAAAATGGTGGCTTCCACATGAGTTATGACTGTACCATCCAGTCAAAGAGAACCAGAGAAGAAAAAGCCACGAATTCCATCTAAGGGAGTAAAGAGTTCACAAGTGAGCTGACCAGGAAACTTTGCCTTTTTCAGTGTGGGGACTGGAACCCAGGACCCTGAGCAACCCAGACCCCTGCTGCAGTCCTGGACCCGACTTGAGCCTTGAGGATAAGTGGCAATTCCTCTGGTGTTTCTGTGAGGGGAGGAAAGAGTGGGACTGTAAGTCATAAGTTTGCACCACCAAACTGGGAGTTGTCTGTCACCAGTACAGAGACTTGAAGCAGGACTCCAGCCTCCTAGACTGACCCCATTTCCAATGCCTTGCGGAAAGCAGTAAGTACTTAGAGGAGGGAGTTAATTGAAGCAAACCTCCTCCGAGTGGGGAGCGCTGTTGTTTCGGGATCTGGAGAAGATGGGTGAAGAGAGGTTTCCTAAGAACTCAGTGACTCTTCTGGGAGAGGTGACAGCAGAATTTCCGGGAACAGGCAGAGTCCTGACAATGGGCGAGGCCTGGCATGGTGGCACGTGCTTCTAATCTCAAATGGAAGCAGGAGGATCAGGTGTTCAAAATCAACCTAAGTCACATATGAGTTGGGGGCCAACCTGGATTATGAACCCTTTTTTTTTTTTTTGGTTTTTCGAGACAGGGTTTCTCTGTGGTTTTGGAGCCTGTCCTGGAAGTAGCTCTTATAGACCAGGCTGGTCTCGAACTCACAGAGATCCGCCTGCCTCTGCCTCCCGAGTGCTGGGATTAAAGGCGTGCGCCACCACCGCCCGGCTGAACCCTTTCTTAAAAAACAACAACAACAACAACAAAAAACAAAACAAAACAAAACAAAAAAAAACCAAGACGAAAATTATCAAAAACAGAAAAGAATGGCTTTGGGATGGGGGGAGACAGGTAAAGGTGAAGACTTAGTATTACCTCCTTAAGTGCAATGGTTTATTTTCGGTGTGAGCTTGACTGAATTGAGAATCCTAGAAGGGCTGGGTGTGAGGACCCAGTGCCTGATGGCACATGCCACCAAGCCTGAAGACCTGAATTCAATCTCAGGACCACATGGTGAAAGGAGGGGCCCAGCTCACACAAGTCGTCTCTCACCTCCCTTGCACACAGTGACATGCCTGTGCACACATGCACACAGTGAATAAATAAAAATGTAATTAAAAACTTAGAATCTCTCTGGAGGCGCACCTCTGGGTATATCTGAAGGTATTTCCAGAGAGGGTCAGCTGCAGAGGGATGGCCCACCCTGAATGTGGGTGGCCTCATCGTCGTCCCGTGAGCTGAGGTCCTGGACTGAAGGGAAATGAGGAAGCAAACAGGAGAGCAGAACCATCCTTCTCTGCTGGGTGACTGAGGAATGCGATCAGCTTTTCGAGTGTGTCCCCTGGCCCCATGCCTTCCTTACCGTGATGGACTAGACCTCAAACCGAGGGCCAAAACCAACTTATGCCTCTTTTAGATGATTTTGTTGGGCGGCAACAAGAAAATTTTTGTCACGGCAGCAACAATAAAATATATATTAGGTAAAAATGGATCAGAAAAGACATTAGGGGCTGGATGACAGCTCTGTAAGTCCTTGCCTTATAACCTGTTTCTCTGATGCTAGCACTGGGAGGGCGGAGACGGTGCATCCCTGAGGCTGGCTGGCTGTAACACACTAGTCTACTTAGCGAGTCTCGGGCCAGTGAGAGGCTTTGTCTCAAATAAGGGGACAGCCCTTAAGGAAACTAAGTCCAAGGTTGTCGTCTGATCTCCACATGAAGGCACATACATATGTCTCCATGCACACCTGCATGCTCATACATATCTGTGTATGCATATACACGGGACGAAACCAGACTTTTTTCAAACATCTGATTATTTATTTTGTATGTATGTTGGCATGTGTGTACCATACAATGTGTGGAAGTCAGAGGACAAGTAACTGTTGCCAGTTCTCACCTTCCACCATGTGTGTTTTAGGAATGGAACTCAGGCCACCAGGGTAGGCAGCGAACCCCTTCATCCACCGAGCCATCTCACCAGCCCTGAAAGCAGCATCTCGCAGGTATTTACAGGATGCTGCTGTGACGGTGGCAGCTGCATGTTACTGAGCATAGAGGGTGTTGAACACTGCTATCAATGTTCCGAGCGTTACCGCACTTCATGCTTCACCTTCAGAAACGGCAAGAATAGCCGGGCGGTGGTGGCGCACGTCTTTAATCCCAGCACTCGGGAGGCAGAGGCAGGCGGATCTCTGTGAGTTCAAGGCCAGCCTGGTCTACAAAGGGAGTTCCAGGAGAGGCTCCAAAGCTACAGAGAAACCCTGTCGCGAAAAACCAAAAAAAAAAAAAAAAAAAAAAAAAAGAAACGGCAAGAAATGGTTACTGCTCTTAATCTCTGCGATACACGAGGAAACTGTCCCTGAAAGGTTAGGCTAGGGTTCAAATGTAGATCCGGGGACTATGCATGGCAGCTTCTCCCCACTCCCCTTCATTGCTTCTCAGGATGTTTGGATAGGACATAGGGGTGTACTGATTGCTAAGTGTGGGGACATGTGGGAATGCAGAAGGCAAGCGTGATCAGGAGACTTATATGACTCAGTCACAATTGTTGCATGCTAGAGACATCTCCTGCCCCCTAGACTCAAACAGCTCCTGGTACACAGCAAGTAATACGTTGCTTTTGCTGAATCCTGTTGCAAAGAAAGCGACCATTTAGAACACAGGGGATGCACGGTTGTGTTCGGACACCACTACAAGGTGTTAGTGTAAAGAAGATAGAATTTCATCTTTTTTCCTACTTTGTGCTGAGGGCACAGAGCTTCCTTGCACTCAGAGAAGCACTAAGAGAACCAGAAACGTTAAACACATGGACTTTGTAAAGGAGTGTCTATGTCGTCACACCTAAAGCTTTATTGTGCATCTGGAATTGGACTGATGGTTGCCTAGAAACCGTTCCTAAACTGTAGTGTGTTTTAAATATACTGGCGGTGAACTGCTGGTCCTTAGACTCCCTGAAGCCTGATCCAGGTTGATGAAGTCGGTTGGCACTGGGTTTCATTCTCATGTCTTCACACGGTGTGCTTCCATCTGACTCCTGCAGGGTCACCCACAGTCTGGGTGCAAGTAACCTGGGACTGACTTGCAACTGTTGGAGTTCAGGCTACCCCCACCTTGTAGCTGTTTCAGTCTGTATGGTGTCTGTACCATATCTACGACACAGTCACTGGGCAGGGGAGAGACAAAGCGCAGCCTCAACTTCACAAGTGGTGAGCACCACTGTGCACAGTTGCCTGGTTTATGCAATGCTGGGGTTTGAATCTGGGGCTTCGTGAATGCTAGATACACACTTAATCCTGGTTGTCCTGGAACTCACTCTGTAGACCAGGCTGGCTTTAAACCTAGACATTTCTGAATGCTGGGAATAAAAGCATGTTCCACCACACCTGGTTTCTTGGCCTTCCTCTAAGAAAAAAAAAGATTTATTCTTATTTATTCATCTCTGTGTGTATATGTCACATGTGTGCGAGTGTCCTCAGAGACCAGAAGAGCAGAAGAGGATGTCTGACCCCCGAGCTGGAGTTACACGCAGTTGTGAGCCACTTGACGTCTGTGCTAGGAAACATAGCTGGGTCTTCAGCAGGCACAGAGTGCTCTCAAGGGCTCAGCCATCTCTCCAGTCCTTTCTCAGCAACCCTCAATATTAGTCTTATTACAGTTTACATAAGTGCACAGAAACTCACAGAGCAAAAGACATCAGCCACTGTTCAGTGTGAAATGATGTGGGACAATGTGCATCATTCCTTGGGGTGTCCTAGCATCCAGGACTTGTGGAAGTGTCCCTTTCCTGTTCTCCCTCTTCTGCTCACTTTCTTAGTCTTTTGAAGTTTTTCTGAGGTAAAGTTTCTCAGACCCTCTGTACTGGGTGCTGATCAGGGAGACACAAAGTGCACAGCCGCTGTGGTAGTTTGAAAGAAAATGGCCCCCCTAAAGGGAGAGGCTCTATTAGGGGGTGAGGCTTTGTTGGAGTGGGTGTGGTCTTGTTGGAGGAAGGGTGTCACTGTGGAGGCGGACTTTGAGGTCTCATCTATGCTGAAGCCACACCCAGTGTCTGAGACTCCCTCTTGTTGCCTTAGATCAAGATGTAGAATTCTCCAGCACCTTATCTGCCTGCGTGCTGCTGTCCTCCCAGCCATCATGTCCCATCCCACCATGATGATAATGGAGGAAGCTGAAAAGAAACACAAGGTTATGGAGTGAGGCCTTGTCTCAAAAGTAAGTAAGTAAGTAAGTAAATAAAAACAGCTGCTAGTTTCTGTGTGATTGTCAGCTCCCCGGGACTGTAAAAATGCCTAAGCTGGCTTGGAATGAAGAGATTTCTTTTTGCTGAGAATTTCACATATCACCTGCCCCATTGCTTTTGGGTCTGAGGAGAGGCAGAGCATGAACTGGCGGAGTCACAGTGGGACAAAGGTCACTTTATAGTGTCCAGGGAGCCAGGAGACAAAATGACCAGAGTCCTACTACCCACTTTGAGGGCATCCCCAAATGACCTAACTTCCTAGCCATCAGATAACCCCAGTCTATCAACACGTGGGCTGTGAGGGACTACAAACATCCCAACCACAGTATGTAATTCTGACAGGGCACACAGTTGCACACCTGATTGGCCAGAGCCATCAGCTCAGTCTGAGCCAACCTTCGGCCTGCCCACTTGTTGGTTCCCGGCTGCTCAGCCCCTAAATAATCACAGAGAAACTATATTATTTAAATCACTGCTTGACCCATTAGCTCTACCTTCTTATTTGCTAACTTACATCTTAATTTAATCCATCTCTATTGATCTGTCTATTGCCACGGGGATGTGGCTTACCGAATAAAGTTCAGGTGTCTGTCTCCTGCGGGCTACATGGCTTCTCTCTGACTCCGCCCTTCTTTCTCCCCACATTCAGTTTAGTTTTCCCTGCCTATCTAAGTTCTGCCCTATCAACAGGCCAAGCCAGTTTTTTTTTTATTCACCAATGGTATTCACAGCATACAGAGGGGAATCCACATCACCGGAAGGAAAAAGAGAACCACAGCCCCCCCCCCCACCTTCCACTCCCCTTTCACCCCGAGGTGGGCTGGGCACAGCAGGACACACCTGGGCTGCTGCTGGCAGTGAAGTCTTCTTCTCTCTGCAGTTCCCTTCAGTCTATTGCTAGGCACACAGTCTCCCTGACCACTGGCGTGCTTTCCACACTCTGTGAACACTTCCTTTTCAACAGAGAAAAGGCCTCCAGAGCCTTGTGCAGGCCACCAGATCCGGTTGGAGTTTAATGGCATTGTTTGTCTTCATTGTGCTTATTTTTAAGGTTACTTTCTACTTATGGCACAAGATACTGGCTTTCCATTCACGGAGGGATATAGAGTGTCCTTTTAAAATAGTAATTTTATGGGCTTTTCTTTTATTGAAAATACATTTTTTTTCCTGCACATAATATGATTATGGTTTCCCCTCCCTCTACTCCGGCCAGCTCCTCCTCACTTCCCCTCCCATCTGGATCCACTCCCTTTCTGTATTTAATTAGAAAATGAATAGACTTCTAAGGGATGATAATAAAATATAACAAAATAAAATATAATAGGATAAAACAAAATTATCACTTTGGAGTTGGACAAGATAAACAAACAGAAGGAAAAGAGTCCAAGAGAAGGCACAAGAATCAGACCCACTCGTTGGCACAATCAGGGATCCCCTGAAAACAGCAAACTGGAAGACATAATAAGATGCAGAAAGCCTAACGTGGACCCGTGCGGGCCCTGTGTGTCCTGCCTCGGTCTCTGTGGGTTCATTCATGTGCGCCTTGGTCCTATTGTTTTAGGGGGCTTGTTTTCTTGGTGTCCTCCATCTTCTCCTGCTCTTACACTCTTTCCGAATACTCTTCTGCGGGGTTTCCTGAGGCCTGACGGGAGTGATTTGATAGAGATATCCCACTTAGGACAGAGTGTTCAAAGGTCTCTCACTCTCTACACAATGTCTAACTGTGGTCTCTGTATTTGTTCCCATCTGCTGCAGGAGGAAGCTTTGCCAATGATGGCTGAGCAAGGCATTGATCTTGGAGGATAGCAGAATGTTATTAGGAATCATTTTGTTCCTACATTTTTTTTAATAGTAGCATTTGGTTTTACCCTAGGTCCCTGGGCTATTTAGTCTCTGGTTAGTGGTCACCCAAGCAATTCCAGGTATGGGATTTATCGGAAGTCCAGCTAATCCAACAATGGCTAGCCGTGACCAGAAAGTCCAAAAATCCAGTACTTGCTCAGTCCCACAAGGCTGGATGTCTCAGCTGGTCTTCAGTATGTGCTGGAGTTCTGGTCACAGGTGGCAGCCTAGACCCCAGGCATCCCATAGCCTTTGTAGCAACATGGGTCATGGATGTCAACACATACTCCAGCTGCGGTAGGACCACAGACCCAGACATGGCTCTCTAGACAGCAGCCCAGGTCCAGATGTCATCCTGGTCCCGGGTGTCAAGCAGGCCACCAATAGCCCATTCCTCACTGGCCTCGTTCCTTCAGAACTGCCCCAGACCACACAGCACACGCCATTCTGCTGCTTGCCTCTCCTTCCCTCCCATTTCATCACTGTATACTTGCTCATTACAATGGCACAGGGCGGGCTTAGGGATGCCTTCAGGAAGGTTGGGCCGTGTGGACCCAGGCTGCCCCGTGGGTGTCTTTCACCTGCTTGAGCAGCATGGCATCAGGTGGGCCTGTATTGAGTACAGGTTTTCAAATTATGTCCGTGTGATTTTCTGGATTTCTTCAGTGTCCTCTGTTGTTACGTCCACCTGTACATTGCTCAGTTTTGTTGATCTGGATATCCTCTCTCTCTGCCTTTTAGTTAATTTGGATAAGGCTTTGTCAATCTAACTGATTTTCACAAAGAATCAACTCTTGTTTCATTGATTCTTTTTTGATGTTTGTTTCTATTTTATTTACTTCAGCCATGAGTTTGATTATTTCTTGCTGTCTGCTCCTTTGGGTGTGATTTCTTCTTTTTGTTCTAGAGCTTTTTTATTTTAAGATTTACCTATTTATAATGTATACAGTGTTCTGTCTGCAGGCCAGAAGAGGACACCAAATCTCATTACAGATGGTTGTGAGCCACCATGTGGTTGCTGGGAATTGCACTCAAAACCTCTGGAAGAGCAGCCAGTGCTCTCAACCTCTGAGCCATCTCTCCAACCCTCTGGTGTTCTTTTAAGTTGTTAGGATGAGATCTCTCCTTTTTTTTTTTTTTTTTTTTTTTTTGGTTTTTCGAGACAGGGTTTCTCTGTAGCTTTGGAGCCTGTCCTGGAACTCCCTTTGTAGACCAGACTGGCCTCGAACTCACAGAGATCCATTTGCCTCTGCTTCCCGAGTGCTGGGATTAAAGGTGTGTGCCACCACTGCCCAGCTTCCCTTTTTTTAAAAAAAAAACGTGGGCACTTAGTGTTATGAACCTGCCTCTTAGAACCACCTTCATTGTGTTCCATAAATTTGGGTATGTTGTGTAATCATTTTCATTCAATTCTAGAATGTTTTCTTTCTCAGTTTCTGTTTTGATCATTTTTCACTCAGCAATGAGTTGTTCATTTTCCATGAGTCTGTAAGCTTTCTGTTGTGTTGATATCCAGCTTTAATTGATGATGGTCAGATAGGATGCAGGGTGTAATTTCAATTTTTCTTGTATCTGTTAAAACTTGTTTTGTGACTGAGTCAGTTTCAGAGAAAGTTCCATGAGGTTCTGAGAAGAAGGATTATTCTTTTGAGTTTGAGTTCTGTAAATACCTGTTAGGTCTGTTTGTTTTATAATGTCTGTATTTCTCTGTTTAGTTTTTGTCCGGATGACTTGTCCCTCAGTGAGAGTGGGGTATTGAAGTCTTGCACTATCTATGTGTGAGGGTCAATATGTGATTTAAGCTATAGTAGTATATCTTTTACAAACTTGGGTGCTCTTATGTTTGGGGCATAGATATTAAGAATCACAGTGTTGAGCCAGGTGATGGTGGTGCACACCTTTAACCCCAGCACTCAGGAGGCAGAGACACGCAGATCTCTGTGAGCTTGAGGCCAGCATGATCTACAGAGCGAGTTCCAGGACAGGACTCAAAGCTGCAGAGAAACCCTGACTTGAAAACCCAATAAATAAATAAAATCTATTTGCTTGGAATATCTTTTTCTACTCTTTACCCCTAAGGTGAAGTCTATCCTTGATGTTAAGGTGTGTTTCTTGGATGCAGCAGAATGGATTCTAGTTTTGCATCCATTCTGTTAGTCTGTGTCTTTTTTATTGGGAATTGAGACCATTGATGTTGAAAAATATCAATGAGCAGTGTTTGTTGATTTCTGTAATTTTGTTGTTGTTGGTGGTGTGGTGGTGGTGGTGGTGTGTGTGTGAGTGTGTGTGCGTGTGAGTATGTGTGTGAGTGTGTGTGCGTTTGAGTATGTGTGTGAGTGTGTGTACGTCCCCTCTCTTGATTTGTTTGTCTGGGATTATTTATTTCCTGTGTTTTCTTAGGTGTAGTTAACCTCTTTTGGTTGAAATGTTCTTCTTCTGTAGGGCTGATTTGTAGATAGATGAATTTGGTTTTATTATGGAATGTCTTATTTTCTCCATTCTATTGTGATCAAAAGTTTTGCTAGGCATAGTAGTCTGGGCAACATGGTCTCTTAGAGTTTGTAGTGCATTTGTTTGGGCCCTTCTGGCTTTTAGTCTCCACTGAGAAGTCAGATGTTATTCTAATAGGTCTGTCTTTATATGTTTGGTGAGGGAGAATTGTCTGTATTCTGTCAATCATGTTTTGAATAAATGCTGATTGGCCAGGCAGGAAGTATAGGCGGGTCAACCAGACAGGAAGTAGAGGCGGGGTGATGAGAACAGGAGTATTCTGGGAAGAAGGAAGCTCTTTCCACAATCCTGCCCAGATCACAGAAGAAGTAGTATGTGACCTACTCCGCTGAGAAAGGTAACAAGCCATGTGGCTAACATAGATAAGAACAATGGATTAGTATAACTTATAAGAGTTAGCAAGAAGCCTGAGCTAATGGGCCAATCAGTTTATAATCTTATGGAGACCTCTGTGTGATTTTTCTTTGGGGCTTACCAGCTGTGGGAACCGGGCAGGACAGAAACCCCAACAACCAGGCCCTCATGCCACATATATTGCCTGTTCTTTTTCTTTTAAAGATTTTAATATCCTTTGTTTGTTCTGTATGTTTGGTGTTTTGATTATCATGTACTGAGGGAACTTTCTTTTCTGGCCCAATCTATTTTGTGTGCTAGATGCTTCTTGTATCTTGATAAGCTTTCTTCTTTAGGTTAGGAAAATTTTCTTCTAAGGTTTTGTTGAAAATATTTTCTGTGCCTTTGATCTGAATTTCTTCTCCTTTCTCTATGTCTATAATTCTTATATTTGATCTTTTCATAGTGTCCCAGATTTCCTGGACACTATGGTTTGTACCAGGAGATTTTTAGATTTAACATTTTCTTTGACCGATCTATCCATTTCTTCTATGGTGTCTTCAGTGTCCGAGATTTTCTCTTCCAAGTCTTGTATTCTGTTGGTGAGCTTTGTCTCTGTAGTTCTTGCTTGATTTCTTAAATTTTTGTTTTCAGTTTTCCCTCATTTGAGTTTTCTGTATTAATTTTATTTCCACGTTCAGGTCTTGGACAGTTATGTTAATTTCCTTCTGCTATTTGTGTTTTCATAGATTTCTTTTTTTAATTAATTAATTTATGTATTATGTATACAATGTTCTGTCTGTGTGTATGCCTGCAGGCCAGAAGAGGGCACCAGACCCCATTACAGATGGTTGTGAGCCACCATGTGGTTGCTGGGAATTGAACTCAGGACCTTTGGAAGAGCAGGCAATGCTCTTAACCACTGAGCCATCTCTCCAGCCCCTTTTATAGATTTCTTTAAGGGGCTTATTCATTTCCTCTACCATAGTCATAAAGCCTGTTTTAAAGTCTTTTTCTTGTGTTTTAGCTATGTTACAGTACTCAGGGATTCTTGTGGTAGAATTGCTAGGCTATAGTGGAGATATATTGTCTTGATTGTTATTGGTTGTGGTTTGCTGTTGTTGTTGTTGTTTTTGTTGTTTTGTTTTGAGACAGGGTTTCTCTATGCTGTTGTTGTTGTTGTTGTCTTTGTTGTTTTGTTTTGAGACAGGGTTTCTCTATGTAGCTTTTGAGCCCGTCCTAGAACTCACTCTGTAGTCCAGGCTGGCCTCGAACTCACAGAGATATGCCTGACTCTGCCTCCGGAGTGTTGGAACTAAAGGCGTGCACCACCACTGCCTAGCTATTGATTGTGTTTTTACTCATGTATCTAAGCATTTGGGACTGGGAAGCTCGTAAATCTAGGTGCTGATATCTGACCTTGTCTTTTTCAGGTAGGTGTTTTGTTCCTTGGTTTCTGTCATCCTCTCTGGTTCTTAGGAGAGTAGGGTGACTGTGCGCTGTCTGAAAAGAAATTCTTCTGGGGTCCTAATAATTGAGGCTACTGAGGGTTCCAGGTAAAATATGTTCCTGGGTATTGGGAACCGACACTTGGGAAGGGGATGGACTGGGGAGGGCTCAGAGGGTCTACAGGAGGGAGGGAAGAAGGGTGTTCTAGCAGGATCTGTTTAGTCCCCTGGGAATGGAGGCAGAGGGTTTGGAGAAGCGGCAGCAGAAGGTTTGCCACAGAAGCGGGAATGAGACTGGGAACTGGATTGGAGGAGCAGAGGGAGAAGTGGAGATCTACAGTCAGCCTACCCCCTTCCCTGGCAGGAGTGGCCGGAGAGTGTCCAGGGGAGGTCCATATGGTCCCCTGGAGATGGGGATGGGCAGGATGGGGAGTTAGCAGGTGGTCTGCAGCAGAGCTGGGGGTGAGACGAGGGATTGAATTCAAATTCGAAGGGGGCATAGGTGGAGAACTGCAGCTGAACTATCCTTTCCCTTGATCAGAATCTATAAATTTATGTGTTTTGTTTGTTTGTTTGTTTGCTTGCTTGTTTGTATTGGCTTTGGTTTTGGGTTTTTAAAGACAGGGGTTCTCTGTGTAGCCCTGGCTGTTCTGGCACTCACTCTGTAGATCAGGCCAGTCCTCAAACTTACAGAGATCTGCCTGTCTCTGCCTCTTGAGTGCTGGGATTAAAGGCATGCACCACCACTGCCCAGTTCATAAATTTGTGTTTTAAAAAGAGAGTCTCTTTAAAGGAAAGTGCAAGCTAGGCGTGGTGGTGCATGAGAGGCAGGCAGATCTCTGAGTTCCAGGACAGCCTGCTACTAAGTAAGTGAATTCTAGAAATGTTAGGGCTACACAGAGAAACTCTGTCTTAAACTTCCTCCCTTACCCCCACCCCCCAAAAAAAAAAGAAAAGAAAGAAAAAGAAAAAGTGTAGGCGTTTGTACCCAGACATGGCTGAAACATTGAAGAGGTTTGTGGGGGCTGAGGATGTAAGCCAGTTTGGTAAAGTCCTTGCCCATCATACTCTATGTCCTGGGTCCAATCCACCACAACACATAAACCAGTCTTGATAGCACAAGATTTATTCAAGGTCATCTTAGTTACAGAGTGAGTTCAGGGTCAACCTAGGCTGCATAAGTCCTTGCGTCATGGGGCCTCAACCACAAAGAACTAAACACAGCTAAGGGATGCTGAGAGCAAGAGAAATAATCTTCCCCAGGGAAGAGCCCCCAGATTGGTTATTCAATATCAAGTGGTCAGCCATGAAATTATACAAGTATCATTATATGAAGTGAACAAGTTGTATGTATATATTTAGGGGAAAAATATATGTATGTATACAATCAGAATTAAAGAGCTAGAGGCCATGAATTTGAGAGCAAGCAAGGTAGGGATGCATGGAAGGGCTGGAGGGAGGAAGGGAAGGTGGCTCTCTCCTTACACCTTTGTGTAATATGGTGGTTTGGATGAGAATGGTCCTCATAGGCTCACAAACTTGAATCTTAATCACCTGGGAGTGGGACCTTAGGAAAGAATGAGGAGGTGTGGCCTTGTTGAGGAGGTGTGGCCTTGAAAGAGATGTGTCTCTGGAAGTGGGTTTTGAGGTTTCAAAAGCCCACTTGACTCTCAGGCTCTCTCTGCCTGCTGCCTATGGATCAGGATGTAAGGGAAGGGGAGAAAAAGATGGAATTGTATTTTCTTCAAAAAATGTTTGAGGGGGCTGGAGAGATGGCTCAGAGGTTAAGAGCACTGGCTGCTCTTCCAGAGGTCCTGAGTTCAATTCCCAGCAACCACGTGGTGGCTCACAACCATCTGTAATGAGATCTGGTGCCCTCTTCTGGCGTGCAGGCATACATGGAGGCAGAATGCTGTATACAAAATAAATAAATAAATCTTTAAAAAAAATGTTTTAAAGGTATATGATGGGAGGATAGGGCCATGAACACAGTCTCATTGGTCTGGGAGTCACCAGATGGCCTGGGGATTTAGGAATCCACAAGTCTCTACCCCCCAAGCTGGGATTGTAAGTACATGTCACCACGATGCCACCACGCCCAGCATTTTTTTTTAAAACATGGCTTCTGGAGGAAGCAAACTCAGGTTCTCATGCATACAAGACAAGCATGTTACTGATGGAGCTGTCACTCCAGGCTGGTCACCAGTTTTTACATGGTTGATTCAAATGGCCTCCAATTGGCCTCCCTGCTTCCTGCTGAAGTGCCTCTACATCACCAGTCCTTTTGTGTTTGTTTTCTCATCTGCTGTTCTAAGCAACTATTGCTTTGGTGAGGCCCAGGTGCCCTATATCACAGCCCAGTCCTGTCCACTCTCCAGCCCCTTCTCGATCCTTAAGACCTCATCCTTCATAGAAGTTCTCATGGGAACTCCTACTGCCTTTAGCTGTCTTCTCTTCATGGCAGGTTCTGTTTTCCCTTCCCACCCTCCTGGAGCCCCACAGCCTCACTCCAGTGAAAAGCTTTCCCTGACCATGCTCATGTCAGGCTGGCTTAATTCTCTGTCCACATACTACCTCAGCCTCTATGTCCTTCTGCAGAGGTAGGGCATGGACCACACCAGGCTACCTATGTGGTTTGCTTCCTTACAAGCATCTCCCCGTTTCAGACTCTTTGATCCCCTACTTCTCTACAAGTGATATTTTCACTAAGTTCATAAAACAAAACAAAGCAAAACAAACAAATAAACAAAAACCCCAAGTCAGTTTAGAGCTAGGGAAGTGGCTCAGTCAGTAAAGAGCTTGCTGTACAAGCACGAGAACCTGAGTTCGAATCCTAATACCTACATAAAAAAAGCATGGTGTGGTGGCACACTCTTATGATCCCAGAGCTGGGGAGGCAGAAACTAGAAGATTCCTGGGGCATTCTGGCCAGCCCGTCTCATCTAATTGGTCAGTACCAGGCCTGTGAGAGACCCTGTCTCAAAAAAGAAAGGTGAATATCGCCTAAGGCATGACAGACTGGGCTGACCTCTGGCTTCCAGCTGTGCAGGTATGAGTGGGTGGAGCTCTCCAGGTCTCTGAGTCATGGGAACTTGGTGGGAGGAGCAAGCACATTACTTTCTCCCCTGTTTGTGTGTTTCCTGGAACCTGGAAAGAGGGCTTCCTACACACTAAGCTGCTCAATCCAAACTCCAAAGACTTGAAACTCTCTCTCTCTCCTTCCTTTCTTTTCTTTTGTCTGTTCTTTTGGTCTTTCATTCTCTCTTCTAAAATCCGAGACAATGGGCTGGAGAGCCAATGAAGAGCAGCTCAGGGCACTTGCTGCTCTCGAAGAGGAGCGGGGCTCAGGTTTGCAAATGCATGTGGGGGCTCACTCCCATCCATAACTCCAGTTTCAGCATATTCAGTACGTCCTTCTGACCTCTGTGGGCACCAGGCACGAATGTGGCCCACATATACACATGCAGGCAAAACACTCATACTTGTAAAATAAAACAAACAGATTTTTTTTTTTTTCAAAATAAAATAAAAGGCAAGGTCTCACTGTGTTACCCAGACTGTTCCTGAAGTCCTCTCCCTGTACATCAGTCAGAATGTCTGGGACAAGAGGATGCCATTGTGCCCTCTCCCCAAAGTCTATTACTTCTATAACAGAGCCTAGTGGGTTCTTCCACAGTCTTCCACAGACATATACTTTGGTTACATTTTTCTATCACTATCCTCTCATACTCTTCATATCCACTCAGAATGCACATAGTAACCATGGATACCTGCTTCCTTAGCAGTAGACACCACAGTGGGTGTAAAGATGACTAAGGGATTTCTTCACGCATCAATACGCCATCATTCCCCAAGATTATATATACATACATATGTGTGTGTGTGTGTATATCTATATATATATGACAGGATTTTTCTGTTTAGCCCTGGCTGTCTTGGAACTTACTCTGTAGACCATCCTGGCCTCGAACTCAGAGATCCTCCTGTCTCTGCTTCCTAAGTGCTAGGATTAAAGGTGTGCGCCACCACCATCACCCAACTTTAAGATATTTCCTAAGTAAATAGTACAAAGTACAGAGCAAAGTGAGTCACAGTACTCTATCCATGGCCTTATACAAGGACAGGAAGCCAGGTATGATGGCTCAAACCTATTAATACTAGCTCTCAGGAGGCTGAGGCAGGAGGATTCCCATGAACTTCAGAGTGAGACCATATCTCAACTCCTTCTTCTTAAAAGAGAAGGCTGTGGGGGCAGCTGTATCTTCAGCAATGTTCGCAGGCCATGGCCGCTGCAGCTGTATCTTCAGCAATGTTAGCAGGCCAAGGCCACTGCAGCTGTATCTTCAGCAATGTTCGCAGGCCATGGCCGCTGCAGCTGTATCTTCAGCAATGTTCACAGGCTATGGCCATGGCCGCTGCAGCTGCAACTTCAGCAATGTTTGCAGGCCATGGCCACTGGAAACCCTTGCTCAAAAAGTTCTAGGATACATTTGGGTGGAGGGCACTCACACATCGGGCGCTTCAGAAGATTTTACCGATTAAAAGAAATGGGGACCGACCACACCAGGGGACAAGGATGGTGAGTGGGGAGCAGGTGGCACTAACTTTTACCCCATTCCATTAAGCCTTCTTGAACCATGGTGGACATTAGTAATGGATTTTTAAGTTGCTGTCAAGAGAATCTAAATAGATAAAAGCTAACCGGGGACAAATAGGGCGTGGAGGGTGATCTCTCCGGATTCCCGGGAAACAGCCTTCGTTTCGGGAGGCTGCCCGGCGTGGTGTGAGAAATGAGGACTGGGAGGACAAAGGGGAGGGGACCAAACCGCCCACACCCCAGGGCCCACTATATAAAGCACATTTAAAAACACCAGACTGGAAAAGTTTTTTTAGTGTTATTATTATTTTTTAAATAGCCGAAGCATCCCCCCAGGAGGCGGGCTGCAGCTGCGGCTGCAGTGGTTCCCAGGTGATGTCAGCCCTGGCTCAGAGCCAGCCCCAGCCCCTTGGAGACGGTCTTGGGTTCAGCTTGACTGTTTTTCCTTCCTGAGACTTGAGGACACCTTCCTGTCTCAAAGAAAGCTGCCTTTCCAGGTCTTTCTGAGAGCTGGGGCTAGGGGAGGCAGTGGGCCTGGGCAGGGAGAAAACAGGGAAAGGGGGAAGGGACGGGAGCAAGGAGGGAGGATGAGAGGAGAGGGGAAGTAGGGGAGGAAACTGGAGAGGGGTGGGGAAGGGGGAGGAGGCAAGAGGGGGAAGAGAAGAGGGGCCTGGGAAGGAGAAAGGGTGAGGGGAGAGGGAAAAGGAAGGGAGAGGACTCCTCAAGTGGGGGTGAGAATGAGGGGGAGGCAGGGGCCTGAGGGTGAACCTGGCCTGAATCCTGCCCCCTACCCACACCCTGTCTCTCCTAGGTTAGGCTAGGGAGGTTCTAGGACTCTGGGCTTGGGACCTAAGAGGTCTACTCCGCCAAAACCCTAGGCCCACTGCTATTGGCTATAAGCCTGTCACCAACATCAGAAACTCCTGGTTTCTGTGCAGGAATGAAGCAAAGAGCTCCTTCTGAGGGTCTTAAGCCCTTTGGGCACCTCTACCTCTATGGCATGGGCATGGTTCATCTGGCCATAAGGCTGTACAGGTAGAGTTGGGTGACTATGTATCCAGTCCCTTCAGAGATGTCTGCTAAGCTAGAGGGGAGGAAAGCTCTGGGGGCCTCGGCAGAGGTGGCTGTCAGGTGTGGTTTCTGCACTTAGCAGGAGCACAGCGGAGCCAGGAGGGGAAAAGCCTGGGTCCAGAATCTGTTTCTGGTACTTGGTGGCTTGGCTTTGGAGAGCCATACAGTGCCCAGGAGAGGGCAGGTGAGTTAGAAGGACTGACATCTGGAGTCAGGCAGGGCATGAGCTGACTATTGCTACCTCCTGGCTAGCAGGATGCCTGACTTGTATGACCCCACAGTGAAAAGTGGGGGGTGAAAAGATACACATCCCAAATCACCAGGCTTTGTTTAGGGGATACCAGGAGCCCTCGGGTGCACACTGGCCTGGGAAAGCAATCTCTTGCCTTTGTGGCATCATGCCAGGTGATGTCTCTGGTCTCACTTTGTGTGTGTGTGGCAGGGATGTTGGGAACCGATCTAGGGTCTTGTGCATGCCAGACAAGCATTCTACCACCGGTGACACTCCCAACATCACATTTTTAGTTTTTGCTAAGTGTCCTCTTTTTCCATAAGCTATGACAACCACAAAGTTAGGTAGTCTCATCGTCCTAGAGTCTTATGTGGACCACAGAGACATTTCATGCATGTTTGTTGACTGACTAACTGACACGCTGAGTGAGCCCTAGGGAAGTTGGTCTATGATGCTAAACTCTTTCTAGCTGAGTGATCCTGGGCATGGCTGGCAACAATACCTACTTGTGTATGTTTCAAAGTCAAGTGAAGCTCTCTGTGTAAGTCACTCAAACCAGGGCCTTGGTCTAGACCAAACAAACAAAAAAAAAAAAACCCAAAACAAAAAACAAGAACAGATGATGCGAGGTGATGTAGTTATTAAAAACAAAAACTAAACTAAACAATTCTTCGGGAGATGTGGCTCAGTTGGTAGAGGGCCTGTCTCTGTGTGTGAGGCCGAGTTCAATTCCCAGCACCATGTAAGTTGAGCATGGTGTCATAAGCCAGTATTATGCCAGCCCTTGAGAAGTAGATCAGGAGCTCAGTATTGCCAGAGGTTCAAACTCAGACGCATAGAGTTCTGAGCCAGCCTGGGCTATAAGAGAGCCTAACCTTGAGATAAAAGAACCGCTGCCTGCATTTTGTCCCTCTAAGGTAGCTCTCTCCCAGCCGACCAAGCTCTCTTAGTTAACGGTGCGCAGGAAGCTCTCCTAGTTCACGGTGCGCAGGCTGCATTAGGAAGGCATTGCAACACTCAGAGAGGGCAGACACCCACCCTGGATCACACAGAAATGGTAGTCAACCTAAATCAGACTAGGGATCTTGCTTCCAGCCTGAAACTCCTAGTTTCCAGGCCCTGCTGGCCTGTCCTCTGACCCTGGCCCGCTGGGAGCCTGACCCCAGACCCATGGGGTTGGTAAGTCTGGTCTGGATTAGACACGCTGAGAAGCAAAGCCTGATCCCCCGAGCCGGTTGCCCAGTGGGACCTGAGCGTACAGCTGCTGAGGCTCACAGGGACATAAATCACAGTGGCAGGAGGCCCCAAGGGCCAGGACCATCTCAGCCTCTAGAGGGCATGGGGGCCTGAGAGTCGTGGGCAGGAACACCTGGGTCCACTGGGGGTTTCTGTCCTTTCTCAGACTACATGGACAGGGTGAGTTAGAGGGGCCAAGAAACCACTTGGCGGCCCTTGCATCAGCATGGGCCAAGTCTGGCTCCAGTCCTTCGGTTTTGCAATCATGTACACACATACGGATGGGACAAGGGCCGCGGAGAACCCCATGCCTTTATCCATTCCGTGCCTCCAAGACCCAATGCTTTTACCACCCAGACATTAGCAACCCTTGCCTTTACCCCAGGTATTTCTGCCCCATCATTTCCCAACTCACTTTCGCTTTACCCTGCTCTCTCAGCTGCCCCTTTTGGATGCATTTGAGATTGCAGTGTTGCCTGCACCATGCTCCTCCACTCTAGAGAGACACTTGCTTACTACTTTTTTAACTAGATGATTTGCTTCTTATTTAGCTGCATGCTTCTGGGCTTTGCTTGCTTTTTGTTTTAGTTCTTTTTTTTTTTTTTAGATATATTTATTTTGCATGTATGGGTATTTTGTCTGTATGTGTGTCTATGCACCATGTGTGTGCCTGATGCCCAGAGCGGCCAGGAGAGGGTATTAGATTTCCTGGTACTGGAATTATGGAAGGTTGTAATCAACCATGTAGGTGCTAGGAATTGAATCCTGGTCTTCTGGAAGAGCAGCCAGTGCTCTAACCACTGAACTATCTCTCTGGCCCCCAGAAGACTTTTTTTTTCTTTCCAAAAACAGGTTTCTCTGTAGCTTTGAAGCCTATCCTGGAACTAGCTTTTGTAGACCAGGCTGGTCTCGAATGCACAGAGATCTGCCTGCCTCTTTGCCTCCTCAGTGCTGGGATTAAAGGCGTACACAACCACCGCCCAGCTAGAAGACTTAATGCTTAATCAGAGGTTGTTCTTTTACCTAACTGTAGCAAACTCAAATTACCTCTAAATTTCTTTTTCTTTTCTTTTCTTTTCTTTCTTCCTTCCTTTTTTTTTTTTTTTCATTTGTGACATGATCTGTCTGTACAGGCTGGTCTTGATTTGTGATCCTCCTCTTCATGGCTGTTGGAAACTCTTTTGCCACATTTATTTATTTTTTAATTTTGGGGTGCTGGAGATTAAACCCAGGGCCTCATGAATGGGAAGCATGTGCTCTATGACTAAACTCTAATTTCAGATCCATCTTAATTTAACCTAATAGGACACAATCAAGGAATCATATATGGGTAAGAATCCGTGTTCTTTTTTTTTTTTTTTTTTTTTTTTTTGGTTTTTCGAGACAGGGTTTCTCTGTGGCTTTGGAGCCTGTCCTGGAACTAGCTCTTGTAGACCAGGCTGGTCTCGAACTCACAGAGATTCACCTGCCTCTGCCTCCCAAGTGCTGGGATTAAAGGCGTGCGCCACCACTGCCCGGCAAGAATCCGTGTTCTAAGCCGTGTTCAGTTTCAAATGCTAAGTGATCCTGGCCCACCACTGTTCCTGTCTAGGCTCAGTTTCTGGCGGTTATGAGTTATTTTTTTATTTTTTTTCCAAGATAGGGTTTCTCTGTGTAGCCCTGGCGATCCTGGAACCTGCTCTTTAGACCAGGTAGGCCTTCAACTTAGAGATTCTCCTGCCTCTGCCACCTGAGTGCTGGGGTTAAAGGTGTGCACCACCACTGCCTGGCAGGCTCTGAGTGATTTTGAGGGCTTTCCAGTTGCAACCTATGGCATGGCAGGGAGGGAGTCCTGGGTTACTGGGGCCATGTCTCTCTGGGAAGCCTCTGGCTGGTTGCTTGTCTGGCTACCATTTCCTCGTTGTGTAGTGAACACTGAGAACATTCTCATAGTGATGTGGGAAGGGGGATGACCATGCTGATCATTAGGATCAAGGTGGCCTGGCTCCAGTTAGCTGTCAGGGCAAGTTTGGGGGGAAGTGTGAGCCCCATTAAGAAAATGACCCTCAGAGGTCTTGGTTCACAGCTGTGCTTTGCCTGAGATACGTGTTAGCCTAGCCTTGCAGCTCACAAAGACTGGTAGACATTAACTGTCCATTGCCTAGAAAAACAACAAGCCACAAATGGTAGACCAGTTCGCAGCTATGGAAGGTGTGCCGGCTCCTGGAACATCAAGGATGCTGTGAAAACACATAAGGGCTACACTGCGAGGAGAAAAATCTAGAGTGTGCAAAATTCTGTTATTATTGTGCAAAGTAAGGCAAGTCACAGACATACACGTAAACAATACCCCCCCAGACACACACCTGTACATAACCTGCCTACTGTACACATAGATCAAGACCCAGCTTAGCAGTTACTGCCTTGGGACCGGCGGCTGGGGGAGAAGGAGGGGAAGGCCACTGATTGTTAGGATTGGGAGACACGCCTTTTCACCTGTGCATATCCATGTCTCCAGCACCTGCATGTCCACGGGTGCAAGCGGGTGGTGAGAATTTACTGCACTGACCTGTAAAGTACTTCACTTGAGAGCGTGAGCTTGGTGGCTGTGGGCAACTGTACATGTGTGTGCACCAGACTCTCCAGGACTGCAGGACAAGCTGCCATTGTCTTTGGGATGGATGATGCTTTTAGAGCCACGAAGAACTTGAACTCTTATGATAAAGATGAGTGGAAAAACCTGTATTTATTGTTTTCTGCAGAGCTAGAAACCAGCACAGGACATTCCAGGAAGAACCCGCAGGGAAACTTTTCATCGCTGTTGTCTTGTGGGGATGGGGGGCTGAGGGAGGTGTGTGTGCCTTTTCTTGCTTACTATTTGATGCAATGGGAGCTGATTGCTCACTATCCCAGAGCTCTTTAAAAAAAACATTGCACAAAGCAAAACACTCCCTTTTCTCTTCTTCCTGCTAGGGCCTGTTAAGAGATTGGGAAGGCCCAGATGGGTCAAGCAGCATTTCCCGGGTCACCCAGCAAATCTGGTGGCAGAAGTGGGCTTCCAGCCCAGAGCACCCAAGTGTCTGCGTTGCCCCCCTCTCAGGTTTCCTGCCATTGACAAGGTCACAGTCCTCTTCCTGTGGCTTTGCCAGAGGCTGCGGTACCTGGAGCAGGGTAGGCGCAGGGAGAGCAATGTGCTTTCCTAATTAGCTCCCAGAGTGGAAGTGTGGGCGCTCTGGGACACAGGGCAGGCGAGACCAGTGTCCCTGGAACACGGAGGGAGAGGGCGTGGGGTAGGTCTCCTGGGCAGCAGGGCCCCTGGGGGACCCGCCTCCTTCATGTCCCATGCTAATAGGAGTAAGTGTGGGGCTGCACCACTGGTCCCAGCCTGTATGACAAGGGGCAGACAGTTCTGGTCCCCCTGTCGACCCTGTTTTGTCTACAGAGGGCTGGGCGGGTTAGGCTTGATCCTGTGGAGACTGACACAGCTGGCTTTTGACTACTGTCTTCTCAGCTGCCAGAGGACCAGAGCACATGGCGTGGGAGCCAGCAGTTAGTAAACATGCAATGAAACGTGCTCACTAAATAAGAGCATAACAGAGGTGTGTGAATGTCCCTCGCCGAGAGAAGGGCGGCTGCCTGGTTGGTCCTGCCTCTCCAAGTCTTCCTCCTTGCTTGCTCTGAGCTTCACTGATCCTGGCCTCATAGACAACTAGGCTGAGCTAGAGACCAGAACCTCTGATTTCCCTGGACTCGAGTGGCCAGGCTGTCTGTGCCCTAGTCTCAGATGAATTTGCAAAGGGGAAACCGGGACACTGTCTCCCAGGGCTGTTGGCCCATCACCCGGAGGGGGAAGGATTGCTTTGCCCCTCCCTTTTGTTTGTTACATTTTATTTTGTGTGTATGCACGTTGTGGAGGTCAGAGGACAACTTGTGGGGGGCTGTTCTCTCCTGCCACCATGTGGGTTTCAAAGGTTGTCAAGCTTGGTGGCAAGTTTGTTTTTGTTTTCCAAGACAGACTTTCTCTGTAGCTTTGAAGCCTGTCCTGGCACTAGCTCTTGTAGATCAAACTGGCCTCAAACTTACAGAATTCACAGAGATCCTCCTGCCTCTACCTCCTGAGTTCTGTGATTAAAGGAGTACATACCACTGCCTGGCTCCGTGGCAAGTTTTTTTTTTTTTTTTCCTGGCTGAGCCATCTCAATGGCCCCTGCTTTGGATTTTAAAAGCAGACAGACCTCGGGGTGTCACCTGTCATATACCAGTTTCCAAAACTAAGACGTTCCCAGGTAAGATTCTGCCTTCTGCACTTGAGGTCAACCATGTGGGCTGGGTGGCATGTGTGTCACACTGAGACACACTCACGGAAGGCATCGTAAGCAGAAGAACGGGACCTTCTCCTAACTGACCCAGACAGCAGCAAGCTCCACTGAGGGGCAGGCGGGCATCACAAAAACACCGTGACAGGAAGCCTGAAGAGAGACTGGTGGAGGCAGACTCCACCACAAGCCTGCTAGTAGCTTTGGTTTGAACCATGGTTCTATTCCTTACTCAAAAATAAATAAAATGTGAATTTCTTTGGTCACTACCCAAAGGTGTTTATAACAATGAACCAAGGGAAGACTGGGAGGAAAGTCTGCCTATAGCTTCCCATCCACGGTGAGATGCCTTTGCCACAGCTGTGACAATCTTAAGTCCTAGAGAGGGGTCTGTCCCATTGTCCACATCCCTCCCCTTACTTAGCCAGGATACGCATCATTTATTTAAAAATACCTTTATTTTAACCGCACCAATTCTCTCATATATCATATTCACATGTACACACACACACACACACACACACACACACTCTTCCAAAAATAGTCTTTGGTGTTCTGAACTTTCTGCCCTGTCCCTGACCAGCTAGGGCTGGATGGCTAGATGGTCCTCGTGGCTCTCCAGGCTGGGCCCTGTGTCCAGGCCATTGTCCTCTGGTCCCTACACAAAGGAGTGGTTTGGGCTTCTGGAATCTTCTCCCCTGTCCAATGAGGGGTTGGCTCCTGGCCTCTTTCTCTGGAGTCCTTCTTGAAGCAAACACTGCAGGGACCCAGGCTCATCGCCGAGGCCCTCGGAGGGGGGCTACACCCCTCATTTTCAAGCAGCTGCCCCCAAGGTCACGACGGTTACTCTGCAGGAGAGAAAGAGGGGTCAGGAATGAGTTGGGAACTAACTACATGCCCAGCAACAGAGACTTGATAAAGTTCAGCCACACAATAAGTTCTCTGTTGAAGAGGCAGAAGAGACTCTGGGCTGTCAGGGAGCCTCATGGGGTGAGACAGTGTTTAGGGACAACAGCAGGGGCTGAGGGGAGCAAATGCCACTTACGGAGGCAAGTATGTGTGTGAGCATTGCTAAAGGGTGCCCCTGACACCCCTCCTTTACAACAGCTTACTTACCCACTCCTTTCCCACCTGAAGATCTTCTGCCTAAGAAGTCTAATACATGCTGGGTGTGTCGGCACATGCCTGGAAGCCCAGAGGCATGCCAGCCTGGTCTACATAGTGAGTTCCAAACCGGACAGAACTACATAATGAAACCTCGTCTCAAAAAACAGAAACGAAAACAAAACCTCCAGACTGAATACACATATATAATACACACATCTACATGTTGGGGGCAGGAGGTGCTGGGGATTGAATTTAGGATCTTGCACATGCCAAGTAGGTTCTCTACCACTGAACTACACTCCAAAGCCATATGATTTTCACACAGTGTAAAGTGTATCTTACATTAGAGGGCAAGGAACGCCCCCTGGCAGTTCCAGGTGCTGCCTGTGAAGTAGGTGTGTGTATGTGTGCGCATGTGCAGGCCCTACCACTGTTTTTGAGGCCACCCTCAAAATCAGACAGGGTTCTGGCCTTCTTGCCTCCACCCAGGGTCTCTCCTGTGCAGACAGCATACCCTTGGCACTTTTTTGACAAGATTTCTCTATGATTGCTTCCCACTTGCTACTGTCTGGGACATTCCCTGGAGTAAAGCAAAGAGGGAGGCAATGTTTGCCTTTGCTTCCCTGTCAGGCCTGGAGCCCACAAAGTGGCAGAAAACAGCATTCTTCCAGCCCGGGGCTGGGGCCTGCAGATGCCAATCAGTGCCTCTTCAAGCTAAAGGTGGCAGTCCCTGAAGCCATCAGTCCTTCAGGCTTGGCCCTCACACCAAGGTGCTCAGGCTGGCCATAGGTTAGACCCTCACTGAGAACAAGAGAGATCACAGTCCTGGTTCTGTCTCCCTGCTTTCTGACAGTATGTAGTTCTGTAGCCTGGGTAGATCTTGAACTCCATCTGCTCCAGCTGTCCTTCATCTGAGGGATGGGGTTACAAGCCCGTGCCTAGCGTTCCTTCTTTTGAGGATTCCAGTCCAGAGACACCAGCTGTTTGGTAAGAGCTAGGGAGCACCCCACTGCCTGTCAAGCTGCCCCACTTCCAGGCCCCATATAGAATGAAATATCGCACACAATAAGTGCTCCGTCGGTTGGGAGAGGCTGTGTTGGTAGTGACCTCAGCTCATCTAGAGACCCAGTGGACCATCTGCAAGCTCTGCCTCTGCTGCCTCCTGCCTCTGCCCCAGCTCAGGTTGGGGCAGATCCATCCAGATGTGAGCCCAGCCTCCCTGGAGGCTCTCCGGGCCCAGGGACAGCGTGTTCATTCACAGGCAGGCTATTTTGAGGCCTGAGGCCATGGTCCCAGCAGAGCCTGGGGCTTGGGCTTTTCAGACAGACTCTGGCAGGAGAAGCTGAGAAGGGTGGATGGGGCAGGGAGAGGGAGGCTAGGGGACAGAACCCTCCTCCCCTTCACCCTTAGGTCCTCAGAGACAAGGAACACCACCTCCCACCCTAAGTCTGGAGGTCAATGCAGAGAACTGGGTTCCGTGGGAATGCTGGGACAGTTCACCCTCCTGAACCTCAGTTTCTTCATCTGTGGAATGGACACCCCCCAGGTGCTGTGTCCACTGCCAAGAACCCCAGGAAGAGGTTTAATCAGGTCCAGAGTGTGTGCGTGCCCAAGTGGTCCAGACTGCTGCTCTAACACGGATGCCCTGCCGGATGGAGCCTCAGTTTCCCTCAACTGTAGCAGGGTGTTACTTTACAGGATAAACAAGCTAACAGAGGTGACACATGCCAACAAGTAAAGCTTTTTTGTGTGTGTGTGTGGTACTGGGGATGGAACCCAAGGCCTCGTCTGTGGCAGACAGTGTTCTATTTCTGAGCTATGGGTCCAGTCTTGTTTTTACTTTTCGAGACAGGGTCTCACTAAGCTGCCCTGCAGGTAGGCCTTACACCTGGGATCTTTTGCCTCAGCCTTCTGGGTAGCTGGGGTTGCAGTGAGTCACCACACCCACCAAGAAGAGCTCAGTACAGAAGAACACAGCGAGTGGTCAATAAATATTCAGAATATGATGACCACATCCTCCAGGGGCACCTTCTGCACCTTGTCAGTCCTCTGTTACTGAACTGGGCACACCAGCTTCAAAAAGGATCCTGTCCGGCTCTACTCCCGTTGACAGAAGGAAAAACAAGGCAGAGATAAGAGTCAACTTTCCTCTCGGTTCTGCTGCCACAGAGGTAGTCTTAGTTCATCCCCGAGCAGGAAGGGATGCAAGGGACTGTGTTCATGGCGACCCCCAACCTCAGACCATACAGGATCAGAGGGGTAGGAGTGGCTTAGGAAAGATTGGGGACAGGGGACCTTGCAGGGACTCACCCAAACACCTAGAATCTTCCAGACAAATCCTGGAGGGGCTAGCACTGGCAAGAATCACCCCCCCCCCCGGCCTATTCCCTGAGGAGCCTGTGTGACTGAGCATGGCTTCGACGACCAAATTTGGTTGGGTTCTTGATCCCACAGACAGATCCCAAGGCAGCAGTCAGGCTTAGGCCAGTCACTGTGAACCATGGGACAGTCCCCCCAGTGTTACAAAGGAGCCCCCATTCTGACTGCTGTGGTCGTGGGCACAGCACCTTCTCGGCAGTCTGCAGGCACAGTCCCTCCTACTGTTACTTTTCCTACTTTCCAGTTAGCCAGGCCAGAGTGTCAATCCTGCCCTACCGCTCCTGGGCACCTCAGGCAAGGCAGCCTTGTCCTAGCCGGTGGGGTTGGCCACAGGGCTCCCTCTGCTCCTTAAGGGACTTCAATGAAGAGTGTCCAGCACAGCTGTTGTTGGAAGATTCCTGTCACCGTGACGGTCTACCTCCGCCTTTAACATCTTCCCACTTCTTTCTCTACAGCAGGGGTTCTCTACCAGTGGGTCACAACCCCTTGGGGGGGGCAATGACCCTTTCAGAAGGGTCACATATCAGATATCCTGCACAACAGACATTTACATTGCAGTTCATAACAGTAGCAAAAGGACAGTTACAAAGTAGCAACGACATGACCTCATGGTTGGAGCGGGGATCACCACAACAAGAGGAACTGTCTTAAAGGACCGCAGCATTAGGAAGGTTGAGAACCACGGCCTTAGACCATGACTGCAAACCCCAGGGCCTGCCACGATGCTCTAAAACACCCTTTCCCACCCTTCATCCGCGTGCCCGCCTCTGTTCCCACACATCTTTTAGAGATCAGCATAGCTCTTCAGCCTCACTCTGGGGCTGGGCTTCTCCTGGATTCTCAAAGTTCCATCAAACCATAATATCCTTATCTTCATCCTCCTTTCTGCCCCTGATGCTGTCCTGAGAGCCCCTGCCTGGAAGGCAAGGAACCTCATCTGCCTCTCTGGGTACATTCTCAGAGCCAACAGAAGCCAGCTGCTGGGGGGTGGCTAAGGGAACCTGACCCCGATGACTATAAAGGAGTGGTGTGTACAGTTAGCCTTTCATCCCAGGTGTGCACCTGAAGGCCCAGCTCTGACTTCCCTCCCCAGCCTGGGGTACTGACAGAGACCCTCCAAAGGGTACCTACCAGTCAGAGGTTAAAAAGACTCACTCAGAGAAGCTGAGGCATTTGCGGGCTGGGAAGACATTGGGAATTTGAGCCAGAGGGCTGGTCTGAAGCTAGGCCACTGAGGCCTTCCCAGGGTGGAGCTATGAGAACCAGCGTGCTGGGCTGAAGGGGACTAAATACAACCCCCATGATCTTTCTCTCATTGACCGTGGAAAGTAAGGTAAGACTCTCTGAGCCTCAGTTTCTCCAGATGTAAACAGTAGCTGTTGACTTAAGTCACACAGGCAGGCTTCCTCGCTGTAAGACAAGCCCAGGCTGGAAAGAGTGGAAGTTTGAGGGGCCAAGCAGGCCTGGGCAGTTTTGGCCAGGAGGCTTCAGAGACTTCTGCGGCTCCCCAGTGCCCAGCCAGTCTCTTAACTTAGAGACAAGCAGACAATGGTGTCCCTTCCTAACCCTTTATCTTTCTGGGGCTGGACACTCTTCAAGGACCCTTTCCTGCACACGTGTTGGGACCTCAGGCTCTGGAGTAGAGATGTCCCCATTTTCTTCTCAGTCTCCTACTGTTGGGTCAAGCCTTAGGATCTGGAACAGTTTATTAGGGACGATATTAGCTCAGAGTGATGCCTGCTACCTAGTAAGCCCATAGCCTGCTTCCTGTAAGTGTGGGCAGTGCCCTTATTTGAAGCGCCTCAGGGATAACTGAGGGAACAACCAGCTACCTGCCCAGAGGGCGAGCATCAGGCAAAGAGGAAGATCCCAGAGTGCGGGCACTTCTCACGGTGCAATTAAGTCAGACCGGAGCTCCCTATACGCTTTCTGTCTGTGGGTTAAGCAAGAGGCTCCGCGGCACTTTAATTCTAGGGCATGAGACACCGCCACCACCGCCGCTCCGAGGTCGCTTCCAAGGGGGTCCCTGCTCCTGGGAGGTCCGCCCCCGCCCCCAACCCTGATGATCTGGCTGCAGCAGGCATGCTGTGCACTCACCCCTTTGCGCTGGTTGCTGAGACAGAAGGTGCAGATGGAGCGCGGCTGACGGCCGTCGGCGGCGGGGACCGCGCTCTTGCCACCGCCCGCCGCGCGGAAACACGGCTGCCCGTCTTCGGCCGAGTCTCCCAGCAGCAGCACGTTGGCCAGGTGCGCGATGTAGCTGGACGCCAGACGCAGCGTCTCGATCTTGGACAGCTTTCGGTCCACCGGCTCGGTTGGAATGAGCGTGCGCAGGGCGGTGAAGGCCGTGTTCACGCTCTGTGTGCGGTCCCGCTCGCGTGCGTTGGCCGCCTGTCGCTGCCGCACCACTACCACCGGGCCCGCGCCGCTGCTTGCCCGTCGCCCGCCCCCGGGACCCGGGCCGCGCCGCGCCGCCTCCAGCCCTTCGCAGCACCCGAACGACTGGTCCGACGCGTCGCTCTCGCTGCGGTTCTCCTCGTCCTCGCTCAGCAGCCGCACGTCCGGATACAGCACGTGCGCGCCGACCGGGCGCAGCAGCGCGAACGCCATGGGCGCCCGGCCGCGGGCCTCCGCGCGCCTATTTCCCCGAGCCGCCGCCCCCGCAGTGCGCTCCCGCGCGCTCCCACGGACTGGCCGGTCGCCGCCTTATAGCCGGGGGAGGAGCCAATCACGAGGCGGTCCCGGCGTGGCCAAAGGGACGCCCCCCCCGTCCCGCCCCACCACGCCCTGGCCAATGACGATGCGCCTGCTTCTGGGTCCCCCAAGTTGAAAGTGGCCCCGGACTCTTGGCCCTTCCCTAATGGTCTGGCCTTGAGATGGCCAGGGGCTCAGATCCGGGCTTCTGGGAGACCGCTGTCAGGTCCCTGTTAGCTTGTCCCGTTTACTCCTTCCCATTGTAAGACTAGTCCCGTGCTCAAAAGTCGAATCCAGTATCCTAGCAACTCCGGTGTACCGTTAGAACCGCGGCCAGGGGCTTTGAACTAAGAGTTTCTCAGAATAGGCTATGCTCCATCCAGCAGTTCTAATGTGTCCCAGGAAACTGCATTTTATACGAGCTCACAAGCGTACACAATGATGCCGGAGCTGTCCGAGGGGAGTGAAGACACCTCTCTTGCTGACAAACTTTTTTCTTTTCTTTTCCTCTTTCCAGTAGGCTGATTTTGTGTCAACTTACACAAGCTAGAGTCATCAGAGAGGAGAGAGCCTCAGCTGAGGAAATGCCTCCATGAGATCCAACTACAAAAGTATTTTCTCAATTAGTGATCAAAGGGAGGGGCAGCCATGGTGGGTGATACCATCCTTGGGCAGGCGGTCCTGGGTTCTGTAAGAAGGCAGGTGAGCAGGCCAGGGGAAGAAAGCCAGTAAGCAGCTCCCCTCCACCGCCTCTGCATCAACCCCTACCTCCGGGATCCTGCCCTATTTGAGTTCTTGTCCTGACTTCCTCCAATGATGGGCAGCAATGCGGAAGTGTGAGCCAAATAAACTCTTTCCTCCCCAACTTGCTTTTTGGTCGTGGTATTTCATCACAGCACAGAAACCCTGACTAAGATGCCCCCTTCCCAAGCAAAACACCCAACCAAGTTCGGTTCAGTCACTTAATTATTGGGCAGGACTCTACTATTTGTCAGGCATGGTTTTAGTTGGAAGATAAAGATCAGAACAAAGTCAGCTTTGCCTTCTCAGGTCCTGGAGGCTGGCGGAGCCAGCAGGACAGCTAAAGTTGCAGGACACAGGGCAGATCTGACTTCACCGCTCTTGGAATCCCCTGTCAATGCCGCCCCTCCCACTTCTTTCAGAATTTCAGGCTGCAGCCTGGGTGTTCTTTTCAGAGAACCTGGGAAGAATAACTGAGTAGATGATGGCCGCTGGGGTCCTCATGTCAGGCATACCTGCTTCTCAGTGCCATCCCAGAACTGGTAAAAATCAGCATCCACTTGGCCTTGAAAATACCGTTATTTTCCTCTCAAAGGGTGACTAAAACTACCGAGAGTGCAAGGCTTCTAGGAGCTTCTTGGTTTTTCTGAAAGACCCCTTTCCCTCTTCAAGGGCTGTGTTTCTCCAGCCCCTGATCTAGCACAGAAGGGGCCCAGGACTGAGCCGCTGGGAGAGGAAACCCTTCAGTCTTCAGAGCCCAAGGTCTGTAGGGATAGTCTGTCCCCACACCTGGTCTCCCCACCCCCACACCATTTGACCGTGACCCAGCCAGGCTGGGCTGTAGTGAGGAGCCTCTTCGGGCCCCTCCCCACGGGGCCAGCCATGTACGCAGCTCCAGTGCTCCAGCCGCGGCTGCTTCCTGAGACCATGAATTATTACTGACCCGGAGATTTCCTTCCCTGTCTGCGCCTCCTCACAGGGGCTCCCTGCTCCCTTCACTTTCGCTTTCTCCCGGTTTTCCCCCTCCCCTCTGCTCCTGACCCTCTGGAGGCTTGGAATTCCTGTCCAGCCCCCTCCCAATTCCAGGTCCAAACAGGAGAAGCCTGAGAGGCAGGAGGGGCCCCGCCTCCGAAGACTCATTCATTCAGTTGCTCTTTGGGCAGGTTTGGACACAAGGGACCTTGGAAGTAAAATAAAACCATGAATGAGACCGAGTGGCTGGCTGCAGCAGAGGAAAGAGAGCTGTAAACAAAGAATTTCAGGACAATATGATCAGAGCCAGCCAGGGGCTGGCATCAAAGAAATCTGGCTTTAGTTCAAGGCCAGCAGCTTCTTGGGGTCTCATTTTTGCTGCCCTGGAAAATGGAGTTAATAATATCTCACATTCTTAGAGCCAGTGATAGTCCCTAGATCCTATGCCAAGAAATCAGAGCATACAGTGGATACCAGAAGGGAGTTTGTATTATTTTGCCTATGACTTGGAAGGACCAAGTGATATCTGCTCTTCCAAGACTTGTCCCCAGGAGTGGACCAGAGCTTCTGCTGGTTCTTGGCCCATCTGTGTGAGAGCCTCAGCTCCTTTAGTCCTCGTCCCTCACGCTGTTTCAGCCTCTCTGGCTTTTCTGTTTATTCCCAGAGCCCACCTCTGAAAATACCGCTGTCTCCAGACATACCTGTAAATGCTCCCCTCACTTTCTCCTAGAGCAGTCACTGTCCCTCTCACCTGCCAGTACCCCAACCCTTCCTGACCACCTTATCTTTGGAGGTTATGAAAATCCTAGTCTACAGATATTAACTGTCACTGACGGGTTGATTGTTGACTTGACAAAGTCTAGAATCACTAGGACCTCTAAGGGTGCCCATGATCGTCTTTCTTAATTGGGTATATTGAAGTGTGAAGGCCCTGAATGCGAGTGACGTCATTTCATGGGCTGGGCTCTGGACCAATGAAATGGAGGGATCTGAGCACTAGCAAGCATCCCTCCCTCCCTTGCTCTCTGCTTCTTTACTACAGACACAATGAGATTGGCTGCTCAAGCTCCTGCTATTCCCCTGCAATGAACAGTAAGCCAAAGTCAACCCTTTTCCCCTTAAGCTGCCTTCTTAGGGTAATTTTGTCATAGCAATGGGAAGACACAGCAACCGCAGTGCTGTGTGTTTGACAGTTGTGGAAGCTGGGAAGGCAGCTGTAAACACATTCTCCCCATCTCCCCACACTGTCTCTGCTGGAATAAAACCTCCATAGGAGAAGGACTTTGCAGATTTTGCTCATTTACTTCTTGCCCTCAGGATGACCACTCCTCCCATTTTATAGGCAAAGAAACTGAGGTTCATCAAGGAAGAATAGGTGACTTGCCAGGGATCAACCATCCAGCCAGAGCAAGAGCTCAAGCCGGTCTGATGCCAGAACCCTCCTTCTACTTTGCCTAGCTTCTGAGGCAGTCCAGTGGATGTGAGGGCTGACTAGAGGCCCTTCAACAAGAGAAGGAAGGTTCCTGGCCAAGGGAGCAGCAGCTGGCCCCTGTTTCCCTGCCTGAGTATAGCCTGGCTTTCCGAGCCATGGAAGCTCTTGTGTTTGCTCAGAGGTACCAACTATGCAGCCTCTGGGCCTTTGTCCCGCCATTCTTCTTTTTTTTTTTTTTTTTTTTTATTATGTATACAATGTTCTGTCTGTATGCCTGCAGGCCAGAAGAGGGCACCAAACCTCATTGCAGATGGTTGTGAGCCACCATGTGGTTGCTGGGAATTGAACTCATGACCTTTGGAAGAGCAGGCAATGCTCTTAACCGCTGAGCCATCTCTCCAGCCCCCGCCATTCTTCTTGGTTGGAGGGCCTGCCTCTCTGAATAGGACCAGACCAAGCCCATACCTGGATTTAGTATAGCTTCTCACTGTAGTCTGCTCTGTGGCTCTCTCCCACCCTGGTGCAGCATCTCCCGGTACCTCATGAGTTCTCTTTCTTCGTCCTGATCCCTACCTGGATTCCACTTGACTATTTTTATTAAATATAATGTTTTGTTGGGGGTGGTGGTGCACTCCCAGAACTCAGGAGGCTGAGGCGGGCAGATCTCTGAGTTCAAAGGTCAGCCTGTTCTACAGAATGGGTTCCAGAACAAACTACATATATATTATTTTAGACTTTCATACATGTATCCAATGTTTTTTGAATCTATACTCTCTTCACCTTCCCCCAGTTCCTCCCAGATCCACCCCCACCCACTCCAAACTTTGTTCCTGCCCCTCTTAATATAACCCACTAAGCCCCATAGTGATACTTTCGAGGTGTATTCTGGACACAGATACGTCCTTATCAATTACTTAAGTGCTAATTGCGTGAGTGGGTCAAACTGCAGATGGTACTTTCCACAGGCCAGCTTATTGAAGGATTTCCTTTTGTTTGATTTTGCTTCCTTGCCGCTGTTCTGTGTGCAGAGTCTCACACATGTCCCCTGTTGCTAGGCACGTGTAGTGAGCATTCATCACCAGGCTTCCATCCTTAGTGGCAGATCCTGGCTTCCTCTGGCTTCCCTTGAGGCAAAGGGACGTGAACTTCTGGCACGTGACTCAGCAGCTCCTGTATGTGTGTGTGTAAGTGTATATGTACGCGTATGCATGTGTGTGTACTTACGTACATATGCATATGTGCTTATGCACATACGTTTGTACATCTATATGTGTGACTGTGTCCATCTGTGTGACTCTGGGGTGTTCACACCAGGACAGCATGGCTGAGGACACAAAGGCCCTAGGACCATGCACTCTACTATCTGATGCCTGCCTCAATCCATATACCCCTCAGCAAAATGTGGGGTCTACTTTGCCCCTGACTCTTAGAATTAGCTGATTCTCTCATGAGAGAGAAATGGGCGCCAGACATGCTTGTTCTCCATCTCTGGCTTTCTTCCTCAGCAGATGGTACATTGTTGAGGCAGGGAATGCATGTCAGCGTGCTAGGCTGGAGCCTGGCACACGGTGAGCAATAATGAGCATATGAATGAATGAACTATTGAATGAAGAGGCTACATGGTTGCTGTGGTGGTTAATCTTAACCATCAGCTTCATTGTCACTGGGATCTTCCTGTTTTTGTTCTCAGCACTGGGATTTGAAGTGTGCCATCACAATCAACTTTTTATTTTAATTCTGTGTGTGTGGGTGTTTTGTTTGCACGTACTACATACATACTTGGTGCTCTCAGAGGCTAGAAGAGGACATTGGATATCTTGGGAGTGGAGTTACAGGTGCTTGTGGGTGCTAGAAATCAAGCCCAGGTCCTCTGCTAGAGCAGCTGGTGCTCTTTTTTTTTTTTTTTCTTTCGAGACAGGGTTTCTCTGTAATGGCTCTGGCTGTCCCAGAACTCACTTTGTAGTCCAGGCTGGCCTCGAACTCTCAGATTCCCCTGATTCTGCCTCCTGAGTCCTGGGATTAAAGGTGTGTGCCACCACAGCGGGTACTCTTTAACGAGCTAATTTCCAGACCTGTAAGCGGAGAATGTTCATTTGTTCCCAGCCACTCAATACCCAAATAACCACACAGAAACTATATTAATTACAAAATTGCTTGGCCTATTAGCTTGGGTTTTTTATTAACTAACATCTTAAACTAACACATTTCTATTAATCTGTGTACCACCACGAGGCTGTGGCTTACCGGGCAAGGTTCTGAGAATCTGTCTCTTTCAGCAGCTACATGGTGTCTCCTTGATTCTGCCTACTTTCTCTCTATCTCTGTTTGGATTTCCTGCTTGGATTTACTCTGCCAAACCATTGACCAAAGTAGCTCTGTGGATCAACCAATAAAAGCAACACATATACAGAGGACATCCCATACCACAGACCTACATCTAGGCTTTTAAAAGTGGGTTTGGGGGATCACACTCAGCTTCTCATCAACTGAGTCGTCTCCCCAACCTGGATCCTGAAGTCCTTAGCTGCAAAAATCTTAGCAAACAATGAAGATAATCAGCAAAGGCTAGAAGAAGAGAGAATTAATAGCAACAACCATTTTAGCTGCATCTTTTAATTCTTCCCGCTGGGATATGTGACTGGGAAGCCATGGCTATCATAGAGTATAGCAGCACCAGGGTGCAGGGTGCCCATGTGAGAAGCCTGGATGTTTTTTAACTACACAGCTTAGGCACTGACCAGGCACAGTACACTGATGAAAAACAGTATTGATGCTACAGGCCTGTGGGTTTAAGGTGTTTCCTTGTGCAGTGCTCAGTCAATAAAGCAGAATATGTTACCACCTCTCTGCTCTATTTTATGTGACTTCCACTCTCTAGGTTGCTTCATGGACTGGAATGACTGCTGAATCCATGCTGTCTGCATTCCAGCTAGGGTGTATGTGGGAGGCGGCAGCAGCAGGGGTAGCAGAAGGCAGAAGGTGGAGGACACCCTACCCTTCTAGACAGTTGTCTGGGAGTCACAGGCTCACTTCTGCTCACATGCCACTAGCCTAATCTTGTGGTTTCGCTAAACTTGGATAGAAATAGTCTTCATTGCTGGGGCTCCTACTCCCCACGCTTGCCTTGGACCCATTATCGTGGGACAGTTGGCTGCTAGTCTGGCAATGGGATGTAGATGAGCTGGGATGACAGATAGGCATCTGGGGCTTCTACATATCGATTGATTGATTGATTGATTGATTGATTGTGGGGGTTGGGGCATGCGTCCATCTTGCCTGTGTGGAGGTCAGAAGACCGCTTGCAGGAATCAGTTCTCTCCTCCACCATGCATGTCTCCAGCACCAAACTCAGGTCGTCAGGCTTGGTGGCAGGTTTCCTCGTCCTCCAGGCCATCTCACCGACCTTTGAAACAGCTTTGCCAGTCACTGAGGGGAAAGTTGAGCATTGGGAAAGAGCAGTGTCAATTCAGGGTGGGGGAAGGGAGGATCTTGACTGCGTCTCTGAGGTCACCTCCCACACTGGGTTAAAACAGCCCAGCGTCCTTCCGGCTGAGCGGAAGTGAGGTTCTGAGAGGCGAGTGGGCTCCAGGGGGATGTTTTTCTTCTCCATTTGTCTGCTTGCGGCTGCCCCATAAAATCCACCGGAACTCCATGCTGGACTGAGGAATTCCCGCTGAAGGGGCCGTGGAGAGCCCAGGCTGGGGGTGGGGTGGGGTGGGTAGAGCTGGCAGGGAAGCTATCAGAGCATCTTTGAGGCTCCAGTTCCTGGAGAGTGATATCTTCCCAGAGGCCACCCAGGATTTCGGAGGAAACAGAGTAAGAGGGTACAAGGAAGATGTGACCTCTTCCTTGCCTGGGACAGGGAGGAGTTGGGACCAGTCATTGGCCTGAACCTCAGGTCCCTCTTCTAGACCATGCCCTCCTCCGTACAGAGACAACAGAAGCACTCTTTCTGTCCAGCAGGTATCTCACAGGCATTTCCCGCCTGGAAAGACAGCACAAATGTCACCCTGTTGCACATGGATGAGGGGATCTGCCTCATGTCACCCACTGTAAAGACCAATACAGAATTCCCACCCAGACAGTAGGTGCCAGGGCCTGCCTTAACCCCTTTCCCTCCCTTTCCTAGCATGTGGACGCCTAGCCGCTGTACCCAAGGGTGCAGCATTTTCGTTCTCCTCCGAGAAGTCTGCCTTGACTCACCAGGTGGGCTGCCTACACGCCTGAGATGTGACTATGGTTTGGCCACTGGGCTCTGAGTCTGTGAGCAGAAGCAGTTTTAAGTCCGTGCTGCACCTCCACCTCCAACACTCTCCCACACAGCCCTCTTCAATTCGCCTTAAAGACGAAAAGTGTTTGTGGTGCTTTTGGAGGGGGGTCTCCCTAGAGAAGTTGGGGAGATGTGTCCACTCCATTTGGATCTGGGTGGACTTTGCTGCCTTTGACCAATACAAAGGCGCACAGGTGACTATGTGATGATGGGGTGGTCCCCTAGCTGTCCGATACTCAGAGTACAGAGCTGGAGAAAGGCCATGTGTTCTGAGGGTGCCTAGGCCACTGGCGTGGCTGCATGGAAATGCCCCTGTCATTATTCTTGTTTGTTAAATGTCCCAAGGCCCCTGATAGTTGTAACTGTCACCTGTAGACTCTTACCCAGTCTTTGGGCTCCAAGATCCTGTAAGGTTACGATGGCTCCATGCCCAGCCTGAACCAACGAGCTGATGAGGTTGGTGTCATATTGAGGGGTGCTGAGGTTTGGGGTAGTCACTGCTACTATCATGGGGACCCGCTTCCTGCATCTGCTGTGTGGATTCCTATAGCCCAGCTGATCCATGGTCCCCCATTGCACTCCCTCACTCTGCAGTATGTTACTGACATGGAGGCCACAGAAGTTCTCTGAATGCAGAGATCAGGCCATGTCCTGCCCTCACACAAAACCTTCCTGTGGTTCCCAGTTCACCAAAGCAACGACCAGATCCTGACTGTGCACAGCTCCTGGGCCAGCACCGTGGTCCCCGCTCCTGTCCCACTGCACCTGTGTCCTACCCTCTCTGCTTGTCCATGTTTACCAACCACACAGGTCTCTTTACTGTGCCTCAGTGCCAGGTACTCTGCTCAAGGCCCGTGCACTTGCTATGGACAGTGCTCTATGGCATGGGAGAAGTTCTGTTCAAGCGCTTCCTGGCCCAGACCCTCATCTTTCAAGAGTCTATGTTGCCTTCTGTTGTATTTACCCCCATGGCCCTTAACCACCTAAGTCGCGACTTGCTTTACTTACATATCCAGTGTTTCTTCTCTCTGCTCTACGGCATCTTCTCTATCCCAGAAAGCCAGCCATACGTGCTGGGAATCTTATTCACGCCTTACCCTCCCTGAGTAAAAGATGAACTGCCGGAGCCAAGGGGATGCTGGTATCTTTTCTGCTCTCTGTGTGGGGAGGTGGATGAGAGGCTGGGTTTGCCTGATGTGGCCAGGATAGAAGGACACTCCATGGAAGGGGCGGTATTGAGGGCCCTGAGGATGGGAGAGGCCTGGAAGCCTTTGAAACCACACACCCAGGCACTCCCATGCTGCCCCCCTTCCTGCTCTGTGTCTCCAGCCTTGCCCATAAACAGGATCTCCAGGCAACTGCCCAAGAACCCTGTCCGATGCCCCAATGGGCCTAGACTGGCTCCTTCCTGTGTTGTAAATTAGTTTTCTTATAACTGCAACATCCAGGAGTTGCTGAGGGTGCGAGGCAGACAGATCTGTGGGGGAGAGCTGTGCCTGGCCGGGAGCAGAGAGCCATGCTCTGTTGCTTCTCAGAGAAAGGGGGCTGATGGGAGTGTAGGCTGCAAGGTAGGTGGCAGAGACTGACCACCCAAATCTTCATAAACAGAGAGGCTCCAGGGACTCAGCCCCGCTAGGATCGTCACACAGGCTACCAACCATGGGGGCTGTTGAGGGATAGGAACCACAGAGGAAACTCTTGGTGCCCAGAGAGTCAACAGTAGATGCCAGCCAGTTAGCTAACAGCAAGCATCACAGGGATGGGTTGAATCAGATGTTTATGAGAGACCTCTGGGGGGAGGGGGCTGGAAACCTTAGTTTATACGCTCCTGAGTGAACAAAGATACTTGTATAAATTTCAGGACAAGCCGGGTGGTGGTGGCGCACGCCTTTAATCCCAGCACTCGGGAGGCAGAGGCAAGCGAATCTCTGTGAGTTCGAGGCCAGCCTGGTCTACAAGAGCTAGTTCCAGGATAGGAACCAAAAGCTACAGAGAAGCCCTGTCTCGAAAATAAAAAAAAAAAAAAAAAAAAAATTTCAGGACAGTCACAGAAACTTCCTCCCATTCCCCCAGTAAGCCCACACCTGGGACATGAGTGAATACAATGTTGGAACAACCATAGGCAATCTCTGGTAACCTGCACGCACATGTGCACTCATGCCCACGTGATCATGAACACACCCACAACCTATAAACATAGAAAGCAACAATCCATGCAGCAGGACGTTGTGTGCCACCAAAACACACCAAAGAACTCACGCAGCTCCCTGCAGAGTGGGTCCACGAGGTCCAGGAAACAGGAAGGGAGCTAGGTTAGGAAGAAATGTGCTGGGGCTGAAGAGAAGGCTCAGGGATTAAGAGCACTTGCTGCTCTTGCAGGGGACCTGGGTTCAGTTTCCAGAACCCACACAACAGTTTACAGCCATCCCTAACTCCTGCTTCAGGGAATCTGACACAATCTTCTGAACTCTATGGGCACTAGCATGTACATGATACACATATATACATACATATATAATACAGTCAAAACACTAATACACATACATACACAATACAGTCAAAACACTAATACACATACATACACAATATAGTCAAAACACTAATACACATACATACACAATATAGTCAAAACACTAATACACATACATATATAATATAGTCAAAACACTAATACACATACATACACAATACAGTCAAAACACTAATACACATACATATATAATATAGTCAAAACACTAATACACATACATATATAATATAGTCAAAACACTAATACACATACATACACAATATAGTCAAAACACTAATACATATACATACATAATGTAGTTAAAACACTAATACATATAAATAAATCTAAAATTATAACAAAAAAGCAATATACTCAGCTTTCCTTATGTGCTGATCCAACTTACTGCAAATGGGAAATATTTCAAAAAAATATTGCTTCTGGCCAGGCAGTGGTGGCACATGCCCTTAATCCCAGCACTCAGGGAGGCAGAGGTAGGCAGATCTCTGTGAGTTCGGGGCCAACCTGGTCTACAGAATGAGTTCCAGGACAGTCAAAGCTACAAAAAGAAACCCTGTTTCAGAAAGAAAAGAAAAAGATATTGTTTCTGTCCTTAGTGTGTACAAACTGGTTTCCTTGTTGTTCCTTAAACAATACAGTCTGGCAGCTGTTCACCTAGTTCTGTTACAGTAGCTACTAGGAGTCAGACGGGGTGGTCTAACTCACAGGGGAAGGGCTGGAGATGTGGCCAGATGGAGCCCCTGTCCAGCAGGTGACAGGTGGGAGGCCTTGGGTACTTTCTCCAGCAGCTGGGGGGATGTGTCCAGGTTCTATGTAGATACTAAGCCACTTGACAGAAGGAACTTGAACATCCTTGAAATGTGTTTCACTTGAGGGTTGTCTTAGTTACTTTTCTGTTTCTGCGATTAAAACCCCATGACAAAGGTGACTCCCAGCAGAAAAAGTGTGTTTGGGTCTTATGGTCCCAGAGGGCTAGAGTCCAGTCCACCACGATAGTGCAGAGGTGGCTGGAGCCACAGCTGAGCGTTCACATCTCGAACCACAAGCAGGAAGCAGAAAGCACAGTGGGAATGGCAAGGTCTTAAACACTCAAAGGCCATATCAGCGGCATACTTTCTCCAGAAAGGCCAAACCTCCTAATCCTCCCCTCTCTTTCTCTCTCTCTGAGACAGGGTTTCTCTGTATCGTCCTGGCTGTCCTGGAACTTGCTTTGTAGACCAGGCTCGAACTCACAGAGATCCGTTTGTCTCTGTCTCCTGAGTGCTGGGATTAAAGGCATGCACCACCACCACCCAGCTGAAATTATTTCTTATAGAAACCCAATATAGCCGGGCGGTGGTGGCGCACGCCTTTAATCCCAGCACTCGGGAGGCAGAGGCAGGCGGATCTCTGTGAGTTCGAGACCAGCCTGGTCTACAAGAGCTAGTTCCAGGACAGGCTCCAAAACCACAGAGAAACCCTGTCTCGAAAAACCAAAAAAAAAAAAAAAAAAAAAAGAAAAGAAAAAGAAAAGAAACCCAATATAGAAACTCAATATAAGGAGAGATAAACAGAACAAAGCAGGGACATACAAGACTCAACAGTGATTATCTGTCTTGAACTAAGTTTCTTTTAAAAACTCAAGTGTCTACATTTAATTTTTTTCTCTTTTTTTTAAAGATTTATTTTAGGATGTAGTGGTTCATGTCATTGATTCCAGCACTTAAGAGGCCGAGGCAGGAGAATCTCTGTGAGTTTGAGGCCATCTTGGTGTACATAGTGAGTTCCAGGACAGCCAGAGATACATAAATGAGACCTTGTCTCAAAAAAAAATTCATTTTATTTTTAATTATGTGCACATGGGTGTGGGGAGTAACAGGAACGCTAAGACGAGGACCATCAGGAGAGCAAGGGCGGGACCCATTCCAGAATCCCAGGCTTTGCCACCACTGCTGCCACCTCCTCTGTCACCATTCCTACCCTGTGGCAATGGTGCCCAGGTGGCTTCCCACAATGCTTACGGACATAACTGAGAGAAATTGATGGGAAAGGGCAATGAAACTAGGTGTGTGGTGAGATGAGAAAGGACCTGGGAAAGGAGTCGAACTCAGCTTTCTACGACCGAAGCAAAGAATGAGTGGAGGGGAGACGCACAGGAAAGAGGGCCTTAGCTGGGCTCTCTTAGAACAGCGCAGTGAACCTGGGCCTCAGACCTTTCCCCCTGTGCTCTTGTCTGCTTCTCGAGTTCCCTGTCATTTTTATGAGACAGGGTTTTACTCCATAGCCCAGTCTGGCCTTGTGAACTTGTGACCAACCTTGGGCCTCACTTTCCAGAACTCTGGGGTTGCAGGCGTGAGTTATACCTCACCATCTCCTGTCCTAACCCTTTGAACAGTGCTGTTGCTACTGCAGAAATCCACCGATCCTACCTTTGAACCATTGCTCTTTCTTCTTTTCATCATTTTTTTAGGAACTCCTACACACTCATCAAAACCCAGCCTAGAGCCTCCTTTTCCAGGCAGCCACTGTTTTGGACTTCCTTTATGGTTGCTCATTCGTGAGTCCTGGAGGGTAGGAAGTGAGTCTAGCTCAGGGGTTCTCAACCTATGGGTCATGACCCTTTGAATTTTAATGACTTTTTTAAAAAAATATATTTATTTATTTATTTATTAATTATGTATACAATATTTTGTCTGTGTGTAGGCCTGCAGGCCAGAAGAGGGCACCAGACCCCATTACAGATGGTTGTGAGCCACCATGTGGTTGCGGGAATTGAACTCAAGACCTTTGGAAGAGCAGGCAATGCTCTTAACCTCTGAGCCATCTCTCCAGCCCCTAATGACTTTTTCATAGGGGTTGCATATCAATCTCTTGCATATCAGATATTTACACTTAGGATTCATAACAGTAGCAAAATTACAGTTATGAAGTTAGTGAAATAATTTTATGGTTGGGGTTATCACAACCCAAGGAACTGTGTGTTAAAGGGTCACAGCCCTAGGAAGGTTGAGAGCTGCTGCTCTCACCTGACTCTCTAGTCCCCACGCGAGCACAGAGCCTGACATCAGGACAAGGATTCCACCCATTTTGCTCACCTTTTCTATGAAGTAGCATTTTAAATTAAATTTTTAGCAAGCATACAAAAGAGAAGGCAGCCACAAACCAGAGAAGCAATTCCATTCAGGTCCTGCTTACCAAACCAGGGAATTGGGATGGGGGTGCTGCGCATGGAGTGTTACAGAGCACACAGGTGACTCTGGAAACTGCATCACAGAAAGACCCACAATGGCATGCATGGGTGATAACCGCCAAAAACTGCCTTGTTGGAGCCTCCCTTCTGTGAGCCTTTCCCTCCTCCTCTGTTTCAGCTGCTGCGGAGGCTATGTGTGACTGAGGTGACAGGAGAGAGTGTGGGCAGGTGAGGTTTTGATGACTCCCAACACTTTCATGAGGGATTATAAATGAGCCCATCTGTGAAAGTCTCATTCTAGGAACCATGCTGCTAACATCATCAATACCACCACCAACCAGTACCTCCATCACCACCACCTCTACCACCTCCACCACCACCACCACTACTACCATCACCACCACCACCATCAACACTACCACCATCACCACCAACCATCACCACCCACCACCAACCATCACCACCCACCATCACCACCCACCATCACTACCACCACCATCAACACTACCACCATCACCATCACCACCCACCACCACCATCACCACCACCATCACCACCACCACCAATCCCACCACCACCATCAACACTACCACCATCACCATCACCACCCACCACCACCCACCACCACCACCATCACCACCACCACCAATACCACCACCACCCACCACCACTACCACCACCACCATCACCACCACCACCACCACCCACCACCACCACCATCACCACCACCACCATTACCACCACCATCTGTGGGCATTGCCTCTTCCAGCTGTGTGACTTTGGACAAGCTACTGAGCCCAGTGTGTCGTCCACACAGAGGGAGGTAGTCATACCTTGTGGGGTGGTTGTCAGAGTGGAATGTAGTCACAGGTGCCAAGGACTGAGGAAGTCACCCCTACACACTGTTGCACCAATTGGACGTATCCACAGTTGGCTTTTATTGGCAATGTCGCCGTACAGAAAGGCTAGAAACTGTACAAAAGCATCACTGTGTGCTTGCTTTAGACTCCTTAAATGGCGCATTTCGTTCTGCTTGGCACATGCTTCTGCTGAATGAGCAGCAGTTAGAGCACAGCTCCTCCTGGCTCCTAGTTAGCTCGCGCAGCCTGTTTTTCCAGAAAATAAAAGTGTGCTCTTACAAAATCACACAGCAGACACAAACGCCTGGGCACTGACGAGCTGACATGACACTTTACCATTTTATCCACCTACCTCCTCACAGCAAACCAACGCAACATCTGATCCAGTATCCAGTGGTAGATGGTTCTTCTCATTTATTTTGCTTTTGTGTGTGTGTGTGTGTTTTGAGGCAGGACTTCTTTGTGTAGCCTTAGCTGTCCTAGAACTTGCTCTGTAGACCAGGCTGGCCTCAAACTCACAGAAATTCTCCTGCTTCTGCCTCCCAAGTGCTGGGATTAAAGGCGTGCGCCACCACCATCCGGCTATTTGTCTCATTTCTGATCTATTCGGTTTGGTCAATGATGAGGTGGCATCTGCCTGACATCTCTCATACTTTCTGCCTCATAATAACATCAGATGTCACTGTGATCTGAGCAAAGAGAGTGCCAGCAGGGGACAAGAATTCAGCACAGTGCAGCCAGGCAAGCCTCCTTTCTCTGCCCAGCCAGGCCCCTTCCAACACCCCCCTCTCTCACCTCCCACCTGTCTCTAGATACACAGGTGAGCTAAAATACCCATGGATCTGGTTCTCAGGCTCAGCTGAATGTGGCATATTCCTCTCCTTTGCTTTACTTTGCTCACATTTTGGAGTCCTTTTTGTACCTAAAAAGACTCCTCTAATTTGCCTTAGGTCTTCAGGTCCTGCTGTAGGACTTACCATACCAGGTAGCATGACCTCTGCCCTGACCCTCCTTACTGGGCATGATGTCCAGGCCCTCATACATGTAAACAAGGACTCCACCACTAAGCTACAGTTACAGCTTTTCTCTTCCAAGAGGAAAGAACCTGAGGTTTGAAGAGGGTAAGGACAGGTCCTCAAGGTCAGAGGCAATGTGAGCCTGGAAACCAGCTTCCTTTCCCACCTCCCACCTCCATACATAGGAGACCCATGGGTCTTAGCACTGAGAGCTGGGCCTTCCGGGGGCTTCAGCTTAGAGCCCACCCTTAGCCTGGCTGCTCTTGTCTGCCCGGCTATGCGTGTTGGGTCCCCTTTTTGGCTTTCATTAGGGACTCCCCTCCGGCACCCTGCTGTGCCGGTCTTGGGAGCCCTATTGATCCTCTGACAGTCCAAGACAGATTGGCCAGGCTGTGTACTCAGGTGCAGAGTGCGCACATGGAGACCAGATGAGGAGGCACTGCAGGGGCCAGGGGCCCACTGTGGTAGGAGATGGAGCATCGAGGAGGGTAAGACAGAGCACCCTGGACACCTACCTGCTCCCCATACACATTCTCACCCTTCCTGATGTTCTTGGTTTCCCCTCTCACCAGGCCTGGATAGAGAAGGACCTGAAGTGGACTTGCCCACTACTGCTTTGGAAGGTCTGGGTGTGCAGCTGAGTGGAGCCGGGATATGGGATAAACCTGAATTCTAACCCGTGCAGATTCTCTGCAAGATGGGTGGATGGAAGCTCTTCATAAGTCTCAGTTTCCCCGGCACAATAAGGAAGAAAATCATTTCCAGGAGGCCTGTCTGACAGAGGGGTGTGGCCAGCAAATGTCCCCTCCCACTTCGCTGGCTTTTCAGGACTCCTTGCAGTTTCCCGGTCCTGCGGTGGAAGCCCCCAGACACAGTGAACCCACCTGAGGCTCCCCCTGGCCTTGCGGGCGTTTATTCGCTCCCATGGCTTCAAAAGGACAGTAAGGACCTCAGAATGAGGGGTCTGCCCAGATGTCCCATGACACTCCAAGAAGCGTATTCTAGCCCTGTGTGCAATGTAAAGGGGCCTGAGCCCAGAGGGGACACTGAGGTGGGGCTGCCTGAGGACAGGGACCTCAGTGAGGGAGAAAGTCTCAAACAGGCAATGTGAGCAGGAGAGGGGACCCAGGCTTAGTGAAGTAAGCAAGACTACCATGGACTCCAAGGGAGACTGTGAGTAGGGTCAAGTCAACTTGTCACACCCAAGAAGAGGTACACTCAGCTGAGGATCTGCTTCCACCAGACTGGCCTGTGGGGCATTTTTCTGACAGTTGGTTGATGTTGAACGGCCCTGCCAACTGTGGGTGGCACCATCCCCTGGCAGGTGGGCCTGGCTGAACAAGAAAGGTAGCTGAAGATTAGCCAGAGGCAAGCAAGCAAGGAGGCAGTTTGTTCCTCTGTGGTTTCTGCTTCAAGCTCCTGCCTTGGCTTCCTGGTGGGCTGTAACTTGTAAGATGAACTAAAACTGTTCCTCCCTAAGTTACCTTTGGCTATGGTGCTTAACACAGAAACAGAAAGCAAACCAGGACAAGGGCAGGGAAAGGTGCTTGTCACCAAGCCTGGTGACTTAAGTTAGATCCTGGGCAGCCACATAAAGGAAAGAGAGAACAGACTCCAACAAAATGTTCTCTGACTTCCTCCACATGTGCACTGAAGCACAGCCACGTGTGAGCTGTCACATGCAGTCACTCATGGTTGTTATGCACGCACGTGTGCGCTCACGCATACACACACACACAAGTAGGTAGGAAAAATTTAAAAACAAACAAAACAGGCACACACTGCTTGCACTCCTTCTCTGTAGCTATGAGACCAATGTGTGTTTCTGTTCCTGGGTCCATCTAGAAGACAAAGGTTTTATGCATCTTAATTTTGTCTTAAAGATTCTATTTTCTGTCCATCCATCAACTACAAACTTCACTGTATGGTAGACATTGTTTGGGACTTTGACTACCTCCTCAGAACATCTGTACAGCTGTTGAACATTGCAATGGGAGTCTGGCTTCTTCATGGCAGGGAGAGCTGTGTTGGGGCATGAGCCCGTTCGGCCTGATCCTACGGGGTCTGACAGTCCCTCTGTCCCCTTAGCCCCTCTCTGCAGGGATGCTGGTATGTTTGGTGCCCCCAGCAGGGTTGGAGGGTGAGACTTAAGTATAAATAAATAAACAGGGAACAGATGGTGTCGGGGAGGGGGCAGGCCAGGGCCTCCTACTTCTCCCTGGGAAAACACTGCTGGCCTGGCAAATGGATTCCAGACTCTGGCTGGGAGTCTCTCTCCAGGTTCCCTCTTGCCTGCTGTTCCAGGACCCACCTGGCACTCGGGAGAAATGGTGAGGTGGGGTCCTGAGTCCTGGGTTCTGGCTAGCCTGCATTTCTCTCTTCTCCTGTGTGTCCTTGAACAAGTTTCATTACTTCTCTGGGCTTCCATTTCCCTATCTCTCCAGGAAGTAGAAGGAGAACCCAGACTGACAAGTTCCTGTTCACAGTCCCTTCTTTGGGAAAGCCTTCCTTGATTAATACAGGCAGACCCTTAGAGCAACAGCTCAGCAGCGTGAGGAGGACATGAGTGTTTGAATCTTTTATGTGCATGTGCGTATGTGTGTGCACATGGGTATCATGCACACGTGTGTGCATATACATTGGAGGTCAGAAGGAACCATTAACTGTGTTTTTTGGATAGTTTCTCACTGGTTTGGGTTTGCCAATTTGCCTATGCTGGCTGGCCAGTGAGCCCCAGGAATTTGCTCGTCCCATCCTCCCCAGTACAGGATTACAGGTGTGTGCCACACAGCTTTTTTTTTTTTTTTTTTTTTTTTTTTTTTTTTTTCCGAGACAGGGTTCCTCTGTAGCTTTGGAGCCTGTCCTGGAACTCCCTTTGTAGACCAGGCTGGCCTCAAACTCACAGAGATCCGCCTGCTTCTGCCTCCCAAGTGCTGGGATTAAAGGCATGCGCCACCACCGCCCGGCGCCACCCAGCTTTTTAAAGTGGGTCCTAGGGTATCTAATTCAGGTTTTCATGTGTGTGTGACATGCAGTTTTACTAGTGAAGCTAACCCTCCAGTCTTCTGACTTTCTCTTTATAGTTCTCCACTCAATGCCAATAGATCCTTGTTGGGGATCTGTTATGTGCCTGTCACCAGGCCACTCAGGTCACCAGGCTTGTGCGACTTTTACCCAGTGGGCCATCTTCCCTGGCCTGGCATTGTCTGTCTAAAACGTGTGACTCTAGTGCCCTCTCGAGCTCTCATGCCCTCTCATCTGGACTCTCGGCTTCTGCAGACATTGTCTTGTCTTGTTTCTACTCCACTCCTGTGTTTCCAACTCTGTTGATGTGGTCCTGGGGACTGAACCCTGAACCTCACACATGCTGGGCAAATGCTCTATTACTGAGCTATGTCGCTCTGTATATTATGGCAAAAGGATTTGGGGGACTTCAGTATAGACTCATGGGGTGACCTCTAGGCTCTGCATTTGGGTGCAGCCATGACTCTATGGCTGTGTATATCTGTCAAAATGTTTGGAGCTGGGCAGACAGCTCAGCAGTCAAGACAACTGGTTGTTTTTCTAGAGTGCCTGGGTTCAATTCCCAGCACCCATATGGTGGCTCACAACTGTCTGTAGCTCCAATTCCATGGGATCTATCACCTTCTTCTGCCCTCCCATGGGCAGGTATATGGACATAGGAGGCAAAATAACCATATACATAAACTAACTAAATAAACAAAACTAAAACAAAAGCAAAAATGTTTTCTAATACTTAAAATGAGAACATTTGTTGCATGGAATTGTACCTCAAAAGTGGCTTTAAAATATATGCATTTAAATTTAAAGTCAGGGTGCTGGAAAGACAGCTCAGGGGTTAAGGGCACTGGCTGAATGTCCTTTCAGAGGACTCAGGTTCAATTCCCAAAACTCACACGGCAGCTCACAATCGTCTATAATTGCAGCTCAAGGTTATCTGATGCCCTCTTCTGCTCCTCAGGATTCTGTATGCATGTGGGCACATAAGCTCTCTCTCTCTCTCTCTCTCTCTCACACACACACACACACACACAAAAGATAATTAAAAAATAAATTTAGAAGCCAGACTCCCATTGCAATGTTCAACAGCTGTACAGATGTTCTGAGGAGGTAGTCAAAGTCCCAAACAATGTCTGCCATACAGTGAAGTTTGTCGTTGATGGATGGACAGAAAATAGAATCTTTAAGACAAAATTAAGATGCATAAACCTTTGTCTTCTAGATGGACCCAGGAACAGAAGCACACATTGGTCTCATAGCTCATAGAGGAGAGCAAGCAGTGTGTGCCTGTTTTGTTTGTTTTTAAATTTTTCCTACCTACTTGTGTGTGTGTGTGTGTGTGTGCGTGAGCGCACACATGCGTGCATAACAACCATGAGTGACTGCATGTGACGGCTCACACGTGGCTGTGCTTCAGTGCACATGTGGAGGAAGTCAGAGAACATTTTGTTGGAGTCTGTTCTCTCTTTCCTTTATGTGGCTGCCCAGGATCTAACTTAAGTCACCAGGCTTGGTGACAAGCACCTTTCCCTGCCCTTGTCCTGGTTTGCTTTCTGTTTCTGTGTTAAGCACCATAGCCAAAGGTAACTTAGGGAGGAACAGTTTTAGTTCATCTTACAAGTTACAGCCCACCAGGAAGCCAAGAGGAGCTTGAAGCAGAAACCACAGAGGAACAAACTGCCTCCTTGCTTGTTTGCCTTGCTTGCCTCTGGCTAACCTTCAGCTGCCTTTCCTGTGCAGACCAGGCCCATCTGCCAGGGGATGGTGCCACCCACAGTTGGCAGGGCCGTTCAACGTCAACCAACTGTCAGAAAATGCCCCACAGACAGCTCACAGGCCAGTCTGGTGGAAGCAAATCCTCAGCTGAGTTTCCCTCTTCTTGGGTGTGTCAAGTTGACCACCAAGATTTGCTTTAGCAGCCCTCCACCTGGGAGCAGTCTGAATGCCCACCCTCTCACCCCAGGTGCTGTACTTTAACTGCTTCTGCTTAGCCACTCTGCCCACCAGGCTCTGACTGACCAGAGCTTATATCCCGGAGGGACATCAAGAAAGAAAAGAAGGACACAGGGTTTAGGGACAAAATAGCTACATATAAAAAGGAAAAGAAACAGGGACGTGGCTTCTGGGGATATATATATTATATATAATATATATATAATCAGGGAGGAGACATTTCAGTTGACCACTGAAAGATGTCGTCAATAAGCAGGGCCATACCAAGGAAGAACATTTTAAAGGTGCACAGGGCGGCGGGGGGGAGGGGGCTTGGGGTGAGAGACTTAGAAAGACCCTGAGGTCAAGATGCTTGGGAGGCAGCCAGCTTCAGTGGAATGGAGTGAGCTGACGGGCTGTCATTTAGAGTGTTGGTTTTGAGGAGCCCGGAATGGTTTCTAAATGTGATCTTCAAACACTTTCAGGGAGTGGACCATAGGAAACTAAAACTTTAGTAGGTACCCATGCATACTGAATTAAGTGGAAGGTCCCCTCCTTTAATCATTGGGCATTTCCTAGAGCAATAGGCCTTCGGGAGACACAAGCCTGTGGTTGGATCAGATGAGCTCCAGGGTGTCTTCCAGAACAGACCCCTGGACCTCACCTATGTGAGCCTTGGGTTCATCCACAAGGTTGAGGTGGCCACAGCACCTTCCTCGCGGTGTTGTGAGGAGCAAAAGATCGCAGGTGGAGAACAAACGCAGAAAACTGTGTGGGCTTAAATACAGAAGAGCAGGAGAGGGGACAGGACAAGGGGGCAGAGACTCCCCCTGCAACACTGCTGCCCAGGCAGCTCCTAGCAGGAAAGGCCAGGGTCCTGAGAGGGCAGTCAGAGCTGAATCTGGAGGGAGGGTGTGGCCACTGGGTACCCACCCACACCCCAGGGTACCACTCAGCCTGTCCTCTGGTTCTCTTTTATTTCCCTTTTCCTTTTATCTAAGACAAAAGCAAACAGATTCAGAAATCCAAGCTCAGTGATCCCCAAGACACCAGTGAGCCCTCCAAGTCCCGGGTGACTTATCTGAAGGTGGCACGTGATGCTTTTATTTGTGTGTGATTGGTTGGTTGGTCTTAGTACATGAACTACCATTCTCGGTTTCTCTTGGGTTTTTAGAGCTGTATTTCTTTCCTTCCCTACCCTTTGGGCTCCTGGGAACTGGGCCCCACTGTGTGTCCTGTGTTTGGTTGAGTCTCTTAGGGTGCTAGCTGCTGACTGAGGCTCATGCCATGATATTTCTTTGATCTAGTCCCAGCCACAGGCAAGCCCCTGGCTCCTCCTTGAAAACCCAAGACCCTGATCACACTCCATTGGCTGCTGTCACAAGTGCCCCGCATCACCTGGGTGGTGAAGACGGTGTTTCCTCAGGTTAAGCCTTGGCCTCGCTTCCCATTCCTTCTCAGAGGCCTCAGGCAGGCCATGCCCTTCCACAGCTTAGAGCATAAAAAACAGTTGTACACTTATTATTTAGGGGAGAGGTCTTTGGGTTAGGGCAGAATCTCTTTATTTTCTATAAGTCTGAGGGCTGCTGAAGCCCCCTCTAAAAAGTCCTAAAAGTATCGGGGATTTTGGATAGACCCATTCAGGCCAGGCACCTGCCTCCAACAGGTGCTCATCTGAGCAGGGCTAAGGTAGGTAAGAAATACAGTTCTAAAAACCCAAGAGGAACCAGGTATGGTAGTCCTTGCCTGTAGTCCCAGCACTGAGGAGGCTGAGACAGGTCAAGCAAGAGGGCCAGCATGGACTATATAGAAGCACCATGGGGGAAGAGGGGAATATCACTGTACATGGCCTTCCTTTATAAGACAGGAAACAGAGACTTGGAGAGGTTCGTTTATGTCCAGGGCAGCTGGAGACTGGGGTTTCTCCTCTGTTAAATGAGCGGTAAAATTACCTCTGCCATGGTGACCTTGACACTTCAAGGCAGAAGACCCCACACTACCACTGACACATAGTAGGCACCCAGTCAGTGGTTCTTACTGTTCTCAACGGGATGACGCTCACAAGAGCTGGTAGCTAGTCAGTGGCACAGACCTTGGAACCCAGGACTGCCAATCTGAAGGGACTAGCCACAAAGCAAAACAGCGGCTACAGCGACACCACGAACAATTTTAGTGTTTCTCACCCCAAACCGGTAACCCCAAGGTGGTGCATTCAGTTGTCAGGTGGCTACACCTGCCTGGCATCCAGCTCCAGCCTTCAGCGCAGAGACGGCAGGGGCCAGGCAGGCGGCCCGCAGGCGGCCCCGCGGCTGTGTGCAGAGTCTGCGCCTGGAAGACATTACACGGCTGTCGGCCGGGGGGCGTCGCCGGGAGTTCCGGAGGGGGTCCCGGAGGCAGCCGCGCCGGGGAGGGGACAGCCGGCCACAAAGCGTGCTTTGTTCTTCTTCCCTCCCCCCGGAGCTGGAACCAATGGATTGGCGGCAGCTGAGGTCATCTCCCAGGCAAAGCCGGGGGTCAGGCTCGGATGGGGCCCCAAGGGCAAGAGCCTTCATGGGCCCCCGTGTAGGGCGGAGCCAGCTGGAGCACCCAGGCAGGTGGCTGCTTGTTTTGGGACTCAGATTCCGATCTGTGCAACTAGTAAAATCATGTCTGTCCTGCCCACCTCTAGGGCTGCCTGTAGGTCTGGAAATTTAGGCTGCATCCTTTACAACAGGGCGAACCTGGAAACAGGTGTGGTGGATATTCCCCACCACGAAGTTTGGAGGTCTCCCAGGTTCCTTCCAGGTCAGGGCAGTCATCGCCTCTCCGAGTTCCCCTTTGACCCAGACTAGGACCCCATCCAAGCCTGGTGCTCTGGGGTCCAGGGCAGTGGTGCAGGGACCACCCAGGGAGGCTATTCAAACTGCAGGCTGACTGGGGCTGAGTACCCTCACCTAGCAGTTGGCCACCAGAGTTCATTCAGCCCCTCACCCCACCTCTGCGCAGGCAGGTGCCTCTCTCTGAGACAAGCTCTTAGAGCTGGGCACAAAGCCCCTGCAAACTGTCTTGTCAAGCTTAGGGAGCCCAGCAAGTGCCCAAAGTGTATTAATTTTCCTTTTTAAATATTGTGTTTTATTTTTAATTATATGTATGCTTGTATGTGAGTATGTGCGCTTGAGTGCAGGTACCCGAGAGGCTGGAAGAGAACATCAGATCCCCTGGAACTGGAGTTACAGGTGATCGTGAGCTGCCTGGCTAGGGGCAAGGGCTCATAGCTTTCTGTTGTTCTCAACCATGATCGTGGTCCAAGAGCTGGAGTTTGGAAGAAGAGTCCCCAAGCTCTGTCTGGGTAGCATTTGGATCGTCTCCTCTGGAGAGGTCATCAATAAGGAGAAACTACTTAGGAGGCTATGTGTCACCAGGCTCTTGTGTTTTTAGGTGTCTAGCTGACAGAACAGGGGATGTGGGGATTACACATTGCACACAAGGACAATGGGCTCCCCAGGGTCCACTAACAGGAGAACCTCTGATGCATTGTTACATTCATACCAGGCAGTCATAAAAAAGAATGGCCTCCCTCATGTGGGATATATTTGTTCAACAACTGTCTGAAGAACACCTACTAAGGTACTAGGCACTGCTCTCAGTGCTGGGCTCGGGGTGATGAGCAGGGAAGACCCACCACAATTTCCATCCCAGTGGGCAAGGAGGACATCAGTGGGAACCCAGAGAACCATAGAAAGAAATAAAGAAAATAAAAGGAAAGGGAACAACAGATGGGGGAAGGCCTTCAGGAAAAGGCCATGGAGCATACTCCAGTGTGAGAGTCCTGGAGGGGAGTTCACCTGCCGGTGGAGGCAGTGACCAGTGCCAAAGACACCATTCTGAAAACAGTGTTTTGAAAGGGGGTGGGGGTGGGGCTGGAGAGATGGCTCAGTGATTGAGAGCACTGGGTGCTCTTCCAGAGGACCATAGTTCAATCCCCAGGATCTTCACAGTGGCTCACAAGTGTTTGTATACAGTTCCAGAGGACCGATGCCCTCTTCTAGCCTCCGTGGGCACCAGGCACACATGTGATGCACAGACATGCATGTAGGCAAAACACCCATACACAGAAAATAAAAATAAATTAATATTGGGGGAAGACTGGGGCTGGAGAGATGGCTCAGTCAGGATATTGCTGGCTGTGCAGTCATGAGTTCAATTCTCCAAGAAGTCATCTAAAAAGCTGGGTGTAGTTCTGTACGCCTATAATCCCAGTGCTGGGGAGGAAGAGGCAGAAGGAGCTTGCAGGCCAGCTGGCCTAGCCGAATGGGTGAGCTCCAGGTTCAGGGAAAGATCCTATTGGGACAGCATTTGAACAGTTACATAGTGAGACTCTGTCTCAAAAAATAAGGTGGAGGGGGTCGGAGAGATGCCTCAGCCCTTAAGAACATCATATACTGCTCCTCCAGAGGACCCGAGTTCAATCCTCTGTATCCACATCAGGAGGTTTGCAACACTGATGGCGCTAGCTCCTGGGGATCTGCAGGCACCTCACTCACGCACGCACACATACACACGCTTCTAAATAATGAAAGAAAAACCTCAAAACTGAGGAAGGCACCTAACATTGACTCCTGGCCCCACCACACACACATACACCCCACAAAAGTTTCTAAACTTGCACAAATATGTATTTATCTGTTCAGCAGGCAGGCAGACTTCTGGAAGGGCATGTGCCAGAACTCGTTGGCACTAAAATACCAAAGGGACAAACAGGTCTAGGACCATGATGGACTTCAGCCTGTTCCTAGTGTTTTAACTGAAAATATTTAGTTATCTAAGCTCTTAGTATCTTTAAGGCGTTTTGGGGGAGTTTCATAAAGTAGCCCAGGCTTACCCTAAACTTGGAATATTCTTACCTCACCCTTCGAGATGCTGGGATTACAGACATGCACCCATTAATTCATGTCTAATATTAGTAAAACTGAGAAAATCTAAATCTACCGTGGAGGGCTTGGTTGCAGGGCCTTCAGGATCCTCCAGAACTTTTTTGACAGCAGGGGAACGGATACTATGAGGATCCAGAGGAAGCTCATGGCCCAGCTTGGAGGGGTGTCCCTCTGTGGAGGAACCCAGCACCCCTAAGGTACAAGTACAGGGCAGTCAGGATGAGCAGCACCTGAGATCATTCAGTCTCAACAATCCCTCCCTCAACCACACCCTCCCACTCAGTGTCTTCCCCAGACGCAGCTCTAGTCTAGGGACGGGAAAGCAGCGCCACTTGCTGGTGCAGGAGGGAAATGCAGCTCAGTACCAACTGACAGCCTTCTCTCCCTGTCCCGCCTCTTTCTCTGATGGAACCAGTATGTCAGTCAAGTTCTCTAACAGCCAAGCGACAACCCCTACCCTTACCCCTTTCTATTGTTATGTAGAGGTAGGATTTTACTAAAGTGTTCAGGGTGGCCTGGAACTCGCTATGCTGCCCACGGGGGTCTTGATGCTGAACTTGTCATCTGGTCTCAGCCTCTTGAACCCAGGGATTACAGGCATGGGCCATGCTTGGCTTCCAGCTGTTTTTTCTTAAGTGACCTGTGTCTCTACCCTGTCCCCTTTCTCCTCTTGGGGCCTGATGGTTGGGTTCCTCCAAACAGAGTCGGGATCTGTGGTACTGGCACAGATACTTCAGTCCAGCAGGTGCCCAAGGGTTTCTTCCCTGGAGATAGCAGCACTTCAGGACAGCACTCTGCAAGACCATTCTCTGCCATCCTGACTCTGGTCACAAAGTTAGGGCTGCAGAGGCCCTCTGCCTACTTGGAAAATCACATACACCTCCGCCCTCCTGCCAGGGGTGGGAAGTACCTGCTCAAGCTGCTCCAGAGCCCAAGTATCCTGAACACGGCCCAAGAAGCAAACTGCATCATCTGGTTACAGAGTCCTGGCTGTTCCCTTAGTAGTAGTTGTTCCTTAGAACCTTCAAGAAATATGTGTTCCTGGGCTCCCAAATGTTTAGAAATGCATGTTCCTGGGCCCCAGACCTGAAGCTCCAGGGGCAAGGTCTATCAAACAAACCCAAAAATGCTGGGCTAAAGCCATTACATTATTGTGTGTGTATTTTTTAATTAAATAAACTTTTATTTTGGAATGACTTTAGATTCACAGAAAAGTTGCAGACTGAAGAGTTCCCACACATTTTTCCCACAGCCCCCCACCGCCACCCAGGAGTCTGTTGCCCAAACTGGAGGATAACTAAAACCCAGACAGAGTAAGTTCCTGGTTGACCCACTAATGCTTCCCCATCCCTTTTTTGGTCTCAAGATTCAATCCAAGCACCATGTTGCTTTTTATCCCTTTCAGTTTCATTGGCTGGGATACTCGGTGGGCGGGAAAGCCGTTGTCCTGGCTACTGAGCTGGGAAAACGGAGAGTGACAAGTGACTAGACTCTCTGGGCGGCGCAGCAGCAAGTGCGACCTTTACCTTTCCTCAGCCTCCAGGATCTCGCTTTGCAGGAGCCCCCCTGGAATGCCCCATTCTGCTGGAGAGTCATCTTTGAGGATGGGGTACCCAGCTCTCGGAGACACCATGCCATGACTTCTTCTAGGTCCCAAGAACAGCACAGTAACTTAAAGGCTAAGACTTGGCACGGTCCTTTGTGTGAGGAGGGCTTACGGGAAGGAGCAAGACCAAGATTCATCTGTGCAATAGCCCCATGTTCTTTATAGTTCCTTCCGTTGAGAGCTGGGGTCCATTTGCACCCCTTGAATCTTAGGAATGAACTTAGCAGCAGTGACATCGTCCTGGCATAAGGGTCAAAGAAATCTTGTCACCTTAAAATAATAAAACAATAAAAACAAAACAAAACAAAAAAAACCTACGCTGTGGGTGCTTTGCTTGTTCACGTATGTCTGTGTTCCATGTGTCTGGTGCCCACAGAGGTGAGAGAGGGTGCCAGGTCATCTGGAACTGGGACGAAAGTCTTGAGTCACCATGCAGGTACTCTTAGCAGCGAGCCACCGCTCCAGTGCCTGCCTTGTCCCTATTACTCTCATTCTTGGGACTCTGAGGCCATCTTGGATAAACTTGAGCTAAGCTGCTAGAGAGGCAACAAGGATGGCCAAGCCAATCCAGCCAACACATGCCACAAAAATGAAGGTAATCCCAGCCCAGCCAGTCCCAGCTGATGAGCAGGACCAGGCCGTACCAACAGAGCAGCCCAAAGGAGTCTAGCCCCCCGTGCTCACCTACAGAATCATGGGTAATACTGTTAAGTCTGGGAATGGCTTGTTACATTGCAAGGGCTGATACTTCTTCCTCTCCTGCTAACGGGATCCCAATTTGATTGTAGGAAGCACAGTGCCAGTTCCAAGCAATGACCAAAGCAGCCATGCTCAGCTGTGACAGCATTCCCTCTGCAACTGTGGGTGGCACTGGTGCCTAGCTCTGGCCACGGAAACTGCAGATACTCTGAAAGAGGTTTTCCTTTCTGACAGAAGTTGGTTCAGTGGCTTTCTTCCTTGAGCACAGATGTGATTCCTAGAGATAAGGTAGCCATCTTGTGACCACAAAGTAAGGAGGAATGAGGGCCAGACCAAAGGACTACCTAGAGGAGACCTCACCTTCACCGAGCTGCTAACACAATTCTGTGTGAGTCACCTGTTCCAGGACTCAGGTTACAGGAAAACAGGCCTCTCTCACTTCAGCCACAGTGACCAAGGTTTTCCCCTATGACCAGGTACCAGTGTACTAGATCATGTAGTGATAAGCTATCATAAAGATAAAGACAGAGGGAGTCCTGCCTCCACAACCAGCTCCTTCAGGGCCAAGGCCATGATAATCATGATATCTCTTCACAGACAGGGGAGCTGGCCTCCTTCATTCCCCGGCCTGGGGGCTAGTGCAGAAGCACCAAGAGGCAGACCTCCCTCCTTAGGTATAAAGAGAACATATCCCCGCTACGGCTTCAGCCCACTGGGGGCCACGCAGGTCTTCTGGGCTCTGGAAGGTGGTGCTGATGTGTAAAGGGTGGGGGACCAGGAGGTTTCTACTGCAAGTCTGGTGTGGATGCGCCCAGGTACACTCTTAGGTCTGAAAGGGTGGACTGCACCAGCTTGGCGGGAATGGTCTCTCTCTGTAGCTGCTGGTAGGCTGCATAGCGGTGGCAGCCCCCGAAGGAGTAGTAGTAGTCACCTCCCTGGGCCCCTTTGATCCAGAGGACATCGATGGGGGGCACGCTGTCAGGGTCCTCCTAGAGAAAAAAGTCACAGGGTGAGCGAGCATGGCACTATGCTTGAGAACTGGCAAAACATTTCGTTAAGCCAAGCGGAGCTCCTACAGAGAGGGCTCATGCTGGCAGGAGCAGCAGGCTCTCTGCCACCTAAGGGTTCTGCAAGCTGGTGGGTGGCGCCTTGGCAGCTTGGCAATCATCCTCAAGAGTATTTCCAGCAGAGCAATGGCAGATGCTGTAAGTGAGGGGCTTCCCCCAAACACTAGGTGCCGAGCATTTATCTCTATCCACGTGAACAATATACCCTGTCCCCACTAATCCACACTTGGGGGACACAGCACAGCCAAGAGACAAGAACAGTCTCACCCTGAGAGGGTTTCTGTCCCAGGAACAGATTGAAGGAGGAAGTGAATAACGTAGTCACAAACGCTATGACGACAGTCTCACAAACAAGCCAGCAAGGAGGCCTTGGGTCTCTCTGAAGTGACAAGGGGTACAAAACCACTTGGGAAGCTACGGAAACTACAGATATGAACTAGTTTAGATTAAGAGCCCAGATGCCCGAACAAGACACACCCAGGTCACTGACATGACTGTCATGGCCAGAAGAGACATCAGGACATGCAGGTTGTCTGGGTGTAAAGTCTCATTGTATCATCTTGTAAGGGCTTGACCTAGGAAAAGTTGCTTAAAAAACGAAACAAGAAAACCCAAGCTTCCTGTGCCTCAGTTTCTCCTCGGTACAGGAGGAACGGCAGCTACTTCACAGAGCTGATCTGAGAAGCTGAAATCAGCTTCCGGGTGATCGCAGCACTTTGGGTACATGCGTCACTGGGTCATTACTTTCAGGGCAAGTCCAAGTGAGGAACCTGAGGCCCAGGGAAGCTCGGTCAGCCCGTCAAGGTCACACGGGGGAAGCTGAGCTCCCGCAGGTCCTCGACCCCGACCCTCGTGCCCTCTCTTCCTCGCGCGGGCCCGGAGGCTCCGCGGGCTCACCAGGATCGTGTCCACGAGGCTCTGCACCTTGGCCGGGTCCAGCACTGATGGCAGCGGCCGGATGAGCACGCTGATTGGCACGTTGTGCACCGCGGCGATGCAGCCCGAGTGGATGCTGCCTCCCTGCGCGCCGCCGGGTTCCTGTCCCTCGGGTGCCCCCGAACCGGTGCCCATCCTGCGGAGCGCTCCACCCGCGCGCAGCCCCATACCGCCTATTTGGCCGCCTGTGCCTCCCGCTCGCCTTACCCAGCTGGATTGTACCATCGTGCGGCTGCGAGGGGCGACTGCGCTGCCCTTTTCCGGTCCGAGTGGCTCGGCCTGCAAGTGCGCGTACCCGCCTCCGCGCTGCCCGAGAGGAGGCCCGGTGTCCCACGTCGACCCAGCTGCCAAATGCCTGCTGCGGCGCCCCGCCACCCCCTCGCGATGCATTCAGTGGATGCGTCCGGCCGCTGACTCAGGGTGAGTCTGCAAGTCGCAGAGCACAGTCGCCCGTGACGCACAAAGCGGTGATTCAGGCCCTGAGAGGCGAGGACGCGGGCGGTCGGACCTGCCCAACAAGGATGAGTTGGCTCTCAGTGGGACCTGGGAACTGTAGCCCCCACATGGTAAAACAGGAGTGTGGTGACCTTATTCATACTTCCGAGCGACCCTGCCAGCTGGGAACTATGTCAGATCCCATTTTACAGAGGAGGAAACTGAGGCACAGAGAAGTTATGTCGTGATCCTCCCCACACACACGGTTTGGAGCTAATGAGTGGGTCAGCTGAGGCCGAAGTCTGGGCAGCCCTGCTCCACGGATCGCTCTAAATTACCCCGCGGGCTCCCCTGGGCTCAGCGACAAGAACTAGCCACAGCGCTTTCTGGAGTTGCACTGATTCTGTGTGGTTCTGCTATGAAGTTCCACCTGTCGCGAATCCTCAAAGTATATCCAGGAAGTAGAAGTAGGTGTGGTTACTGAAGGACCTCCCTAGAGTGGGTCGGCTGGGAGTTTGGGGGGGGGGGGCGAGGAAAAGAAACGAAAATTTGGCCACCGGACTACACAGCAAGTGTCCTGCAGGAGCTGTGGTGGGATGTCAACCCGAATAGTTAGTTGCACAGCCCCTCTCCTGTGGCTTGTGCTTCCTACTAGCATGGTGCGTGGTATCCAGCAGTGAGTGTCCCATGAGCGGCTGGGCTATTCCAAGTCAGCCAGGATGCGGTAGAGGTTTTTCCCTACCGCATCTGTTCGGGAAGCTGATACAAGCTTTCCCAGGCCCAAGGGAAGGGAACAGTAAGGTTTTGAAAGAGCTTAGGGATTGGGACCTATGGTAACCTCTGTTAGGAGACACAGCTGCCGATGGAGGTGACCCCTGTAGGTGCTAGGGAAAGAAACCAGTCAGAAAGTAGACTAGGGTGATGCGGTGGTGTTCCTGCTGAGGATTCTGAATCGCCACCGTGCATCACTCTGGGAATGGAGACCCCACCCCCTGCTCCTTCCTGGGCACGCGACTGTACCCTGCTCCGGAACGGAGCAGACACAGCTGTTTGCCTAGGGTGACTTGAGAGGTGATCAAGGGATCACAAAGCAGGACATCAATAAATTACTCTCCTGTTCCAGCTGGAATAGGTGTGAAGTAAAGTTCCCAGAAAACAACAACAACAACAACAAAACATGTACATTGAACATTCTAGGCTGATGGATGGATTAAAACCTAGTGATTGTGGAGAGGATGGAATGCTGCAGGTCCCGATTAAATATCTGACACTATCGCTACCCTGACCGTCCGTCCCCTGTAGCTGTTTATTGCCCATCCTCTGTGTGACCTAACTTCCTGTGACTATGACATGAGCCCCTTTAGGATATACTAGCTTCCACAACCCACAAGTTCAGGATATCACAGACAACATCAGAGGTTTTTACCTGGCTCTGATGTTCTAACTCACCTGGCGCTTCCACGGATGTATATTTTTTGTCTTTAAATTCTATTTAAATATTTATTTATTATGTATACAATATTCTGTCTGTGTGTATGCCTGAAGGCCAGAAGAGGGTGTCAGACCTCTTTACAGATGGTTGTGAGCCACCATGTGGTTGCTGGGAATTGAACTCAGGACCTTTGGAAAAGCAGGCAATGCTCTTAACCACTGAGCCATCTCTCCAGCCCCCTTAAATCCTATTTATATTTATTTATTATTACAGTGTTCTGGCATGTTTGTCTACAAAGCAGAAGAGGGCACCAAATCTAATTATAGATGATTGTGAGCCACCATGTGGGTGCTGGGAATTGACCTCTCTGAGCCATCTCTCCAGCCCCAGGTGCATATGTTTTAAGCCACTGACTAACTTAAAAACTTTTTGTTTATTTACTTTATGTTGGTGTCTTATTTTATGCCTGGTATCTGTGGAGGCCAGAAGAGGGCACCAGATCACTAGGGACTGGAGTTACAGAAGCTTGTGGGCCTCTTGTAGGTGCCAGGAATTGAATCTGGTGCTCTTCATTGCTAAGCCATCTCTCCAGCCCCTCCAAGAATATATTTTAAGTGTGTTGATTTATCTATTCCCTTTGTTCTGTTACTGCTAATAATTCCTAAAACTGTTGTCACGTTGGAATATGGACTTTGGGGTAACCTAGACACTCCAGAATAAACTCTTAGCTCCTTAGAGATGAGGGCTGTGTGTCTTTTATGTTACCATAGGCTCTTATTCCCTGATTCCTGCTGCTCCCCGCTCAACTGATAGACTTGGAGGTGATGCAGTCAGAGAATCCTACTCGTGAAACATTTGGACATGCAGGTGACTTTCCCCAAGTGTTTGGAAGCGGAAAGGATTACGGGGTTTTTCAGTTTGTAGCCCCTCCCCAACCTGCTTGTCCATTTCTCCAGCACAGGCGGTAGGGATAGCTTTCCGTGTTGTTTGCCTCCCCCCAGTCCCACCAGCCTCTTGGTTCCTGTTTTATTTCACATTATTCGTGCTCCAGAAGGGTACCTCATTCTTTGGTGCCTGTTGAGCATTTCTTTGGGGGTGCAGAGGCAGCTTTGCCCTCTATCTGCTTCTCCTCACTGTCTCCAGATAGATGCCAGTGTGAAGTGGGGCTCTCCTTCGCTCGCATCCAGGAGAGAGAGGGAGAGACTCTATCAGCAGTGGTGACATTAAGTGCTTTTCTAGTCAGTCTGACTGGGCTAGCTTGAGTCACCCAGGATGACTGGCATTCTCCAGGGATATGCCACGTACTGAGCTGTTTAAACATGGAGTCTGTCACCGAAGGAGATGACTGTGATGAATTTAGAGGGGACAATCAGCCACCCCCAGGAACACAGCCTCCTCTGAGTCACCGGTGTGTGGGTTAGATAGGTGGGCCGATGCCCAGTGAATACGAGGCTAGTGGGTGAGAGATGGATGCTGACAAGGGAAAGATACGGCAGAGGCCAGGGTGTCAGGGTCCTGTCTCTCCAGCCCCCTCTGACGTTAGCTCTAGTTGTGCCAGAAACTTCAGCAGCAGCTGACTCACCCAGCCCCGCCAGTCCTTAACCCAGGTGCCCTGAGCTCCCACGTCGATCTCTGCCCACACACACAGCACGTACCAGTGGTGTCGTGTTTACCGTGGGAACAGAACATGCCAATCTTCCACCGGCACAGGTTGGAAATGTTGTAGATGATTTGGGCTTTTCTGGACTGTTCTCAGAGATCAGCGGTAATCGGCCTGCTGTTCTAGCAGAGGCTTCTCAGGTACATCTCAGACTCAGTCTTCCTGCCACTGGCTCTGCCACTTGCCCGCCCCCGCCCCCCAGCTCACACAGGAGCCTGGAGCCTCAGCCTTTGCTAGTGGGAAACAGGAACTTCAGTTAAGAGGACCGGAACCTTGTCATACCTTATAATTTATCCCCACCTGGGGCTTAAAGTTACACAATGAGATGTGTGGTCTGCCTCAGTTTCTTAATCTGCAAAATGGACATAGTAGTGTCAACCTGTGGAATTCCTGGGAGGTAAAAAGAGACGTGTTAGGTAACATTGCTAGACATTGTCCGTCCAACACCTTGTAAGGGTTCTGTAAATATTGGCTGTTTGCATCTTAGATTAATAACTTGTCTTAAAGGTCTGTCCAGTTCTGCGTTTCCATACAGGTCTCCTTGTAGCCATGAGGCCAGATTCCCTATTTTATTTTACTTTCTTTCTTTTCTTTCTTTTTTTGTTTTTTCAAGACTGGGTTATCTCTATGTAACAGTCCCAGCTGTCCTGGAACTAGCTCTGTAGATCAGGCTGGCCTTGAACTCACAGAGATCCTCCTGCCACTGCCTCCTGAATGCTGTGGGATTAAAGGCGTGTGCCACCACCGCCGGGCTAGACTCCCTATTTTCAAAACAGGGTCTCACTCTAAGTTCTCACTGTTAAGAACCTCCTGCCTCAACCTCCTGTGCAGAAGGTCTACAGGTGTGCAGTCCAGCCCAGGCTTAGTCTGGACTCTCGTTTGCAAGTGACAGAAAGCTGGTGTGAATTGGTATACTGAACCCGGGGGTGTGTGGTCACTGCCCTAGTCGTGGGTGAGGCTGAACCTCTCTTCCTCACTCAGTGGAGGGATTAACTCTCTGTATCAGGAACATGGCTGCCAACAGTGAGGGTGTTTGGCTTCTTATGAAAGAGACCTAATCATAGAAGCCGGTGTCTTCTCTCATAGGAGGAGGAAGAGGAAAAGGGGGAGTCGTCATCATCAGGAAGCTGGAAGTCCGGGGCTGGGATGGCTGTGCTATGGTTACTAAGTGGGCACAGGCCAATCTTTCTGCTCAGCGATTTTGTTTTTAGTGCTTATTTTTGGAGCAAGGTCTAACTCCATGGCCCTTGCTGACCTAGAATTAACTCACCAGCTCTGCCTCATTGTTTTAAAGAAAGGTTTTAGATTCGCTAGGTCACCTCCCGGTTTAGTATTGCCACTGGCGTGCCGGCCAGCTCATGTGAGTCTGAGCTGGAGGGAAGTGGAAACTGAAAAGTAAAGGTTGTGACCATCCCTTACTGGAATGCTGTTCCCAAAGTTCCTTGGGATACCTTCCTTTGGGTATCCACAACTTGGCCATCCTGACCTCTAGGGCAGCTGGGATATGTAGTCTTTATTCATAAGCCACTCTGCTCGGCAGTAGTGGGAGTTCTCTCACTAAGTGAGGAGTGAGTAGATGCCAGTAAGTAACCTGCAATCTGAGCTATGTCTTCTAAGTTGCAAGTCTCATGGCATAGAGAGAGGGAGGAGGGGACATTTGCAGGTCCTTCGTAGATGCCTGCCTCTGAAAAAAAAAATCAGTTGCTCTTAAAAGCAGGAGCCATTGTCATTAATCATGAATGACTTAAATGTGCGGAGTTCATCCAAAAGCAAGTACTGGTTGCTATTGTCTAGACACTGTGCTAGACCCAAAGGGTGTAATGATGTTCAAAAAGACACTGTTGGTCCATTTAATGGAGCTTTTGATCTAGTAGGGGAAGAGAGGGGGTGAATGAATAACCCACCAATTCTCGGGAAAGAGTGGTGCTGGTGGGTGTAGTGCAACAGTGGCCTTTGGCTCCTGAGATTACTTGATCTGCTTGGCAACTATCCAAGCACACCATATAGGGCACAGCTGTAGACCTCAGGATTTTATTGCTGCCCTGAAGGCTGAGAAGACCAAGAGCAGGGTGCCTTTGCATCGCCCCTCCTCCAGGTGGCTCCACCGGCTTTCACTGGCTGTGCTGAAATCTTAGCACTTGATGAACTGAGGCTGGAGGATTGGGATTTCAAGGCCAGCCTTGACTGCATATAGAATTTGAGGCCAACCTGGGCTACATGAAAAACTATCTCAAAACAACAACAACAAAAACCCTCCCAAATCCTAGTCTTTGGAAAGGTGAGTGAGTGAATGGGTCATGGGGGTAGAGGGCTCGGAAGCTGGATGAATGTATCATAGGAGAGACTTTGGGGTGTTCTCTCACTCCTTCCACTATGGGAGAAGACAGCAAAAACAAACAAAAAGTCAAAAAAAAAAGTAGATAAAAACCAAAAACCAAAAAACACCAGCTCGGGCTGGAGAGATGGCTCAGTGGTTAAGAGCACTGCCTGCTCTTCCAAAGGTCCTGAGTTCAATTCCCAGCAACCACATAGTGGCTCACAACCATCTGTAATGAAGTCTGGTGCCCTCTTCTGGCCTACAGGCATGCATGCAGACAGAATACTGAGAATACTGTATACATAACAAATAAATCTTAAAAAAAAAAAAAAAAAAAAAACCAGCTCTCTGTAAACTGGTAAGTAGGCCCCTGCTGTATACCAAGAATGTGCTGGTCCTTCTGTGTAGCGCTTCCTATCTTCTGAAACTTTGAGGAATAAAGTTAGGCAGGAAAGCCAAACAGAGAATGATGGGAAGAAGAATGGCAGGGTCAGGGGCGTTGCCAGGAGACACAGAGGGAGCAAGACGTACTGAAGGACGGGTAAAACCATGAGCTATGCAGCAGTACGTAGATTAATAGAAATGGGTTAGCTAAAGTTGTAAAAGCTAGTTAATAAAAAGACTGAGCTATTGGCTGAGCTTTTTGTTTGTTTTGTTTTTTTTCAAGATAGGATCTCTCTGTAGGTTTTGGAGCATGTTCTAGAACTAGTGGCTAAGCATTTATAATTTATATTAACTCTCTTGTAGTTATTTGAGAGTGTCTTCTAGGACACAGAAAATCTCCACCTACAAACCCTAATCCCAAATGCACGGTTTTAGGAGGTGATACCTTTAGGAGAGGATTATAGATCATGGGAACAGAGCCTTCACCATGGGATTAGTGCCCTTAGGAGAGCCCCTGGGAGCTGAGGGCAGAGATTAACCTGCAAGGCAATTGTGTTTGAGGCCCTAGGCTCTGTCCTTTTTGTTTTTCTTTCTTTTAAAAGATTTATTCAATTATTATGTGCACAGTGTTCTGCCTGCATGTATACCTGCAGGCCAGAAGAGGGTGCCAGATCTCATTATGGAAGTTTGTGAGCCACCTTATGGTTGCTGGGAATTGAAGTGCTGAGCCATCTCTCCAGCCCTCCCGGGCTCCAGCCCTCTTGGGCTCCAGCCTTCATGCTCTTGCACATCTTGCACATGCACATATGCGTGTGTGTACACACACAAAGTCCCTGGAAAGCTCCATTGTCCCTGCACCATGTGACTGAGGCAGAGGATAACCATCTGTGCAGCAGGAAGCAGAGCCACACCAGATGCAGAATTTTCTGGAACTTCAATATAGGACTTCTAGGCCTCTAAAATTGTTTTTTTGTTTGTTTGTTTGTTTTGTTTGTTTGTTTTGGTTTGGTTTTAGTTTTTTGAGACAGGATTTCTCTGTGTAGCTTTGGAGCCTGTCCTGGAACTTGCTCTGTAGACCAGGCAGGCCTTAGACATCCAGAACTGTATGTGAGCAGTTAGGCTCACCTCTGAGTGGAGGCCAAAGGCCAAGTTCACGTGTCTTCTTTTATTTTTCTCTTCTTTACTGCTTTGAGATTGTCTCACTGAATTTGTAGCCATTTGAGGTAGACTGGCTGAGCAGTGAGTCCCTGTCTTGCCCCCTCCACACACACCAGCAATGGGGTTACAAGCACATGCTGCAATGCCCTTACTCTATAGCTTGGGATGACCCAGAATGCACCATAGCCTAGGCTGGCCTTGACCTTCGGACAGTCCTCCTACATCAGCCTCCCAAGTGTTGGGATTACCAGCATCAGCCACCATGCCCATCTTGGGAAATAAATAGTTGTGTAGTTTATTTGCCCAAACAAAGACAGGTAGAGAGGAGACCTGCACTTTGGGAAACATGTCCACGGCTGTTGTGTTGAGGAGGGGAGGTTAAGGAGGCACAGTGGATCCCAGGAGACCAATGAGAGGCTGGTCCAGAGACCCAATTAGGTGGAGACTGAGAACATGGAGAGGAAAAGGGCCCAGGAACTGATGATGGACAGGACCGTAGGGTAGCAGATGATATGGGTAAAGCAACTTCTGGGTTTTGTGTCTGCAGCCATTTGTAGAGACAGGAGACTATGGAGGGGACTTGAGTCCTGGTTTTAGACTCCAGTTGGTCTCTGGTGTTTCGGTATTAAGTGGAGGACTCCTCGGGCTGATATGGATTTGCAGTTCAGACAGAAAGGAGTTGGAAACTCAACTAATTATCTGGGAACTACATGCATGTGGATGGAAATGAAGACACGGGGTAAGCGACGGCAGGAAAAGGATCTGGACCCCTCCGTTAGGCTGTTAGGTATGTCAGCAAAGTTTCTGGGTAGTCAGCCAGATGACAGAGAACCAGTGGCCTCAGTCTTGAGGGCTCTGGGGGAATGATGACAAGCAGACTCTATCCATATGCCCGTCGGGGGCCTTGGTCTGTGGGTAAAGAGCCTTACTCAGCCATACACTTTTGAAGATCTAATGCCAGCCTGGCCTACAGAGCGAGTTCTAGGACAGGCTCCAAAGCTATACAGAGAAACCTTGTCTCAAAAAAAAAAACAAAAACAAAAACAAAAACAAAACCCAAAAACGAAAACAAAAACCAAACCAAACAAACAAAAAAACAAAAAACCAGTACCCCCTAAAAAAACAAAACAACCCCCCCAGCACTGAAGTTTCAGAAAACTCTGTGTCTGGTGTGGCTCTGCTCCCTGCTGCACAGATGGCCGTCCTCTGCACAGTACACCAACCATGAAGTTTCAGAGTGGCCCTTTGGTCTATTTTCAGCTTCTTCAAGGACAGAGGTTTTTCTGTCCCTATTTTGCCACTTGTGGCATGGACTTCATGTAAATGCTGGTTCCCTTCACAGCCATCTGTGATCCTTTTCTGCTCATGTGTAAGGAGGAGAGAGACTGGCTATAACTTTTAAGATGGGGTAGGTAGTGAAGAATTCTACAAGCTTCTTGCACCCTCTCTTTAAATCTCATTGGCCAGAACTGGTTTGTATATTAGTTTCTTAACCTCCCATGTGATGGTACTACTTTCAGCTAAGATACCTGTTGTGAAAATTACTTTACCTATGTAAAGATACGTTACCTTTGTTTATGCTGCAGAATATCACTTTAACTGTGTAAAGGTGTGTTAATTTGTTTATGCTGCATTTGTTTGACAATGTAAGGATGCGTGTTTAATTATGTAAAGATGTGTTGCCTCTTTTCACCTTGCCTGCCTAAGGTACTTGATTGGTCTAATAAAAAGCTGAACAGCCAATAGCTAGGCAGGAGAAGGATAGATGGGGCTGGCAGGCATAGAGAATAAATAGAAGGAGAATCTAGGCAAGGGGAAGGAGGAGAGAATGAGGGAGAAAGAGAAGACTAGCCTGGGACCAGAAGTCAGACATCTGCCAGTCAGACATGGGGATAGCAAAAAAGTAAGACATACAGAAAGAAAGAAAAGTAGAAAGTTCCACAGCAAAAGGTAAAGAGAAACATTAAAATAAGAGCTAAGACCAAACATTCAAAACTAGTACTATGTCTCCGTGTCATGATTTGGGAGCTGGTTGGTGGCCCAAAAGAAAGATGGCTACAAATATCCCTTAAACTGCTAATTGAGGAGGAAAGGGTAGGGTGGATCCTGGACCACTGTGATGGGGATGGAGAAGCCTGAAGGGCACCAGCATCCATCTCCACCTCCGTTAGAGCATCGGCTCTAGTGTGGGGCTGAGAAGTTGAAGCCTCTTCTCTTAGACTTCCTGGCAGCAACAAAGTTGCCCATAAATTAAATTTGGTCAGTGGAATGCGCTTGCCTGGGCTCTGGATGGCGGAAGTGTGCAGGGACCACTTTCTTATTTGACTCTTATTGCTTTCAAGATGCCCTTGGAGAGCCTGAACTCTAGTGACATACAGGCTACCAGCATATCAAGGCAGTGATTGTTGCCTTCTGATCCCTGGACAGCATCTATGGTGCTGTTTTGCTTTTGACAAGTTCTTAGCTGGCCTGGAATTTACTATGCAGACCAGGCTAGACTGGGTTGAACTCGCAAGAGATTTGCCTTCTTTGGCCTCAGTCTGGGTTCTTGACCACCGCCACCTAACTGTGGAAGAAGTAGCTGTCCTGTTCTGCGATGAAGTTCTGGGGTCCAGCTGAGGACGCCATCTTTTCCTGTGGATCTTTTCAGCAGCTAATTCTTTAAATTAATTGCCTTCTGCTTGAGTCTAAGCCCCTGATTTAGCATGGAGCTTGTTCTCACACTGGGTAGACAACAGTCCAGCACGGGGTGTGGTCACAGAGGCTGCAGGTGGGAGGATGAGGACTGTCACCGCGACCTGTGCTCCTCAGACCCCATTGAAGACTGTGTGTGTTGGGGGTAGGTTGTTCCATAACCGTCACTGGTGGAACATTAGTACACTGTTCCGCTCTCAACCGCCCCTCCCAAGGTGTGTGGAGGGAAAACTTATAGGCACTACGGGGAGAGTCTAAACGCGGGTCCCCGTCAAAGGTCTGGAGGCACTGGTGAGTGGCCAAAGTCCCTTTAATATCCCTGAATTGCGTTACAAGTAATACTGCTGAAGATGGGGAAGGAATAGGGGTGGGGATGAGTGGAGGGTACGGCAAGGGAGGGGCTTAGCATGCATGGGAAATTATTGCTGTCAGAAGTTCCTATTTACAGGGTCAGCACCCTCCATAATTGCTTCTGGTGACCCCTCTCTCTCTCTCACCATCTCTGCAGCCTCCCTTCCAGGAGCCTGGGGCAGAATGAAGCTCCATCCCTCGGAAGCCCCAGAGAGGGGCCTGGAGCGGTCTGCAGTCTCCTCCCTCTTTTGTGGCTAGGGGGAAGGGGGAGGAGGTCTGAGTGTCCAGGACTCTCGTCCCCAAAGAGGACACAGAGGGATGCGGGTAGAGGCGTGTGCTTAAAGCAGAGGGGGCCGGGCCGGTGCGCGCGGAGGTGTGTGCTTCGGTCCTCGCCCGGGCATGCAAAAGCGCGGTGGAGGAGGTAGTGGTGGCCAATAGGCGCCTGGCTGGCAGTCCCGGCCCCTCTGCCCGGGAGAGTTGCATAGTCGTGGCCGGGAGAGAGCAGCACTTCTCCCGGGAGCAGGCCAGAGGCCCCAGCGGGGTCCGGGGCTCAGTCGGTCCCTGGAACCTGGGGTCCCTCTGAAAGAGGAATAAATAAGAAACAAAGGAGGAGGGTCCAGAAGGGCTTCCTGGGACCGGAATGGGAGGCTCAGGAGGCCGGGGACCTGCCCCGAAATAGGACCTTCTGATGGCCCCTCCCCTGCCAGCTGTGGATCAGCAGGCTCCGCTCCCGCCCCCATTTCTCCAGGCCTCACCCTAAGGAGTTCAGGCCTCTGATAAGGGTAGTCTTCTCCCCAGACCCATAGGGGAGGAGCAGCGAGCTATGGCCTTGTTGACCCTGCTCCTTGACTTCCCAGTCCAGCTGGGGAAGCCAGACAGTCCCTGGGTGAAGCCAAGAGATTAAATAGAATAATAAATAGATAAATAAATAAATACACAAATAAATAGCTGAAGGGGCCCTGCCAGATGAGGAGTAGGGTCCATGGGTGAGGTGCAGAGGTGAACCTGTGGTCCTGGGGTGAGGGAAAGTGCTCAGATAATCCGGGAAAGGTGCAGCTCCCTGCCTGAGGCCTAGGCAGGAACTGTCCTGGGGTAAGAAGGGTCACCTGAGAGGGCAGAGCCCTGGGCTGCCTCCCAAGTCTGTTCCCAGCTAGGAAAACTGAAGAATTGAGATCTACTAGAGGGAAGCTGGAGAGAGCAGGGAGTAGAATGGCTGATGAGATCCAGGAAGACTAAGGAGGGTGGAAGTGTCAGGTAGGACGTGTGAGTGGCTGGACCTAAGGCTTAAGCATCGAGGGGCTCAGGGGTGGACAGGCAGGGGGCTCCAGGAGGGGTGAAGATTAGATTCTCGGATGGACACGCGCGTACACACACATACATACACACACACATACTCAGCAGAGAGACCCAAAGGATCGGACTGTGTGGACAGGGAAACTGAGGCAGACAGGAAGTCAAGGGTACATTCGGGTTTAGAATGAGGGCTCCAACAGAGGAATGACTCAGCTGAGAAATGAGAAGAAAGATCTAGTAAGGAGCACAGCTTAGAGTCGGGGCCGGAGAAATTTCCAGCACAGGGACCCGAAGAGGTACGGACCTGGTGCCTGAGTTGGGAGCCTTGAAGGCCAGACTTGGGGTCAAGGTCCGAGTGGTAGCCAGAATGGATAATGCGGGTGGGCGCAAAGGGGGAATCTGGTGCAGGAAATTGAGTGATGGGCTTGGTGGGGGACGAAAAGAAAATCCTGGGTCAAGATGGGGTTCACCCTCACCCCGCCGAGGGTGCAGGCAGGGGAGACGCTAGACTGAGGGGTGGGAGAAGCCTCTGCAGGCACCCGGCATAGCGGAGGCTCAGCTGGCCGGGTCGGCGGGGGGCGGCGGCTCGGCAGCCTTGACGCATGCGGCCTCGCAGTGCTTGTGGAGGTAGGACTTGAGAGCGAAGCTCTTGTCGCACTGGCGGCAGCGGTAATGCTTGAAGGCCGAGTGCGTCTGCATGTGCGCGCGCAGGTTGGAGCGGTCGGCGAAGGCCTTGCCGCAGTGCGCGCAGCCGAAGGGCTTCTCGCCGGTGTGCGAGCGCATGTGGCCCTGGAGCAGCCAGGGCCGGGAGAAGGCCTTGCCGCACACGCCACACTTGTGGCGCAGGTTGTGCGTGAGCACATGCATGGCGAGCGCGGGCATGGATACGTAGGCCTTGCCGCACGTCGGGCACTTGCGCGCCAGCTGGCTGTCCAGGCTGCGGTGCGTCTGCTTGTGGCGGCTCAGGTTCGACGACGTGGCGTACGTCTTGCCGCACTCTGCGCATGCGTGCCGATGCCCGCCGCCCGCTGTCGCCCCCGAGCGACCCGCGCGCTCCCCGCCGCCGCCGGCGTCGCCCGCGCCTGCCGCGTCCCCGCTAGCCCCGGCCCGGCGCCTCCGCGAGCGCCCGTCGGAGATGAAGAAGGCGTCCATGGAGTAGCTGTCGGTCACGGCCGCCTCCCCGCGGAAGTAGCGCGCCGACAGGCTGGACTGCGGGCTCTCGGGATCGCTGTACTCTTCCGACGCCGCGGCCGGGTATACGGGTTCGGCGGGCGCCAGCTCCAGCCCAGGCTTCTGCTCGCCATCGTAGCCGCTGGGGGGCAGGCAGTGCCCCACATAACCTGCGGGTGACAAGGAGGGGAGTGAGGATGTGGGAGATGCTGGGGCGGGGGTGGGGGTGGGGTTCCCCTCATGCCGCCTTGCACCGATGCTCACCCAGCCGGCCTGCCCACCCGGGCCTTCCTGGGTGAACCTCAGTTGGTGAAGAGATTGGCTCGGTTCTGCCCACTTGGCCTTCATTGTCGCAAGTGTGCACAATAGTGCGCTGGAAGTAGCCTTTCATCTCTCTAGGTGAAGAGATTGAGGCATAGGGGGCAGCAAGCAATCTAAGTTTGCAGAAGCTCTGCAGTCTAAAGATGCCCATCCCCACCCCCAAGAATTATTTTGCCTTTTCACCTCTGTAACATGCGTGAATATAAGTCTCTGTTTTATTTTTATTTTTTTATTTTAATATTTTGTTAGAGACCATGTAGCCCCGGCTGACCTGGAACTTATTTTGTAGTTAATTAAGCTGGCATCTAACTCACAGAGATCCTCCTGTCTCTGCCTCCTGAGTGCTGGGACTAAAAGCATTCGATACTACAAAACAGCTTTTGCCTTCATCGAATTTCAGAGGTAGGAGAATCATCTGAGCTCAGGAATTTGAGGCCAGTGTGGGCAGTGCAGCGAGACCCCCATCTTTAAAAATGTTTGCTTTGGCCTGGCAGTGGTGGCGCACGCCTTTAATGCCAGCACTTGGGAGGCAGAGGCAGGAGAATCTCTGTGAGTTCGAGGCCAACCTGGCCTACAGAGTGAGTTCCAGGACTGGCTCCATAGCTACTGAGAAACCCTGTCTGGAAAAACAAAAAACAAAACAAAAAAATGTTTGCTTTGAATGGAGTTTGTAAGTAGACACCCAACTTAAGGGTTTTTGACAGAACCCAATATAAAGTGATAAACATGTAAGTATTAAGCACTTACCGTCTGTCAGCCTGGACTTTATCCTTTACAAAGGCTAACTCAATCATCATAGGAAATATAGTTCCCATTACACATGTAAAGAAATCGAGAGTGCACAATAATTGCTATGTAAATGTTAGCATTATAATTACACTTCTTTTCTTTCCGCTCCAACAGTGCTTCGATGAAGCTTGTTTGTCTGCCTCTCCCACCACATTGCACTCGAGTTCGCTGGGCTTGGGTCTGTGTACTCCGCCCTGCCTGGCACACAGCAGGTGTGTGACGAGTGAATGTGGCAGAAAGGAATCAGAGCCCGAATAGACTCCACCCTCCAAGAGGACTTACACAGTCAAGAGTGTGGCGTGTAATCACTACACCAGGATAGAGAGCCCTTGGTGTGTGTGTGTGTGTGTGTGTGTGTGTGTGTGAGAGAGAGAGAGAGAGAGAGAGAGAGAGAGAGAGAGAGAGAGAGAGAGAAAGAGAGAGAGAGAGAGAGAGAGAGAGAGATGCTCACTCTCCACCTGTTCTACTGGAGTCTGGACCAGAAATCCTGTCTGTCTGTCACGTGTTTGAGAGACTGCTGTGTGGGCAGGGTAAGGCTCTCTCAGGGGACTTGGAGGGGCTTCTGGAGAGCAGGGGCCACACCATTTGTCTCTGACTCCCATGGCCTCTTCTGATCTTAGTGTTTTCCCTGGGGACCCTAGGGGCTGGGCTCCTCAGAGAGTTCCTGGCAGACATTGAGCAAACTTATCATCCAGCACTTAATTACCAAGCGTCCCCACTGTCCTTTGATTCCAGAGAACAATAGAGGTTAGGCCCTTTCCCCTGCTTTCACAGCTGAGGAGCTGAGGAGTGGCATTCCCATTTGCCCCTCTCCTTCTGACCTCTGGGACCTGTAACGCCCCTCTGCCCAGGGCTTCCCCCATGAAGGAGCAGCTGGAAAAGGGCTTTGTAAGCGTGATTCCAGCAATGTCTGGCAGGCTGGGCACTTTGGCCAGCTTCGTTTCCCTTAAAGGGCCTGGCTGACTATCTCCAGCCTTCTGCCTTTTCTGGCATTTGGGATGATCTCAGGTTGAGATCTGGACACACCGCTTCCCAACACTCCTAGTGTGTGTCTGTATTTCTCTGTCCTGTGTGTGGTCTGCACAGGAGCTGCTGCACACAGAAATCACTGGGGAGTCAGAGTGGGTGACTCAACAGTAAGGGACTCTGTGGTCAGGAGCAAGGGGGCAGTGGTGGAGACTTAATTCAAGAGTAGGGGTGACTACCCTGGAAGCACTCATCCCCCTCCTGTCTGCTTTCAGCTTGGAAGGTCAGACTGCCCATGCCAGGAGTCGGTCTGTCACTTTGTCAAGGGCTTGGTTGTTTATCTGGTGGTTACTCCAAGACCTACTCCAAGACTACTGAGCTGCTTGCTGAGCATGACCTGGTGCCAGGCTCTTTTCTTCTGAGTCCTCTCAAAAATGTCTTCCTGACAGATAAGGAAACCAAGAGTGGTGGGACCTGCGCATGGGGTGGAACCAAGAGTGGAATCCACTCTGCGTGTTCCCTGTACCCTAGGGAAATGGCTGGGCCCCTCCAGTCTACAGGACCCCAACAATGGTACCCAGTAAGTGCTTGTGAAGTGAATGTAATCAGGTGTTTACCAGTTAGCCTGGCTTACCATCCTGGCAGCCCAGCTGTCAGCAGTCCTGTCTGCCTGCTTTTGGCACAGTTCTGCGCCTCACAGGGCCCCAGCCACGGAAAGGGAAGGGCGGTTTGATGCCAGAACAGGTACTAGCAGAATGACCTTGGGCTAGTCATCTGCCCTCCTGTGCCTTGGCTCCCTGTAAATGAGGTAGGGAGTGGTCGTGTGATTTGGTCTGATCATGTGACCAGCATGGTTCATTACTTACTTGTTATTTGTTTGTTTGTTTTTATTTTTGAGACAGGGTATTACTGTGTAGTTCCGGCTGTCCTAGAACTCATTACATAGGCCAGACTGGCCTAGAACTCACAGGGATCCACTTGCCTCTGCCTTCTAAGTGATGGGATTAAAGGTGTGTGCATTACCAGGCAGGGACCACCACTTTGTATGCTCATAGTAATGGATGGTGACATACTGGTTAAAAGCATAACTTGGGAAGCAGTCTGCCTGCATGAGGCTGTGCCGTTACCAGTCCCAGCTGTGTGGCTGTGGTGGTTTGAATGAGATGTCTCCCATGGGCTTAGATTTCCGAATTTTCAGCCCCAGTTGGTGGCACTGTTTGGGCAGGTTTAGGAGGTATGACTTGGTGAAGTGTGTCTGTGGAGAGCAGGCTTTGAGGTTTCACACCTCACGCCATTTCCAGAATGCTCTCTCTGCTTCATGCCTGCCATTGAAAACGTAAGTGCTCAGCTTCCTACTCCAGCCGCCACACCGCCACTGCAGTCAAGGTCTTGTATCTCTCTGTGGCCATGAGCCCAAATAAACTCTTCGATAAGTTTCCTCATTCATAGTGTTTTTCATATCATAGCAACAGAAAAGGAAGCAGTGCAGTGACCTTGGTCCATCAGATCATACCTCAGTCATGTCGTTCCCCCCACCCCACCTTTGGAACCGAGCCCAGGGCCTTGTGCATGCTAGACAAACACTCTGATACTGAGTTACCTTCCTGGCCATAACTGTGTGGCCTTGGACAAATTACTTGACTCCTCTGTATCTCTGCAACGTCAGTAAAGGACCCTCACTAGATGTTAGGCTCTGTCTGAAGTGTTTTGCATGAGTGACCATTCTGTCCTCACAACAGGACACCAAGTCCCAAGGAAGTGAAATGACGTTAGGGCTGTGCCTGACTCTAACTGGATTTTTTGTGATTTGGTTTCCTTGGTATCCATCTGGGAGCATCTTGCTGCTTCTTTCTGGGCCTCTGTTGCCTCTTTGGGGTTATGTAATTTCCCCATCATATTTTGATGAAAAAAGCTAGTGCGTAGTAGGAGCTCAACTCATGTGGTGCCCTCTGCTGGTGACTTGCAGCACTGCACCATCTTATCCTGATACAGAGCCCTATGGAAACAACAGCTTCTCACTTGCCTAGGGATACATACGGGATTGCCTTCAGGACCAGCTCCATAAGCCGATGTTAGTGTCTATGAGATTTAGCATAGGAACACCATATGACGACACTTTGCTTAACCATGTCCAGATTGGGTGGGTTTTACTTTGTGACATTCATTAGCCAGGTTGCCTAACCTCTGGGTTCAGCATGCGTGGGAAGAAGGTTGGCTAGGATGCATGCAAGACTCTTCTGTATTATGGTGGAACCAACTCCTGTGTGATGCCCTTTGTCCCCTCACATCTTACTCCTTCATACTCCCCATTCTCTTTAGAGGTCTCCTCCTGTGTGACACTGGGCAGAGGGTTCAGGATTAGCCCACCTGAACTCCACCTGCACAAGGGAGTTTCTCATAGAAGCGAATGAGATAACGCATGTACAGCACTCGGGCCAACACCAGGCACACGGCATCCAGCCTCTCAAGCCCTTGCCGTTATTATCCCTATATTTTCTGGGGATGTCCAGAGACATAGTGTCTCAGGCTGCCATGTGACCTTGGACAAGGCACCTAGCTTCTTTGGCCTGAGCCCTGGAAGATCCTTTGCAACACTGTACACCAGGCTTTGAACCTTAGCATAGAACTACTCAGGGCTGGGCTCTAGAAGAGTGCCCTCCAGCTGACCAGCAGAGCAGACACTTGGCTCACTCCCGGCTCCTGTGCATAGACTCTAGCTGTGTGACCTCAGTTAAATCCTGACCCTGAAACCCCAGGGACAGGGACCAGAAGAGCCTCTGCCATGATTGTGGGGAGTACTCAGGTGGCGGGCATGCCTCCTGAGAATGCCTGAGAGTCTGCATGCTTTAGACTGCAGCATCCATTTCAAAAGCTTCTAGTGCCACAGGAGTGATAGGAAGAGAAATTATGAAGATTTACCTGCTGGGTCCCCTGCACATTGCCTCATGCACCTGCTTGACCCTAGGGTCTAAGAGGAGGACTCATAGTCCTACTGTGTCTGCTAGCTCTGAAGTCAGCACCAACCAGCCCTGGGAACAGCTGTTAAAGTATGCCAGAGGCCTGGTGAGGGCAGAGGACTTGGCCAAGGTCACTAGACAGGTAGTCAGGCTTCAGGACCAGTATTTCTTCCAGAGCACCAGAGAGAGACTGGAGGCCTATGGGGAAGGGAAGAGAAGCAGCTGGGTGGGGGTGTCTCCCAATAGTGCCACCCAGTTGGCCTGTGTCTCATAGGGTATCGACGTGATGGACTGGGGAGAAGCCGTCACTCTGGAAAAAAGAGCGGCTCTCTGTTCATCTTTGTAAATGATACTCAACAGTAGTGACTCACACTTACGGAGCACTGACTGCGTGTGAGGCCTGGGCTGAGGCTTGATGTCATTAGCTCAAGTCTAAAGTCATACCCTCCCACACCTTTCTGAAGAAGCTGGAGCCTGGAGAGGGACCTTGATCCTCCCAGGGTCACGGGAGCTCTCATCAGAGCCTGCCTGGTGGCCGCCTTGTCTTCATGGAGCCCAAAGCTCTTTTTCCTGGTGTCTCCCAAGACTGCCAGGGTGCCAAGTATTCTCCAGGGAATTTCTAGCCCCAATCCCACCCCCTTCTTCTGAGATGGGCAGAAGAGGGGGCTGCTGGGTTCCTGGAGAGGGCTCATCCTGCTGCAGTGGGGGCCGCGGGGATGCTGCGTGGGTATATTTAGAGCTATTTCTTGCTGTGCCAGGGCCTCAGGCCTCAAGAATCAGCGCCAGCCAGCTGAGCAGAAAGCCAGGTCTGTCAGCAGCAAAGCAGGATAAAAATAGTTTCTCCTGTCTGCTCGCAGAGCTGGGCAAAGGGGCTGGGTACCTCCCCATCCCCCTATTATAGCATCTTTGTTAGCTGTTCCCTGGGCACTGGACCAGAATGACACCCACCTTCTCTAAAGGCCTGGCAGCTGGTACATCTGTACATCTGCCCACAGGGGTGCAGGGGGCAGAGTGAGGGGTCTGGCTGAACACAACCAGGGCTGCAGAGCCCGGGGCCGATGCCCACTGACCCAGGCCCAAGGGGCTTCTAGAGAATTCCAACTCTCCTCCCCCACCCTGACTCCTGAAATTCCCTATGTTCTGGGCTTTCCTGACAGTGACCCAGTTCCTGTGTCTCACAGGGAGGCCCATGGCTCCGTGGGAATCAATAGGAAGGACTTTGCGAGGGGCTGTGGTGTTGGGAGCAGTGGCTCAGGGTCCGGAGTTACCAGCACTGGCTGCTGAGGCCGCTTCCTGCTCCCCTCTGCTTGTCTGGTTCTGGGCTTCCTGAGTACAGGTGCACTGCACACAGTCTACCTTCTCTTCCGCGTTCCTCATTCCTGCCCTTCCCTTTCTCTGCCTCAGAAGAGTACAATCAAAAGATTCTTTTCTAAAGCCCCTTCCCCAGAGACTGGCAGCAGACACTCACTCCAGGAGGAAACACCAGGAAAGCAGGCCCAGGGGCCTGGGACCTCCAGCTTGCCCAACAGCATCTCAGGCTACCCCCCACCCCCGATAAGGCCCCAGGCTATGGGCCCTAGAGCACTCAATATGGATGTATGTCAGGCTCCATCATCTTTAGATCCCAGGCACCCTCCCTGCCTTTTTCCCTCTGTAGATTGCAGCAATTCTTCCAAGCTGTCCTCTCTTTGCAGGGTGAATATGTGTGCACGTGTGTGTGACCCCAGAGACCTTGGGCCTGGAGTGCTCTCCTGCCCTCTCTTGGGAATCATGGCTAGCTTCTGTCTCCCTTAGGGACCCAGATCTCTCATTCTGGGTGGGTCCTACTATTCCATATCCCTACTGAGCCCTGATAGGGAAACTGATTCTTGAGTCCCCAGTCAGAGCTGAACTAGGGCATGCTCAGCTACTCCATCATGACAGAGAAACTGAGGCTGAGGAAGATAAGCTAAAGCTACCCTAAAAAATTCTACCTTAGGCAAGCTTGAGATGATCTAGAATGACCTTGGACTGGAAATTGGACCTAGACCTTAGTCCTGGACCCAGAATCTTGAGCTGGAGCAGTTTCTAGGCATTGAATGTGCTCTGGATACCAGACCTGGTCCTATAAGCTTAGGCACTCACTTTGGACCTAGAGTCTGGGTCTACTCCTCAACCTGAAGTTGGATATAAACATGGGACCTGGACACGTACATGTCTTTAACTTGGACCTCAGCTCTAGACCAAGATCAACAAATGGTTACAAACACATGGGCCTGCTGTGTGTTCTTGGGCACCCACCCAGCCTTCTCTGGGTTCCCTCAGCTGAGGGATTTGGGTAGTCCCCTGCATCCCCAGATGGACTTTTTGAGGTGTGGGAAAGATAGGTCTATTTAACTGGGTTCCCAGGCCCAGCTCTGGAGCGACGACTCGGCGCCATCAGAGGCAGTGAAAGGAAGTGGAAGCCGGTATAATGTGGTCAGCTAGATAAGCCCATGGGTAGGATAGGAGCGCTCTTGAGCCTGCTGGGGGAGACTTAATGTAGCTGCAGAGGGCAGACAACTGTGTTATTGGATCGGCATTGATCCCTGTCTGCCAGGAGGGTGCACTCTGAAAGGGTGTGGGTAGGACAGGGCTGGGGTAGAGAGGGAGGGGCCCTGGCTCCCAGCTGGAGGTCAGAGGCATGTGTGAGGGGAGATGTCCTTGGCAGGGGTCCACAGAGACCACTGATGCGCAGACAGTAAGCAGCTGCCTTGTCCAAACTGCAGAGTCCCAGCACAGAGCAATGGGCTCTGGGACTAGGAGGGTGGGCTTGGTAGAGTTGGAGGGCTAGGTTTTGTGGCGAGGAAGGAGAATAACAGTTGGCACTTCCGAGAGATAGATCTATGCTCAGAGAAACCCTGGGAACAGAGAGAAGAGAAGGTTCCATGGAGGTCACCAAGGGGAAGAAGGCTTGTTGAAAGCTGGGGGACTTAGGACTTTGTCTCTTTTCTTCTATGAGCTCTGGAAGACTCTGTCCTGAGTTCTTCCAACTTGGAGGGGGTGTCCCTTCTCTATTTGAGATTCTGTAACCCTGGAGTCAGTCTAGAACCATGTACACAAGATGTTTACCTTTATAGGCTAAAATGAGACTAGAAGAGGGTGGGGGAGGGAGTATGTGCATGTCTGTGATGTGTGTGGGGGGTGTTCTCCAGGAATTCTCTAAAATTCTTAAGCACTCCCAGAGATGGGGGCTCACCTCACTTGGGGTTCTCTGCCATTATGAGAAAGCCTATTCCTCTGGCTTCTGCATCCACAGTTCCCTCCCTCCATGACCCCCACCTCTAGCCTCATCCTAACCCTGAAGCCCATGCTGCAGAAATAGCTTGTAAGAGGATCTTTCTAATAACTGGAACTCCCTCCAGCCCCAGGCCCTCCCTTCTTCTTCCTCCTTCTCCCTCCATCCCTCCCTGTTTCTTCTCCTCTCCCCCCTCCTTTCTTTCCCCTTGTTTACACAGCACACTTACACACGCTGGGAGAGGGGGAAAATCGTCAGCTCAGCAATTTTTCACACTTCTCTCAAATGCTCAGCAAGGTTATTTCCGGCAGAGCGGAGAGACAACGGGCCACCAGGAGCCAGCAGGCTCTCTGAGGACCCTCAGAACACTTACCCACTCAGGGAGCCCTCATTGCCCGGTCTGGCCACACCCCATGGAGGGAGGAGGTCCATGCAAAACAAGACAGAGTAGACCCTATGTTTTCTAGGTGAAAGGCTACACGGGCCATCCTGATTTCCACACTAACCATTCATAGCAGACAGGGCAAGACGCCTTTACCACGAGGCAGCTGGCACAGACCTAATCTGGGAAAACTTTGCCTCTCAGACATAGTGGGTGAAGAGAGCCCCAAGGAAACCATGACAGCAGATCCCAGCACCCCCTTAGATTCAGTGTCTCTGACATCAGTTAACCTTCCACGGAAACCGAGCTTGTCAAAGTTGGAGGGATGCTTAGTACATGACATCTAAGCTCTTGCTTGCACTGCTGGGGAGGCTGAGGACCAAAGAAGGGGAGGCACTTGCCCAAGGTCATCACAGATCCAGAGCTACTCTATAGAGTCCCAAGCCAGGCATGTAGCTAGAGCAGCTCCAGGCTTTCCCAGAGGGCAAGGAGTTGATGATCTGTCTCTTTAGGAAAGGGACAAAGGCAGGGGCAGTTCTAGGGTGCTATACCTGGTGGGACCTCTGTAAAGACACCTCCATCTCCATCTGTATTCCCCATTATTCATGTGGGGGTCTATCCAAAGCCTGTTTGAACAAAATTCAAGGCAAGGCATTTCTTGCCTCCCTCCTGAGCAACAGCCTGCAGTTTGGCTGTGAAATTCTCTGGGTTTCTTCAGTTGGCCCAGGGACAGGATCAAGGGGGCCTCAGGAGAGTTTTATGTCAGTCTCCTAAGGGATCCTATGGACCCCAAACCCTCAGAGACTTCACTTCCTTCACACCAGCTCCCCGCACATGTTCCCCAGTCTTGGCACAACTCCAGGTCCACCCTCTGTCCTGCCAGCCCTTAGCCCAGACATCTCCTGGGCTTCTGCCTTCTACCCCAAGGTCCTGGAGGTTAAGAAAAGAGGACAGCGGAGTGGGAGGTGGGGGCAAAGGAGTGGAGGGCTCTGTGGGTAGCTGAGTGGAGCCAGAAGCTGAGGGGCTCTAAGAAGCACCCTGATGGCTGCCTAACTTCTGTGACCTTGATGAGGTCACAGAGCGCCTTTGCTCAGCACCTTCTCTCACCTGGCTCAGCAGAGTGCTGGCAAGTAACTGAGCGCTTGGAAGTCTCTTAGGAGTTGCCCCCAACCTCCTGGGTTCCTGCTTGCCACTTCCGTTCCCAGTTCAGACTCATTCTTAGTACCTTGCTCTTGTTCTCCCAGCCCTGTGATGTCAGAGGTCTCATGGACCAAAGCGACTCCTCCTTCCCAGACACCTGTCCTGGTGGGGCTGTTGAGTGCCATCGCGATCCATCCCCTTGGTGAGAAACAGTTTCACAGACGCACCCTTCTCTTGATATCTGAATGTCACTCCCTTTGGGGTTTGAATGACCTCTCTTGTCCCCCAAGCCCTTCTCGCTTATAAGAACTTGCTCTAAGAAGAGATGGGGAGTGGGGGTGGAGCAGGACATAGAGGGTTTCAGAGGAGCAGCAGGTTTAGTTGTTAGGGGTGAGAAGCCGGAGAGGACGGGTGCAGTCCAATAGACCAGAAGGCGCCCTGGGGGAACCCCTTCCAATAATCTCATCTTTTGAGTCCCTAGGACAGGCCCAGCCTTTGGCAGGCATGTGGCAGAGGGTAACAAAAGAGTTGGAGAGAGGAGGGCTGGAGAGCACTTGTCTGGCATTGCCAGGGGGAGTATGGTTGAAGGGAGGCGGGGTGCGCCCACTTTCCCCAAAGAGCCAATCTCCTCTCCACAGGGATTGGCAGTCCTGGTCCCTTACCTTCCCATCAGGGATCACACAGCCAACCAGTCTTCCTCCTTCAACACTGAGAGGTTACTCCAAATCGCCCCCACTAGTGTTTTAGGGGTGTCCTCTCTCTGTCACCCCCTCACTCCAGCCGTATTCTAGGGTCACAACTTTCAAAGTCCCGGCTGGCGGGTGGCTGCGGGATTAGTCGACCCTGCCACTTTCCTTTGTACGACCTAGCCCCAGCCCCGCCCGGCAGGCCCTCAGGAAGTCCCGGGGGTGCACTCGGCCTGGGACGTCTCCTCTGGGGTTCCCTTCTGTGACCCAAGTTGGGGAGCTCTCGCTCCCCTCCCCTAGGGCCCACTCACCGTTGTCCCCCGGAGGCCCGCGGGCGCCGGGCAGCACGTAGGCAGTCTCCAGGGGGTGGTAGGTGGGGGCTGGCACCCCGCTGCACTGGAAGCCATCCGCTTTGATCTTCTTCACCAGGAAGGAACGCGGCATGGTGCCGCCGGGCGGGGGGCTCGCGGGGCACTGGCGGCCCGGTGGGGGAGGCAGCCGGCCGGCGCGATTGGCTGGCGGCGCGGGCTTCAGCACTGGACAGCTCCCAGCGGGCGGGCCGCCGCGGAGCCGACTGGGTGGCGACGGCCGCGGCTCCGGCTCGGGTGCCGCTCGGGCGCGGCAGCGGCGGCGGCGGCGGCGCGCACACTGACGGTCGCTGGAGCTGTGCTCAGCACTCCGGCTGTCGGCTTTATATGGGACGCAGGCTGGAGGAGATCAGGTGGTCCCCCAGCAATGGAACTGTTCAGCGCTCTAATCCATCAAATGTCCCCCAGGACAATCGCTCCGCACACGTTCCCCTGAACCGGCGGAGGGGGCAGGCCAGGCGCAGAGAGGAACGAACAGGCAGGAGGGGAGAAAGTGAGAGGGACACAGGCGCAGAGAGAGAGAGAGAGAGAGAGAGAGAGAGAGAGAGAGAGAGAGAGAGAGAGAGAGAGAGAGAGAGAGAGAGAGAGAGAGAGAGAGAGAGAGAGAATGAGAATGAATCAGAGTCTGTGCGCGAATGTGTGTGTGTGTGTGTGTGTGTGAGAGAGAGAGAGAGAGAGAGAGAGAGAGAGAGAGAGAGAGAGAGAGAGAATGAATCAGACAGTGTGCGCAAATATGTGTGTGTGTGTGTGTGTGAGAGAGAGAGAGAGAGAGAGAGAGAGAGAGAGAGAGAGAAACTAAGAGAAGGACAAAAAGACAGGAGAGAGAAACAGACAAGAAAGGCACAGGGAGAAAGTGGCAACACACACTCAGGCACCCGCAGGAGAAAAAGAGAGGTCAGGACATAAAAAGGAAGCCCCCTCCTCCCCGCACACACCCTCTAGTGGATGCGAAGAAAGGGGGAAAAGGTGCGAAATACAGGGAGAAGACAAGGAGATTGAAGGGTAAGCGGCCCCGCGCAAGTGGGATCAGGCACATGGGGACTCGGGGAGGGGGATGAAAAGAGTGAACCGGCCAGCCACCACCCTCTGTCTGTAGTCGGCTCCCTCTGCCCCAGTTCTGAAGTGGCAGTGTGGATGCCCAGATTTAACTAGAAGTCTCCCTGCCCCCAGCTTGGGCTCCTACTAGAGCCCCCTGTTGGGTTTGGGATTCAACTTTCTTTTTCCGAACTGGTGGAAGGAGCGGCTCCCCCATGCCGATGCCGGCCTCACTCAGCGGGTCCTGTTCCAGTGCCTAGCTCAAACGAGCGCTGCGAGAGGAAGTGAAAATCGCCCAGTAATTAATTTCCCTGCTGCCGGGGGGTGGTGGTTTTGACACATCCGAGGCTGTGTCTTTCCCTGAAGCGGGGGAGCAGACAATAGAGACACGTGGACTGAGAAGGGAGAGAGGGGAAGGGAGGGGGAGCAGGGCTCCTGCTGGAACTCTTTGCGGGTCAGCTCCTTTGTCTCTGGAAGGATCTAAGCAGACCCCCCCATCAAATCCTAACCTGGGGGAGCACCCACACCTTGGAAGGACCAAGGAACTGGAGAGCTCAGTCTCCTGCTCAGAGGCAGCCAGGCAAACCCCGGGGTGGTAGATCAGCCAGAAAAATGTGGGGTAAGGTCAGTGTGCCAGAGACCCAGCACTGGACTCTGGGGATGCCGGCCTCTTCCTGGCCCATATCATCTATTATGGATGCAAAGTTGATGGAGTGGGGATGTCCTTGGGGACTGGGTCCTCCAGTGCCAGTTGGGAGTAAAAGACCAGGTCACACAGCCAGCGAGTCAGCAGCGGTTTCCAAGGTACCCTCTGGCACCGGGAAGCCAAGGTCTATGGCAGCCCTGAAAGTGTGGCTGAGAAATCTCCCAGTAACATTTGGGGACCTGGTCTTGCCAAGATTCTGCATAATCTTGTTTACCTCCTAGTCATACTGCTTTCTGTTCTGTTCTGTCCCTTGGGACTTTATTTTATTGTTGTTGTTTTTCGTTTTGTTTTGTTTTGCTTTGGCCTCAGAGAAAGCCCTCAACTCACAGTCCACGTTATTATCTTGTGCTCCAGACTTAAGGAAGCTGCTTCCAGCTCTTCAGCCTGGCTACCCTCTTGGTCTCTGTGCAGGATGAGAGAGTGTCCTTTACCCCAGCTAACCCTACTTGTCCTCAAGACTTAGCTGAGGTGGCATATCCTATAGATGGTGGCCTTGATTTCCATTATTGGGGACAAAGCCTGCTTGCCCACCAGTCTCTGAGCCTGTGAGGACAATGACTGCCCATATCTGACACAACATACTTTTTTTTTTTTTTTAAACAATGTGTGCCTGGGTTTTCCAGCCCTCTATATAGCTGTAGAATCTTGGGCAAGTTGCCCAGCTGATGTGTGCCTCAGTTTCTGCATTTACAAACGGACATAATACTTGTTGCTGACTCAGGTGTTGCTGGGCACATTGTCGGCCTATGAAGGATTTAGACTGGTGATTGGCGTGTAGGAAGTCCTCAGTCCACTCAGGGTCTGTACGGACAGCTGTGCCTGGAGGGCCGAACGCTCATTTCTCACGTTTGTGGATTAACACGGAGATAGGCATTCCTAGTCTCCACTGAATGGACACAGAACGGGGGATGCTTAAATCAAAACTGTCCTTTCAAAGAGGTGTTTGGTGCTGAGAGGGTCCTAACATCAGATGTTGGAGGCTGGTGGGTCCTTTAGACAAGGAGCCAGCAAAGGTATCTTAAGAGAGGTGACACTTAAGCCAAGATGGAAGCCAGTCACGGGAAAACCAGGCAAAGACAGGGCCAGGAGGTATCCTATGTTCAAAGGCTTCTGGGGCAGCAACAAGCTTGAGCGTGTTGAATGACGAGAAGTGGGAGGTGACAAGGCCAGGTGGCAGAGGGTTCTCGCGAAGCCCAGAATGAGTGATGAATGAGTGCTCAGCTGTGACATTGCGCCAGAGACTAGATGGCCTTGTCGGCTGAAGAGTAGCATTGACTTCCTGTCTAGAAGAAGCTATCTGTATGCTGTGGCCCTTATTTGTACATGGCTGTATACTTGCTCTGGGCGGGGTCTTGGATTTCCTCTATTAGTGTCCAGGGCACTGAGGACACACAAAACTCGTGGATGCCAGGAGGTCCAAGGGTTTCATCACTCCACTCTCCTGTCTCAGAGATGTCAGAACAGAGCCCAGATTGCTTACCAAGGCTCCAAGGGTCCACAAAGTCTAGGAAGGAGCTGGAGCTGGCCTAGCCTTCATCAGGATTTTCCCTTGGACAGACCATAGAGTGGCCCGTGCGTTCACTGACCAGTAAAGCCCCCACAGAAGTGATATATCTATCTCAGGCTGCTAGTAGCCAGCTGAGGCTAAAATGCCAGACCTTTAACCTCATTTGGAAGGTGACATGTGTGTCTTTGGCAGACGTGATGGGTGGTTTTGATTGTCAACTTGATGTGATGTAGAACCACCTGGAGAAAGTCTCAATAAGGAACTGTCTAGATCAGCTTGGGCCCTGATAGTGCCTATGAAGAATTTCCTTAATTGAATTAATTGATGTGAGAGAATCCAGCTCACTGCAGGTTTGGGTCCTGGACTATATACTCGTGGAAAAAGTCAGCTGAGGACAAGCATCCACACATTCATGTCTTTCTCTGCTCTTGACTCGGGTATAACTACCTGCTCCAAATCTGCTTGCCTTGACTTCCCTGTAATGGCAAACTGTAACTTGGAATTCTGAGCTGAAATAAACCTGAAATAAACTCTGTGTGCATCAGTGTTTTGCCTGCATGTATGCATGCACACCATGTGTGTATCTAAGAGATCAGAAGAGGGCATTAGATCCCCTGGAAGTGAACCCAGGTCCTCTGCAGGAGTGATACATGCTCTCAACTGTTGAGCCGGCTCTCCAGGCCCTCTAACTTGCTTTTTGTCGGGATAGCTGTTCATAGCCACAGAAACTAAGATAGCAGCTAAGAAAAAATCAGCGGAGCACCTGCAGGGATGATGGAGCATACTGAACTATACTGTGGTGGTACAGCTGCATCACTAGAGCACCAAGAAGGGCCTTCTGAGCCAGGTGGTGGTGGTGCACACCTTTAATCCTAGCACTCAGGAGTCAGAGGCAGGCAGATCTCTGTGAATTCGAGGTTAGGCTGGTCTACAAGACCAGCCAGTTCCGGACAGGCCCCAAAGCTACAGAGAAACCCTGTGTAGAAAAACAAAAACAAAAAATAAAGAAGGGCCTTCTGTCCCTTGCTTCCCAATACTAGCTTACTGGGTTTGCCTCCAAATCACATAAAAAAAAAACCACCCCAAAACAAAACAACAACAACTCTATCCCAAGGTACAGAAAGAAGGTCACAGCTGGAACTTAGGGCGTTTTCATGCTCTTTTTTGTCTTTCCCCCCAAAGACTGTAAAAACAGTTCAGTCCAACAAACACTCCTCTTGGGCATTTCTAACTATTTACTTCCAAATTAAAGAAATGAAGTTCAGTAAAGCATATCCTATTGTCCTTTTGACTTGGACACAGTGGCATTGCTGCAAGGTTGCAGTGATGACCAAATGCCAGCACTCTGGTGCAGAGCTTAGAGCAAAGCCTGACCCACAGTGGCAGGAATGCACAGTTGATCTGGGCTTTGCTCATTTTCACCTGCCTGAGCCTTGGCACGACCTCCTGGAGGAAGGCTGTTACTGGCCTGTTCTGCACCCTTGGGTGAATGGCCGGTTTTAAGATCTCCTGGTCTGTATGCAGAGAAGCTGGGGGCAGGGTCTCATGTCTATGTGGTCCCCTACCCACTTCTTTCTTAGGCTTGGTCTAAGTCTAGGTTCAAGCTGTCTGCCTGGCCTGCTCTGTCCTCCCTTAGCATCTCCCTCTGTCCTGCCTTGCATCTGGGCAGAAATCTTAGCTGTGTGGCCTTAGATGGCTGGCAGTACGCTCTGAGGTCACCTCGCACAGCCATGACAAGGAGGTGGGCATCAGGGACTTGCAGCTGTCGCTCTAGGGGTCAGAAGGAACAGTCATGGGAGTTGGAAACCTGAACCCTCCCACACTCTTCTCCATCCCCTCTCCCTTCCGGACCCCAGCTTTCTTGTCTGCTGAATGGGAAAGGGACGACATGCTCCCTGAGCTGCTGTCCAGAGCCGGTAATGGAATTCTGTATGAATTCCAAGGAGGAGAGTGGCCACAAAAGCATCCGCCCTGCACTGATGGGGCTTTCTTCAGGAAGCCTCATACACTCTGCCTTGTGTCTCAAGTGCATTTTATCCAGACCCTGCTCCTTAGAGGAGGAAAAGGGTGAAACCAGAAGCGTCTTGAAGCCAGACCCCCAGCTTTGAAGAGCTGACAGACAGACGCTATTCCTGTCCTGCTCCTGTCTCCCTGGTCTTCCCAGGAGCAGCTGTGAGGGTGGAGGTGAAACCAAGGAGAGGTGCCGGAGTAGCATCTGTGACCACAAGAGAAGAACCTCCCACAGGGCTGTGGTCTGGCTCTGGGAAGGAAGAGGCAGATAGAAAAACCAGAGCAGAGCAGAGCAGCTCTGGCTGGGGCAGCTCAGAGGAAGTCCAGCAAGCCTGACTTCCGGGGGAGGAATCCCACCTGGGACTGAGAGGTCAGTCCTGAGTCCAGGCCCTTGCTGGGCGCTATGGGATGGAGGGTCTCAGAGAACTGACGCCAGAGGAAAAAAATATCAAGGGCATCGCCTTAAAGAGACCTCATGCTTTCCTTAATTCATTTTTGTAAACACAGAGTTCCAGGCTGCATGCCAGGGACAGACCTATGCACTTTGCAGATGCTACTTAATCCTTACACTTACCCTGGAAGGATCACTAAGCCCATTTTACAGCAAGGAAAATTGAGTTCAGAGAGAGTAAATAACTTGCCCTAGGTTTCAGGCCTGTACACGGTAAATCACGACCCTCCCCAAGCCGTCTACTCTAGACACTGGGCCCTCGCCCCTGACTTCATTTCCTCCTCTCCAGCTGCAAAGAGCTGGGCAGGGATTTCTGGGAACTTTTTCCATTGTCACTCCTCAGTGTCCGGCTCAGACCTTCAGATCCTTGGCAGACTTTAGGAAAGAGTTGACCAGGGCGACTCCAGGTATGACAGAGTTCTAAGCCCTCTGAAGCGCCTGCGTCCCCTAAGCTCCTTTGGCTCCTCCCTCTTCTCTTCCCTCTTTGCTGAGTGGCATGGGAGGGAAGAACAGGTTTCAAAGCCACAAAGGGTAACGATGAAAACAGGCGTTTCCTGGGCACATACTGTATTCCAGGAGCCCAAGCGAACCCCTCCACGCTGGTTACCTTACTTCATCAGTCCATCGCTCTCCCCAGTCTGCAGATGAGGGGACCAAGGCTCAGAGAGGTGACATAACTTGCCCAAGGAGACCAAGGGGAACCTGCCATGTGTCTGCCTAGCTGTGAAGCCTTTGCCATCAGTCACCAGGGCTTCTCTAAGAGGCCCAATTTGCCAGTGCTGGGTGAGAAGATGAACTCCTGCAAGGGATGTCCCTGCCCTCCTGCTTCTGCTTCACTCACCGTATCTCCATCACCCGCCCAGTGCTGGACCAGTGGTGGGAGCTCAGTGAACAAATAAATGAAATACCCCTCTCTTGTGACCATGCCCCTCACCTTGGGCCAAGGCCAGGTTGTACTTTGAGGACTCCCCTCCTGTGACCCCACCCCCTCACCTCTGGCTGAGGCTTTGCTTGCTTCACTTTCCCTGAACTTTGGGAGATCACTGGATCAGAGACACCCTGCGGCGGCAGACAAGTGCCTTTCCTTCTTCTGTTCCTGAAGTGCTCACATTTCAGCACCTTGCTGAAAGCTTTTGGAAGGGACTGGCTGGTAGGAGGCTGGTCATCAGGCTCTGGTGGCCAAGGGACTTGGGACAGGCCTCTACTCTGCATCAGTTGGGATGAGTGTGTGGGGCTTAAATCTGAGAGTTTTACATGAAAGCAAGTGAGCTGGTTCAGAAACTGGGGCATTGCAAGTCAAATTTTAACCCCAGTACCGCCACTTCCAGTGGTAGCTGACTGAGCTGCTGGCTTTTGCATGATGGGAGACTGAGGTCCACGGTAGCCCTTGCTTTGCCGGGCTTAAAGAAGAATGAGCCTTCAGTAAATCAGATTATTACTTGAGCATCCTCATAGATCTTGGCACCATGTCCTCTCATGCCCATTCGACAGTCATAGAAACTGAGGCTCAGGGCAGCAGAGTGCCTTCTCTGGATTCTCTGGGCTCCCTGCCAGGCCAGGGCTGGCTCTTGCCAGTGATGGCCTCTCCTGCTTCCCTCATTTCCCCGCTAGAGCTCGGAACCATCCCTGGCAGATGTGAAGTCGGCTGTCAGGGCTGCGGAGTCGGCATTTCTGAGCTCCCAGGATTCCTGGCACAGAGGAATCAACCCTGCTCAGCACCGCTGGCTCTGCCTCCTGCCCTCCACTTTGTTCACACACCAGCTGGACTCTGGCAGCTTCTGGAGACTACCAATATCCACCTGTACTTGACCCCAAACTTGGTGGGGTAGATGATTCCCAAGGATCTCTCACATGGCCCCTTTGTTCACTCTCCAGCCTCCCCTTACACCAGCGGCAGAGGGATGGGCACACAGGAGCAAAAGGTGTGGGTGGTCTGAGTTCAGATCTGTTCTGCCACTGCTAACAAACCAGCTAGCCAGACCCCTTCCTCTTTGTAACTCCCTTTAGCCCCTAGACAGGAATGCTTCGTTCCTTTACCCCAGCATAGGTAGGAGGCAAGAGATGCTCCAGCCATTGTGAATCCCAAACTCACTCTTACAGTTGCACTCCTGTGCTTTCGGGTCCAAGGCATTTTTTCATCCATGCTTTTGACCCTGTGGTGACCAGTTCCTCCTGTTCAGACTCCCTGCTTCCAGTCCGGACAGCCCCTCTGGTGTTTGCATAGCTCCAGTTCCTCACACCATATCTTAAAAGACAGGCCCAGGGCATGCTCACAGTGTGACCCAATCAGGGGCGTATGAGTTTGTCCATCCTGGTTAGTTCCCTAAGCCCTCTTCCAGTTGGCTGATGTTCTCAAAAGGAAGGACCCAGAACTGAGTGCTGAACTCCAGAGACAGATGGGGAAGGCTTAAGGAGAAAGAAAATGGTGTCTTTACTCTATAGATGGACTCCCAAATACATTCTTTGCTAAGATTTACTTACTTTTTTTTTTTTTTTTGTTTTTCGAGATGGGGTTTCTTAGTAGCTATGGAGCTAGTCCCAGAACTCACTCTGTAGACCAGTTTGTCCTTGAACTCAGAGAGATCCACCTGCCTCTACCTCCCGAGTGGTGGATAATAAAACAGTGTCAGGATTGCTAGATTGCTAGTCTGGAATTTCCAGCTATCCTCCTGCTCCTGTGCACTAGAATACAGGTGTGCACCACCAAGCCTGGCAAGTTCTCCATCTTCAACTAAACTGATGTCCATCTGAAACTCACCATCCCTACTTCTGTCCTTATGATCACAGGCTTAGGCACAGGGACAGCAGCAGGCTCTGGGACCTTGTCGCTGATAGAAACCAGGCACGTATTCCTGTCCTGTGATAGAAGGTCTAGGTTTCTGTGTGTGTGTGTGTGTGTGTGGTAGGTGTGTGTGGCATGTGCATGTATGTGGTGTGTGTGTAGTGTGTGCGTGAGTGGTATATATGTGAGTGTGTGTATGCATGGGTGTGTGTAGTGTGTGTGTGTGTGTGTGTGGTATGTGTGTGTGGCATATGTGTATGGTAGGTATGTAGTGTATGTGTGTATGGTGTGTGTGTGCAAGTGTGTGGTATGTGTGTGTGCATGCATGGTGTAGTATGTGTGTGGTGTGTGTGATGTGTGTGGCGTGCATGTGTGTGATATGTGTATAATGTGTGCAAGTGTGTGGTGTGTGTACAGTGTGTGTATGTGTGGTGTGTGTGTGTATGCATGCATGGCGGTGTGTGTGTGTGTACACAGCCTAGGGAGTCATGCATTAGACATCAACCACTTTATTTTTGATTTTGGGCAGGATCTCTCACTGGTTTGGGGCTTGTTAAGTAGGTTAGGTTGGTTGGCTAGCAATCCTCAGAAATTGTCCTGTTTCTGCCTCGCCAGCACTGGAATTACAAGCACACTGAATCATACCCAGATTTTCTTTTTTAAATGTGGTTTCTGGGGATCGAACTCAGATCCTCATGCTTACAAGGCAAGTGCTTTACTGATGGAGCTATCTTCCCAGTCTGATTTCTATGCTTATCACAACTTGAAAACAACAATGGTTATTTGCTAAATCCCATGTTACAAAATGAAATAAAGAAGCACATATTATCCTCCAATGCACATTTGTTTTTAATATTTTGATAATTGTTCCTATATAATTGGTTTCCTTTGTAACACGATGTACTTTATTAATTTAAAGCCATCATTCTGAGAAAGGCCCCACAGGCTTTTCTGACTATCAAATGTATCCTTCCTGCCTCCTACTTCTAAGTTCCTTATTGTGGTTCTGGGAGGGAGTGGAAGATGGTGAGACTGAACTACAGCCAGCCTGTGTCCCTGCCCTGAGAGATGGCAGAGCCCACACTGATGGAGAGTCTGGGCAGCTGCTTCTTGGCCCCAGCTGCACCAGCTTATGGGGGTGATATTGGTGACCCGTGGTGATATGGCAGTGACATTAGTGACTCAGTGATGGAGGACTCGCTAACCTGGACCCCTGGGGTCTAAGAAGCAGTTTTGACCTAAGAGGCTCCAGGTCATCCAGGTTCCTGAAGCAAAAGCCGAACTCCAGGAGCTTGCAGCATGGGGTGGAATGGTTTAGGGGAGGCTGATCTGAGCATCTGCTTTGCCAGCGCAGATTTTCCCAGCAGGTCCATTCCTTCACTATGGGCTCCTCACGGTTGCTAGAGTCCAGCAACAGCTTCCCAGTGCTAGGACCTGGGCCTAACAATAGCAAAGGAAGATGCATTCAGGGTCCCTCCCTCACTTCCTCTCTCCTTCCCTCCCTCTCCTTTCCTGTCTTCCTCCCTTCCCCTCTCCTTTCCTGTCTTCCTCTCCTCCTTTCTTTTGAGACAGGGACTGTGTCCACCAGGTGGGGAATAAGAAAGGGCTCCCTGGGCCCAGTGACCTCTCCAGCACACCGAAGAAGATTGGAGCCAGGAGGAAAGAGGACAAAGGATCCCTAGGCATTTGGTGCAGGATGAGGGGATGGCTTCACCCCTGGAAGCCATGTTCACACAGTGTGGTGTGGGCAGCTCTGGGAATGGAGTCCGGCCTGCCTGTTTTGGAAGCAAGGCAGTGAACTGTGTCTTCTACAGCCTGGGAAGTTAGAGGTCACAGTCTGGGGCCAGGAGGTGGCGAGCATAACACCAGGACTGGCAAAGGCCATCAGGGACTCTGGGGTCAGCGCCTGGCCCTCTGGGCAGCAGCCCCAGAGTGCTTGGGCCTGAAGGCCGACACAGCCTGTTCCTTTCTTTCCAGGCCACAGGGTGATTCCCTCCTTGCAGACAGGCTGGGTGTGCGGGGCGGGATTACTCACGCCCCAGTTGTGGTCCCTCTGCAGGCTGCTGGTGATGAGTGAGGTAATTAAGTGTAAAAGGCTGCAGCAGGGGAGGGAGGGGCAGTCCCAGGCTCTTTTCAGGGGCAGGGGAGTGAGATAATGTAGGATAATAGCTGCACCAGGCCCCGCCCAGGCAGTCCCCAAAACGCCAAGACAATTCAGCCTTTTCAATGAAAATGGGGGGGCTCCACAGGCCCAGATCCCAGGGACAGCTGTATGGAAATGACAGCTCCCATCCTTGGTCCTGGCTTGTAGAGGCTGAAGGTTGGGGCAAATGCCTTTGGCTGGGGGAGAAACTCGGAAGAAGCTGATGGGACCTGAAAAGTAAGCGCGCCGGGACTGTGGGGTTGGAGGCTGAGCGACACACTCAGGAGTGTACACCGTAGAGTCTGATGACGTGTAATGGAAGCTGCGGCTTGGTCTAGGCTAATGGTGTGACCTCAGCATGGTCATGGACTTGGCACCCTCCAAGTAGTCTGGATCTCCCAGGAGTGTCTGGAAAGTCAGTCAAAGGGTACAAAGCACCGGGCATACAGTGGGTGCTCATACATGCATGGTAATCCAAGCCAGAATCAGAGAGCGCGGCCCATTTGTTCATTCAATGAGTACATGTTTATTGACGCTTCTGATGGTTCCGAAACCACAGCGGTGAAGAGCAGAGTCCCTTCTTCACACTGGCAGTCTAGGAGGAAAGACAAACTGCTAAGCTACTAATCACTGAACACATATCAGAAAGGACCGCACACCAGCAACCGCACTTCTGAATGTGTTTGTATATTCATGCACTGAATATATTAAAATAGTCTTCATTGTAGCCTTGTTTGACCCAGCAAAATATGATGAGAAATCTAAATATCTGCTATACAGGAACACACTAACTGAAGTTGGAATATGCACACAGTAGACTATTTCACAGTCACTAAGATAATCCTTAATGTATTGCTGCAAAAGGTCCCCAAGACGTATTGAGAAATGAGGACAAGAATATAAGGACATGTTTGTACAAAAGAGAGCACAATAAAAACATATTCATGCTAGGTGTGGTGGCACATGCCTTTAATCCCAGCACTCAGGAGGCAGAAACAGGTGAATTTCTGTGAGTTCAAGGCCAGCCTGGTCTACATAGTGAGCTCTAGGCCAGCAAGAGCTACGTAGTGAGACTATGTCTCAAACAAAACAAAACACACAACCAAGTAAAACTTCATATTAATCAGTGAACTTTGACACAAATGGATTGATATAAGTCTTTACGATGGTTTCATCACTGGTCAAAAACACTAGCCAGGCATGGTGCAGACATGGCACTCAGGAGGCTGAAGCAGAAGGGTTGCTTTGAGTTTAGGGTCAGACTGGACTACATAATAAGACTTTATCTGAAAAACTGAAACAGGGCCTGTAAGGTAGCTAAGTTAGTAGAGTGGTTGCCATGCTACCAGGAGAATCTGCGTTCGGCCCCGAGGAAGGAAGCATGTGTGGTGATGTATGTTAGAATCCCAGGTGCGATTCCTTAGCTCGTCAGCTTAGCCTACTCAGCAAGCTCCGGGTCACTGAGAGTCTCTGTCTCAAAGAGCAAGGTGGGGGGCTGGAGAGATGACTCAGACGTTAAGAGCGCTGGCTGCTCTTCTGGAGGACCGGCATTCAGTTCCCAGCATCCACATGGCAGCTCCCAACCATCTGTAACTCTAGTTCCAAGGACTCAGCAGTCCTCTTCTGGCCTCCTCAGGCACTGCATATATGTGGTGTACAGACCACTCTCAGGCATACAAGCATGCACATAAAATAAAAGTAGAAACTAGAAAATAGCAACTACAAACAAGAGAGCCCCCAAGAAATGACGCCCAAGGTTGACCTTTGGCTACCATATGCACGCTGTGCACACATATGCATATACACTGGTACACACACACACACACGTGAGTAGACATGAACACACATCCTCCCACCAAAATAAAAAACAGCTAAAATACCAGACACAGGCTACTCATGAAGAACGGGTTATTTAGCGTATAGTTTTGGAGGTTCAAAGTCCAAACCAATGGCCCTGCTGGCATGGACTCTGGTATCAGTCAGACAGTAGACAGTGTCGTGAGTCAGGAGCAAGAGTAGAGTAAAGAGGTACATTTTTTGTTTTGTTTTGTTTTGTTTTGTTTTGTTTTTCGAGACAGAATTTCTGTGTGTATCTTTGGAGCCTGTCCTGACACTTGCTTTGTAGACCAGCCTGGCCTCGAACTCACAGAGATCCGCCTGCCTCTGCCTCCTGAGTGCTGGGATTAAAGGCGTGTGCCACAACTGCTAGGCAAAGAAGTTTATCTTATACCTGGAGCAGAGGCTGGGCCTGCTGCCATGATGGCCTCTAGAGAGAGTGTCCCAGGCATGGCATACGAACCATTTAGCAAGACTACATCCCAAGTGACCTAGGGACCTGATTCTAGGCCTGCCTTTCAAAAGTTCCCTAGCACTGCCCAATACCATGCCCATGGATACCAAGCCTCCATCACCATGGGCCCTTGGGGGACATTCAGACTTCTTCAAACCATCGCCCTAAACATTTTTGCAAATATTTCACATCCTGGCCTCAAGAGAAGTCCTGAGAGCCATCCTGAGGTACCTTGAGCAGTTAGAGCCCGTGGCCAAATCCGGGGAAATGAACCAGAGCTTGGGAAAGTGACTGAGTGCAGGCTGCAAACAGGGATGGAATATCACACTTAGAGTAGCAGTAAATGAAATATTCAGGTGTCTCGTGAGAGATGGAAGCTCCCATCACTGTCTCAACAGCAAAAACAAAAATCACTACTGGATGTCAAAACTAAACCCACTGTGTGAAAATTTGTTGTGGAAATTTCCATATTGTTTTGTGGTGTGCATGTATGTGTGTGCGTGCGTGTGTGTGCGTGTGTTTGTGTGCGTGTATGTGTGTGAGCAGGTGCCTGCAAAGGCCAGAGGCATCAGATCTCCCTGGAGCTGGAGTTACAGGTAGTTGTGAGCCACCTTACATGGGTGCTGGGAACTGAACTCTGAACTCAGGTCCACAGCAGGAGCAGTGCTTACTCTGACCTGCTGAGCCAGGTCTCCAGCCCCAAATTATGCGTTTATATTTTAAAGTCTGCCCCATGCTACTTCTGTGCAGTAATCGAGCTGGAAGGAGGATGACTTCACAGGGGAAAAGCAGGGCTGAGACTAATCTGATTGTGTGACTAAGGATTCCATCACCTAGGGGCTGGAGAGACAGCTCCACAGTCCAGAGTTCTTGCTTTTGCATAGGACCCGAGTTCAGTCCACAGCACCCACACAGTGGCTCATAACCATCTGTAACTCCAGTTCCGGGGAAATCCAGTACCTTCTTCTGACCTCTTTTGGGCACCACCCTTGCACATAGCCCATATACAGACATGCAGGCAAAACACTTATATACATAAAATAAAATAAATATGTCTAAAAATAAATTTTAAATTTTAAAGTTTTCCATTGCCTGTTAGGGGATAGAGAGGCAGATGGAGGTCTCCTTCCGTGAAGTGCAGAGCTTCCTGCAATGTTCTGGACTCAGAAGCCAAGCCTATGTCTTTATTGTTCCTTTGTTTTTCAAGACAGAGTCTCTCAATCCTAGCTGTCCTGAAACCCACTCTGTACATCAGGCTGGGCTAAGCCCACTTCTAACTGCAGGAAAGCAAGGCACACCCAGCCCCAGCCAAGGGGCCTTCCACAAGATGAGTGGCCTTGAATGTCACAACCGTGAAAGACAAAGCAATTGAGAGCACCCAGTCCCAGATGCACCTTTTACCTGTTAAAGGGCTTCATTGCTGATTACTGGAATAATTGGCCGCATTTGCCTGGTCTCTCAAGATCACACGGAAGCCATGTATCAGTGTCAATTTCCCGTTTTTGATGGCTTTAGCGGTCCTACGAGAGAACGTCCTTGCTTGGAGAAAATGCACAGTAGAGCTCCCAGGTCAGAGGCAACCGGATCAGCTGCTTGCTCTCAAGTGCCAGGAGGGATCCTTCTACCCACAAAGCTCGGATGATGAAGCAAATGTGCTTCAGTGCCAGCTGGGAGATTCTGGGTGATGGATCCCATACGTGAGGGTTCTTGGTTCAGTGCTGCCAGCTCTTACCAAGCTTAACACTGTCTCAAAAGCAAAAGCTGAAGCCTTATTATTGGTGAGAAGCGATGAAGACAGCCACAGATGGGAACAGGAAACAAAGGGACGATAGTATTTTAGAGGGCATGGTCAATGCAGGATTCTGGAGACCAGTGTTCCAGCAGAGACTTGGGTGAAGGGAGAGGGAGTCATGGGGACAGAGCCTTCCAAACCTAGGGACCTACCTGAGCAAAGGGCCCAGACGAGGCCAGATGGAGCAGTCATGAGTTAGCTACTTCTAGCTTTCTCAGCGGCTCTTAAGGACCATGGGACTATGCGTAGCTCGTTAGCAGCCCCTCCACTGTCAAGGCAGCAAAGATGTGGGGGGATCCTTTTTCCTACTGGAGCATACTGCTTGCTGCCTGCTGGCTTGGCCACCTTCTGCTACCCGTGAGGAGGTACCTGCTGTTTACAGCCATGGAGCAGTTTGTTCCATGGACAAGCCCTGCCTGCATCCTTGTCACTTCTTCCCTAACACCCTGAGTAGGTCTGGCCTCTCTCTGCTCCTCCTCCCTCCATAGATGACCTCCTTGATGCCAGGCTCAGGGCCTAGACTCCAGCTTGCCCAGTAGTGACCCAACAGGACCACACGACCCACGTGACCTGGACACGAAGGAGAGTTAAAGCCCTGCTGGTTCACTTTGTCTGAGGAAAGAGGGATGCTGAGGGAAGAGGGATGCTGAGGGAAGAGGGATGCTGAGGGAAGAGGGATGCTGAGGGAAGAGGGATGCTGAGGGAAGAGGGATGCTGAGGGAAGAGGGATGCTGAGGAAAGAGGGATGCTGAGGGAAGAGGGATGCTGAGGGAAGAGGAAAAAGGAGCTGCTGAAGCAGGGGCCAGAGTCCTCACGTACACATCCCAGTGCACATGGCTCGGTTTTCTCTATGGTGTCTCCAGAGATGGACTGCCGGGTCGTGCAGAGTAACTGAGGAACAATGCCAGACTGTTCTCTGAAGTGACAGTACAAACAGCCCCACCCCACCGTCAAGGAGTCTTCTTGTTCTAGCAGGGTGGATCACATTTAGATTCATCCAGCAGTCTAGAGGCTGTCACTCTGATGAGCAGAGAAGAGCTTTAAACGTGGGTTTTCCTAATTAGTCAGAGACTGGGCACCTTTCAGTTGTTTCGGCTTCATGACTTCTGTTCTCTATGCTCAACACTCTAGATGGCTTTTTTCTTGATCATCCTTGCCTTGCTGATTTGGAGGAGTTCTTTATATGTTTGTGGTGATAACTTTCATCAAATATCTCTCAGTTTGTGGCGTGCTCTTCCCTCCCGCCCCCTCCTTTCCTTTCTTTCCACCCTCTCCTCTCCCCTTTCTCCTCCTCTTCCTCATTCTTCCCCCTCCCCCTCATGTACTTTTGAAGCAGGGTCTCATTGAGTAGTCCTTTCTATAATGCATATTTAAAAAGGGGGAAGGGATCACAGACCTGGGGAGGTGGCTCAGTGAGGGCCTGAGTTCAGGTCCCCAGATGTAGGGTGAACATTTCCATTCCCAGGGTTCCTATGGTGATGGCAATGGAGAATCCTCAGGAGCTCATGGGCCAGCTATCCTCACATATTCAGCAGTGGACAAGAGACCCTGCCTCAAGCAAGATTTAAGATGAGGAGGACCAACATTAGAGGTTGGTCCTCTGACCTCCACACGTGTCATGGCATATACATGTCTGTACTTGCAGACTTGAACGACACAGACACACACACACACAGAGATGCTTTGAAAAGAGCATAGAATTTGTTCAGTTTTTTAAAGACGTGTTTTGAATTGTGTGTGCATGCTGTGGAATGAGGTGTAGCCAGTGCACATGAGTGTGGGATGATGTGGGGTGTGTGCACAGGAGTGTGTGAGGTGTGATATAGACACATGAGTGTAGATGCCCAAGGAGCCCAGAGGCACTGGATTCCCCTGAGTTAGAGTAACAGATGGCTGTGAACTGAAAACCTAATTCAGGACCCATGAAAGAGCAGTACCTGTATGTGTTCTTAACCACTGAGCCACCTTTCCAGTGCCTATCATAGAATATTGGTTTCTATGTGTGTGTGTGTGTGTGTGTGTGCATGTGAGTGTGTGTGTGTGAAGTTGGCATGTCCCAAGGTGTTCCTAGAGGTCAGAGGACAAATCTGGACTGTTGGTCCTCTCTTTTTTCTGTGAGGTCTAGAGATTGAATTCAGGCTGCCAGGCTTGTACCACAAGCATCTTTACCTGCTGGCTCCGCCTGCCTGGTTTCCTGGTGACTTTTCCATTCACCAGTCTAGCATGGCTCTTTCCTGTGTCACATTCATGGCGTCACGGGTTCACGGCTGCACAGCCGCACAGCTGCCCGCGGTGTGGAACAAAGTGTCTTCGCTCATCCTCTCTGCTGCTAAAGAACACTCCAGCCACTTCCTACATTTCCTGTCATCAACAGTACTGCTGAAAACATCCCTTAGGGGCTGTGGCCCACAAAGGCCTAGGGGTGAAACTGAATTTAAAGATATTTTTGGTGATGGTGGTGATTTGGCACAGGTTCTTGCTCCGTGGCCCAGCCTAGCCTGGATGCATACTCTCTCGTCTCTGTCTCTCAAGGGCTGGAATTAGAGGCCTGCCCTACCACACCTATCAGTGAGGTTCCCTGTATATTGAATCACATTCGCCCGGGTTCCCTTTTGACTTCTTTCCAGGAAGCCACATGCCACTGCATTCAGGGGCCTTTCCTCCAGAGTCCTAGCAGGCTGACCGCTGTGCACAGGGAGACAGCCACCCCGATCACCCTGGTCGCCTGAGAAATAAGGATATTCCTACCACAGCATTCCTATGCCCCTCTCCAAAGAGCACCCTTTATTAGGAAGTACTGAGAAAAAGAGCTAGGGGTGCCGGTTAGGGGCATCTCCATTAATTAATTGGATTCTGACCCTAAGTGGATCTTTCAAGGAGTGTAGAAATGGCGTCTCTCAGAGCCACTGCCCATAACAAGGATTTGGCAGTGAAGTAAGGCATTTAAAAGTCCCCAGAGGATTCTATTCTTTTTTTAAGCTTGATTTTTCATTATTTTAAAATGTGTGTGTGTATGTGTGCACGTGCCCTCACGCACATGAATGTAGGTATTCAGGGAGGGCAGAAACATTGGAATCCCTGGAGCTGGAGTTACAGTGAGTTGTGAGCCGTCTGATATGGAGCTGGGAGTCAAACTCAGGTCCTCTGTGAGAACAGTATCCACTCTCTATTCCAGAGCCATCTCTCCAGCCCAGAGAATTCTCTTCTTCGAACCCTCAGCCCTTAGCTCAGGATCCCCTCTTGCTGAGGGCATTGCAGTCCGACACTTAATCATTTCCTTCAGCAAACATCAACATAATCCTCTTTCTTAAATAGAGTCACTTTTATTTAAGGTGATGGTACACAATTTCCTGCTAGCAGGAATTACCCTCACTTTTTCAAAATTATAGGCCATTTGAAAAACGTCAAGTAAATTGAGAAACATAGACTGTAGCTGGGTGGAGAAAGGTTAAGTTCAAACTGGAGAAACACTGGCTCCATGGAAAACCCACCTTTGGGTTGATCTGAACTGCACACTGGCTGGCTTGGGGGACTGCAGGTCTTTAGGCGTCTAGTCCTCAGGTGGGAGGCTGTGAAGGGCGGGTTCCCCAGAGGGAGGATCACAGGAGCATATAAGGTTTACACTTCTGTGTAGCTGAGAATGACTTTGGGCTTCTGATCCCCATCTGTACTTGCTGAGAGGGAGGATTACAGGTGTGTACCACCACATACATCATACATACATACATACACACATACATACATACATACATACATACATACATACATACTATGTGTTGCTGGGGAGTGGACCTAGAGTCTTGTGCGTGCTAGGCAACTATTATTCTACCAAGAGTTACATCCCCAGTTCCTCAGCATGTTTCTGTCACTGTGTCCCTCGACACAGCAACTCCGTGATGTGGTAGGCCATAGTGATCATCCCCCTCGTTTACAGAAGGAAACTGAGGCACAGAGAGACTTATCAAGCTGCCCAGTGAATAACTGACAATAATGACCATCATTAGTGTTTCATGAGCACTTACTTCCCTCTGGCTCTGTGCTGGGCGTCTCTGGCTATTGCATGCACTGAGCACTTCACATATGTTCCCTCAACCCCGCGGGGTAGGCTATGCCAGGATCCCAGAAAGGATCCAGGCCAGGACATCTTGACTCCCAGCATCTGCCCTTACAAGTTGTTGTTCCAAAGGGATAAGAGCCAGGAAACAACCATAGGGAGATGCTAATGAACGGGCCAGTTTCACAAAAGAAACACTAGTCAGAGGAAGGGGGAAACCCACAGGCGATGTGAGGTAGCCTCTGGAGGTAGAGAGACCGTTAGTTAATGCCATCTCTGTGGTGGTGCCTTTGAAACAAAACCGGGCTTAGTTGGATTTGAACCCGAACGTGGCGCGCAAGAATCCTGCTCCTGACCCAAACCTACCCCTTGTGGATTATGCAGTACTGTTGCAGCGTTGTGGAGCAGGGCCCAGGAAGAGAAGGAAGAACACTTAGAAATCCGAGCCAGAAGAACTCTAACCTATGGTCCTGCCAGGCCCACCTCCAGGGCCCTGGTTTGGTCTACTATGGAGGTGTGCAACACCAGGATCTCTACATGGTTTCTCTGTCCCAAAGGAAATGACATCCCAAAGATGAGACAGGCCCTGCTAAGGATGTGGACAGCAACCACAGTGCACACTGGGCTGGGCTCCGTATTGCCCTGGCCTCAAGGGACATCCTGTGCCCACTGTGGGCTGCCGCTGTTCCAGGAAGAAGATATGACCGACTTTTAACTCGTGCGGAAATGGTGCAGGCTAATGGCACCCAAGCACCCGGCGTCATGCAGGATGATGGCAGAGACTCTGCTCTGTCACAGTCTTTTCTCAGCTTTGTTCTCCCAGCTTACACCCAGCCTGTACACTCCATACCACTGTGTCTCCCTGCAGGTCTCCCTCTTCCTTAACAGCAGCAAGGGGACCTTGTAGAACCATCCCAGTGCCTATGGGAAGAAGGGAAGCTGCTGGGATTCCCTGGGGTCTTTGTGGGACTGACAGGCTGAGGGTAGCCGGGGGTTGGGGGGTGGGGGGTGTTTGAGAGGCTCCTTATCTCTTAGGTCCAGTGTCAGCTCTGCCCTGGCCTGGTAGAGATGGTATAGACAGGGGACCACAGTGAATTTGCATTTAGATTAAGAGACTTCTACTCCCAGGGCCTGGGGGAGGAGGTGGCTACAAGAGAGGAGGGGCCTGGAGCCCTGTCCTGCCAGGGCCACAGGAAGTGGCCTCTGGGCCAGCCTGGCTGGCTGAGGGAACAGTGGCACAGAAGGCTCTCTGGGCACATAGCCGGCCCTGACAGCCTGTCTGTCCACTGTCCCAGCCCCTCGCCAACATCAGCTGGGAGTTGGCTCTGCCCCATGGGCCTGGGAGCAGTGTTAGAGTACTGTGCCAGCAAGGGGCTGGACTAGGCAGATGCACCCCTCTGTGACTCTGTGTGACCGTGTGTCATCTAGCCTTACTTACCTTGCAGATTCTGAAATTGTCTCAGAATGAAAACTGAGGCTCAGAGGGGCCTATAATTAGTCGGAGACCCCGAAAAGCTGCTCCAAGGGCCCCCAACGTGTATACCTACTCTGGGAGACCCCCTCAGTGTTTGGGAAGTAGAGGACTAACTTGTGCAGAGCCCCAGCTCACTCCTGGCGCTGTGGCAGCTGGGAAGTTGCATTCAATTCAGGCCAGGAGGAGGGTCAGAGCAGGCTCCTCCCCTTGGGAAAAGTAGCTGCCTTTGGGAGGCTGTGCCCTTGGAGAAGGACTGGAAGGGAGGAAAGAAGAAGGTGAGAAGGAAGGAAAGGAGAGAGCAGGGAGTGGATGAGAAGAAGGAAGAATGAGGGACGGAGAGTGGATGGAGACAAGGGGGAGGAAAGCGGAGGAGAATGGGAACTGTCGGGCATCGGGCAGAGCAGTCCTCCACTTCAAGTGACCTCTTCCTCCTCCTGATCTCCCTATGGCCGGGGCTTTCTGATTTCCAGAGCAGACTCAGCTCTGCTTCTCCCTGGGGGACAGTGGTGACCTCTCTGGGGTTCCAGACAAAAGTGATGGGGCCTGTTAAGATCTAGGGCTCTTTGCTGCCTCTGGAGAGGTCTCTAGCCGGCTTTCCTCAGACCTCCTCCCTCTCTTAGCCCTCCAGACGGAGGTCTTGGCCCCATTCCCCTGGCCTGTAGCTGGGCTTGCAGCTGACAGGCCTCCTGGTCCTGGCTCCCTGTCCAGCAGAACAAGCCCTCCCTGTCTGTCACCAAACAGTCAGGACAGCCTGTTCCACCTGGCAGGCTGGACTACTGCCCGACTTGGTCTCTGACCACCCATGGCGTAGGTTCAGATACTGGGCATGATCCTGCTTTGCTGTGTGGCCTTGGGTAAGACCCTTTGCCTCTCTGAACCTCTGACTCCTCACCTTAAAATCGTCATGTTGATAGGATCTGCCTCTTGGATCGCTCTCTGGGATCCTGATGGAAAATGACTGGCACCGTGCCTAATTGACATCAAAGAATATTAGCTGTATGTTCCTGGCTCTGTCTTCCAGTGCCTGTCCTGGCTTCATGGGACGTCAGGTTCAAGGGCCCGTCCCATGCTTTCTCCATGAACCCGTTTGTGCCTAGTGTCACCCAGTGTGATTGTCTGAGCCCTGTGCTAACACACTGCACTTCAAGGGCTTCTCTCATTTGCATGCATATAACGAGGCAAACACTACTGAATCCATTTTAAAAGATGATGGGCTGGGCAGTGTGCAGCTCACCCGTGGTCCCAGCAGGGTGGAGCCTAGGGTCTGGCAGACAGCCTGAGCTCAGGAGCTTGAGTCCAGCCTGTATGACATGGTCAGGCCCATACAAATCTGAGGTATTCCTCACTTCAAAGAGGAGAACGGTTTTTGTTCCCTTACAGGATTGCTCCCGTTAAAGATGTCAGAACTGGCCATGATGTGTCTGTGTGCCATGGCTGCTGCCAAGTCTAGGACCCAGCAAGAGGCCGCGTGCCAACAGAGATGGTGGAACGAAAATTCTAGATGATTCTGGTCCCTGCCCACCAGCCCTTCACAGCTGAGGTTTAGATAGGTTTTGCAATAGAAGGACGCAGTCCTGTGCTGAGTGATCTACTGACCGATGAGGATCCAGAAGCATGGGATGACGGTCCACAGCCACGGGTGGGGATGTTTGTTACACAGTAGTCTGTAACTCTGTGCTGGCTCCTTGCAACTGCACCGTAGCCCTAGGAAACAGAGGCTATAGGCATACCCATTTCACAGACCAGGATAGGAAGATCTGGAGTGACTTAAGAATGTTTGAAATGGGAAACTAGGGCCTGTGGCCCTGTGAATGAGCCCTGAAGAATCAAATAGAGATCACAGCCTGTGGGACTTGGGGGCCAGCTATAAGCGGTTGGGTGTCATTCTGAGGACTTTGGGGATCTGGAATGACAGGGAGGTAGGGTTAGTGAGACTGAGAGGGTAGTAAGCTTGTTTGGGGACAGCTGGGAGGGCAAGTGTGCTAGCTAGTGCTGTGGCTCAGTGGGTAAAGTGCTGGCTGCACAAAAGTTGGACACAGTGGCATGAGTTACTTTTCCTAGAGTTCCTGCAGCTTGGGATGGAGGCAGAAACAAGAGAACCTTGGATGCTCACAGGCAGGCTAGCCTGCTATATGCAGATTGGAGCAACAAAGAGGCTGTCTCAAACAAAGTGGAAGGTAACCAGCGTGGAGGCGGTCCTCTGACCTGCCCATGTGTGCCATAGTATACACAGGCTCACATTCACGCACAAGAACACACAAACACATAGGCACACATATCATGCATATCACACACTCAACTGACAAAACAACTTTTTCTTGTTGTTATTTTGTTTGTTTTTAAGGGAGAATTCATTTTGGCTCATCATTCAGAGGCTTCGGTCCACAGTCACTTGACTCTATCAAATCTGGGTCTACTCAGGGTGAGACGAAGCATTGTTCTAGAGAGCTTGTGGGGAAGCAATGTGCTTTCCTAAGGGGTGGCTGGAGACAGATAGCCCAAGGGACCAGGACTATCTGCCCTTCCCACATAGCCCCACCTCCATGTTTCTATCACCTCCCAATCATGCATTCAAATGAGTCCTCCCATGGATTGACTTGTTGCTGAAGGCTCAGCCCTTGTGACAAAACCCTTTCCTTAAAGCCTTTAACAGGAACCCTCGGGAGACATTTCAGAAGGAATTGGCAGTGGCCTGGGCCTATGGACAATATCACCCTGCCTTTGCTCCCTGTCTTTTCTTCTAGGACAGAAGTGGGGTCTGCAGTGAAGCCTCAAGGAACTCTACCATGGCAGATATGCCTGCCAATTCTAACTTGGGTTGTGCCCTCAGATAACTAGAGTTGGGCATCAGGGCAAGGAGTCTCAAAACCAGTATGAGTAGGAAGTGAAAACCCAGGGACATCCTCTGCTTGAACAAACACCTCCACATGGTTCACAGAGCTCCCAGGTTATCTGAGACAGTGCCTACATTTAGCTCCGTGTTGGCTGGGAGGGGCAGAAAACCTGTGTGGGGCAGGGCTGAATTTAGGATTTGGGAGGAGCTGAGAAGCTCAGGTAGCTGGAACAGGGTAGAAGGCAGCTCAGAGAAAGAGACAGCAGAAGGGAGGGTCTGGAATGCCCTGAATAGAGGGAAGGGATGGTGAGACCCCACTGGGCATCCCTCAGGGGGCCCAGTCAGTTCTCCATCTGGGAGTTTCCCAGCCAGACTCCCAAAGGGTAGGGACAGAGCACCTGCTGGCCTGGCACTGCTTCCCCCTGCAGACATAAGGCTCCCATCCCCCTTCACTGAGACCCTCTTAGGGCGCCTCCACCTGCACCCAAGCCTGGCCCTAGAGCTGGCTCTGGCAGGCACACCTGGCATTCTGGTGAGCCTGCTAGCAGCTCTGATTTAAGACTCAGGCTGCTGCTCTCCGGGGCCTGCTCCTGAATGCTACCAACCAGGACGGGGTGGTCTGAGGAGGACACAGGGAGTGAAGAAGACCCCCCTCCTCCAGGCTCTAGAGGCCTTTGGAACCTCTAGAGTGGGGGATGTCGGTGACAGGGTACTCACCGATAGCCTGAGCCTTGGGCAGTAAGCAAGGAAGTAAAGGCTTCTTAACTGTTAGGCTTTGGAATTCTATATAGAAAGAAGGATCGAAGGATGTAGCTCAATTAGTAGAGGCTCTGAATTCAATCCCTAGCACTTTAGACACAGGACATGGTGTTGCATAGCTGTGGTCCTAGTACAGAAGTTCAAGGCCATCCTTGTCCACTTAGGGGATTCTGGGCTAGCATAGGCTATATGGCACCCTGTCTTTAAAAGAAGAAAGAGAGAAATATCCTCTCTCTGTTGTGGGATACTTGTACACAATGCAAAGGTGTATTGCTGTGATCGGTATAATAAAAAGCTGAACGGCCAATAGTTAGGCAGGAGAGCTAGGTGGGACTTCCTGACAGAGAGAAGATACCACCGAAAATGAATCAGACACACAGAGTGGGAGAGAGGTAAAAGCCACATGGTAGAACATACATTAATATATATGGGTTAATTTAAGCTATAAGAGCTATAAGAGACAAGTCTAAGCTAAAGACGGAGATTCCATAATTAATACGAAGTCTCTAGGTCATTATTTGGGAGCTGGTGGTACAGAGGAAAACTTGTTACAGCTCTCCTTCTCGGCCCCTTTTCTCATCTGTATAATGGGAGAACCAGCCTGGATAAACTCATGATGAAGCCAGACCACCTGGATTTGACTCTCCATTACTAGTAGCTGTTTAACCTACCTAAGTTACTTGGACTTTCAGGGTCTCAGTTCACCCATCAATAAAATGGGGGAGCATGCTGCGTGGTGTTTAGGACAATGGCTGCAGTAACAAGGGCTGTGAGTGTGAAACCCAAGTGTTCCTGTTGAAGTCAATGGAGAACATTGCACTGGACATGCGTGGTTGACAAAATGGAATCTATTTGTTTGCAAACTTTTTGGTCTTTGTTTTTAACAGAGAAGGTCCGCATTGCTCAAGAGAAATTTTACTCAGAGCCCCAGCTGTTCTCAGGAGATTGGGGGCGGGGGCGTCTGTCCCACCTGCTCCCCTGTCTCTGTGTCTGCAACCCCCAAGAGAGCTACTGGATCACATTTTAAAGATCCTTGCTCCAGTTTGTCTCCTTCAGCTCACAGCCAGGGAAACAGAGGCACAGAGAAGTCAAGGAATGGACCACGGTGAGTGCGCTGGTCCAACCTAGGAGCCAGCTTTTCTCAGTGCAATTCAGGGGCAGAACTGGGAGAAAATCTAAGACCAGAAGCCTCCGCTTGAGAAACTGGGTGCATTGTGGCATCAAGTCATCAGCATGCAAATGAGATGCAAATCGATGCGAAACAGCATGTTTTATGCTAATTTGCAGAGTCAAGAGCGACGACATTTTTGGTAATAGGGCAGCAGTCCTGGTCCCTGGGCATTGCGGAACACGCGTCCTTTTTTCTTTTTTCTTTTCATTACTATGATCAGGCCCATAAATCTTGGTTTGGCTGTAACCCACCCCTTCTCGCCTGAAAGGCTGGCTCCTGTCACCTTCAAGGCCTCCCGGACTAGTCTCTCCTACTCTTGCCTTGGTTCAGGGTCAGACCTTGGGCATCTAGTCAGAGAACCAGGACTCAGGAGCCACTAATCTGAGTAAAGTGTTAGCTGGCCAGTCCGGCCTGGGGCCGCTTCTGAAGGGAGGTTACTGAGGCTTCCCTGCCATTGTCTGATGACCCTGCTAGGCACTGGAAGGAAGTTTGTGCTTTGGCTGTTCTGGGCACCCATTACCTGGGCCTCAGGTTCTGAATGTGTCTGAACCTGCACCTGGGGAGTTACGATGTTCCTGGTGGCCAGCCTGTGGTCTGTGAACCCCTAATTCTGAACCAAAGTTGAACTCCACTCCTTTCAGAGAAAACAGTAGTGTCAAAACTAACAGGAGTCGAGCCCCTCTGGAGCCCTAGTGATACAGTTTGTTTCTGCTCTTGCTGACAGGTGGGGTTGCTCCCAGGGCCCCTGCTGTGTGGAGGAGGGTGAAATGGTTTGTGCAGGCAGTTTCTTCTCTGGGGCAGAAGCTGCTGTTAGAGGATTGCAGTGCTCTCCCTGGGCACAGGGGACAGCTTCCAGCCTTGCCTGGGTCCTGAACTCATAGGACAGTGACGGATAAACCCATGCCCTACCACGTACCTTACCCTCTTCCCCCTCTTAACTAGCTGTGCCCTCCTCTCTGATTCCTAAAAGATGACCCCCCACACCCTTGCTTGCCTGCAAACTTTTTTCTCTTCCGTGAACCTTCGAAGAAGGCCAGACAAAGACAGTCCCACTACCCATTCTTTGCCTTGTGGCCAATTCGCTGAGATTAAAACTGTGTGGCACTCCTGAAACGATTCAAACAAAAAGACACATCTCCCCTCCAGCTGACTGCTGGGGACCACCTTCCTTGTTTATAAGGCAAGCCCCTATCTGAATCTCCACCTGTAAGGGTGCCTTCTTCAGTCAGGGCTTAAAGCAAATCGCCCTGTCAACGATACGACCCGGGGACCTGCGGTGTTTCCCCACCCCTCTCAATAGCTTGAATACTATCGGCGTCCTGACTGTGGTGTGGATTTCCTCTTTGCCAGCTGCCACTTAAGGCTCTAAACCAGATAAGAGCTTGGTGAACTTGGACCTTCTCCAAGCATCTGACTGTCTTCGGTCCTCTGGTCCTCTACGAAATGCATGCTCTAGGCTCTACCTCCTCACTTTGTCAAGGAAAGGGGCCAAGCCAGGGAAATGGTGGACTACTTGGAGCAGGGATCTGGGGGCCAAGGCGCACACACCAGAACGCCACCTTTGTGTGTTGGGGAGATGTGAGCGGGTGCTCAGCAAAGGTAAGGGCCAGAGGGCTGCCTGGGGACTCCTTGCAGGCAGCAGCCTCCTTGGAGGGTAAGAGCGCAGGTTTGCAGACCTCGACCTCATCGCTGCGGGGAACCCCGGGTTCCCACAGCCCGCCTCGGGATGGCACCCTGGGCACCCTCCTCGCTGTCCCCTCCCGACGCCCGCCTTTGATTGCGGCGAGCTGCGCGTTGCGGAGCAAATTAACTTTTTGCACACTTCATTATGCGCCCGCCCGCATCCCCCGGGGCCGCCGGCCCGCCCCCGCCCACGCCGACAACTTGATTGGGCAATTAATCTTCGTGGCCCACGGGCCCCCGCCGGCCCCCACCGGCCTGGGCCTTTGTGCGGTGAGCGCGGGCCGCGGGCCCGGCCGGCCGCCCGGTCTGCTCGCACTGATAAGGGCACCCGCGCCGCCGCCTTTGTCATGCGGGGAGCCCGGCCGCGCTGTCTCGCACCCCGTCAGCGCGCCCCCGCCCCTTGGGCTCGGTCCATCTGTCGGAGCCGCGCGATGCCCCCCCTCTTGCCCCGCCGCCGGGCTGGGGGAGGGGTCCCGTGGGCGGGCATGGAGCCAGCACCCCTCCACCCGGCGCCCCATGTGTCAGAAGCGTTCCCCCCTCCCAGAGACACCGGCGCACACGCGCGCGCACACACGCGGGGGCCGCCCAATTAAACAGCGTGGTAATGACGAGGGGGAGAGCGCAGCCGTTTGCGCAGCTGGGGAGGGGAGAATCCCAGCAGGGGCCAAGAGCGGAGAATCGCTGCCCCCCCCGCCTCCCCTTTGCACCCCAGGTGTGGCGCTTGGTTAGTGGCCCCAGTGGTTGGGGCTGAGGAGAGGGAGAGAGAAAGGGAGGTTTCTGGGAATTTGCCCGACACTTCCGTCTCTTTGTGAGTTTTTTGGGGCTCTGCCAGAAGTTGACACCCCTCCATCACCCTCAACCTCAACCCCGAGAAAGGCTACTGTGTGACCCAGGTGATGCAAAGAAGCAGGACAAATTCCAAACTATTTCAGGAACTAATAACAAGGCCTCTCTGGGCAGTGGCCGTGATGGGATCAGACACGTTGGCACAGTGCTAGGGAGACTGCAAATGTTCCTGTGTTGGTTCCTGGAATCATTTATGGTTTTCCGTGAACCATGAGGGTGGATGGAACTCCTTGAGTTTTCCAGGCACTTGTGCTGGTAGGGTACAGGGAGAAACTTGGCTCAAAGCCGCTGGTCAGTTTGGTGTGAGCTGCCCAGCCCAGCTCCTGGGCAACTGAGATGTGGGAGAACTCCATTTTCCACTAATTTGTGGATGTCGTGACTTCGCGTGTGATGCCCCTTCAGGTTACAAAGCCAGGAAAAAATCACTCAGGGCAAAATAGGTTGGACAGCATTTTGCCATGAAGCCTATATTACTGTCCCTAGGTGATAAGGGCAGCCATAGGCAAAGTGGGTGCCATGGGCTTCCCTCGGAGTCAAGGGACACAAATAAAATCAGCCTGTGAGATGCAAGATGCACAGTCCTGGGTGGTGCAAGCCGTAGACAAAGAGGAGGGATGGCTGGAGTCCACCCTCGTGCCACTAGTGAGACCTCCCTAGGCCTGAGCTGCTAGCAGCCAGTTCTGTAGCCAGAGGGCTGGGTCCTGGGATGATGAGCCTGCCTCTCCCTGGGTCCCTGAGGAGGTGATAGAGAGAATGGTTCCCTGTGATAATGACAGCCTCCAGCCTTGCATGACCACGACGTCTCATAAGCCTATAGTCCAGAAGGGGCCCAGTGAACAGGAGCTGAATTAAAATGGAAAAATACAGCCTCCTTCCCCCTCCTCCCCTCCCCCACTACAGCCCTCGTGTGCACCGCTTCTGGAGCCCTGTAGAGTCTCAGCCCTTCAGTCTTGCTCAGCTGAGTGTGCTGAGTGGACACTTCCTTCCTGATACTAAAGTTAGGGACACACTAGCTGGGCACAGGGGTGCACACGTTTAATCCCAGTACTTGAGGGGCAGAGATACATGGATCTCTGTGAGTTCAAGGTCACACACTGAGTTCCAGGACAACCAGAGCTACACAGTGAGACCCTGACTTGAAAAAACAAACGATCAGAAGAACTCCCAAATTAGGGATGCCTAGGATGAGCAGATGGGGTACAAAAAACGTACCATTTGGCTCTTTCTCCCCAGTCCTACTTAGCACACACCAGGCTTGGATTCCTTATCAGCCCTTGTCCCCAGCTCTGATGTTCTATCGTCTTTAAATGATCCATAATCCTAACATTACAGGCTTTTGGCTTTCTAGAATCTTAACATCCTATGTATCTTCCACAGACATTCTAGAGCACAGTGATTTTTGTCCTGTGTGTTCTAGCATTTGGAGGCTACAGTGTGAGTGTAGATGGGACTCCCCATTCAAATAGCACGGGAAAAGACCCAATCATGTGACATCAGTTTGAATAACAGCAACCAATATTATTTCAACCGTGTTTCCTCTCAACGAATGCTTTTTTTTTTTGCAAGTACACAATTTTAAAAAGTTTTCACGTTACATGTATGTGCGTGTGGTTGTGTGCGTGTGAACAAAGTGCCCTGGAGGCCAGAAGAGGGCGTCAGATCCTCTGGAGCTGGAGTCACAGGTGGTGGTGAGCAGCCCCACGTGGGTGCTGGGAACTAACTCTGGTCTTTTCCCAGAGCATCAAGTGCTTTTAACCACTAAGCCACCCCTCCGGTCCCAAGAACTCCCTACCCCAGGGTTTTGTTTGTTTGATTCCCAGGTGTTGGTGGTAGTCACCTTTAACCCCAGCACCCTCCAGAAGCAGAGGGAGGCAGGACAGCCTGATTGATACAGTAAAATGAGATTTCAACCAGTCAAAACGGCACATGGAGACCACGTCTTAAAAAGAAAAAAAATTGTTTTTATTTATGGAGTTGGAGATATGGCTTAGCACTTGTTGCTCTTATAGAGTATGAATGTTTGCCTTTGTTTAGAATGTTGGTTACAAGTTGTTATGGATAATGTTCAGTAGAAAAGCTAAACAAAGGAGATTCGATTCAGAGCTCTTGTTTAAAAAGTGGGGGGTGCTGTGGGACAATGGTCTGTACCCTGTGACTTGTATTTTAAATAAATGCTGATTGGCCAGTAGCCAGGCAGGAAGTAGAGGCGGGGCAATGAAAATGCTGGGAAGAGGGAAGTGCAGTTTGAAGTTGTGACCCAGAAGCAGTGGATGCAAAATATGAGTGCATTGCCAAAAAAGGTTCCAAGCCACATGGCTAACACAGACAAGAGTTATGGACTAATAGAAGTTATAAGAGTTAATAAGAAGCCTAAGACACTAACTAGGCCAATCAGTTTATAATTAATGTAGATTTCTGTGTGCTTATTTGGGACTAAACAGCTGTGGTACCTGGTGGGACAGAAAACCTCTGTCAACAATAGAGAACCCAGTTGGAGTCCCAGAACCCACACAGTGGTTCACAATTGTCTCTAACTCCAGTTCCAGGTGATCTAATACCCTCTTCTGGCCTCCTCAGTTACCAGGCACTCTGTGTGGTGCAGGCAAAACACTTATACACAAAATAAAAATAAATACATTTACAAAAAAGGTCGTATTTTCATTTCTCTCTCTCTCTCTCTGTGTGTGTGTGTGTCACTGTGGGCAGATGCCCACAGAAGCCAGAGAGAATGTTGGAACCCCAGAAGCCAGAGTTACAGCTGGTTGTGAGAGGCCTAGCATGGGTACCAGGAACTGAATTCACATCTCTGGAAAAGTAGGAAGTACTCTTGACTGCTGAGCCATCTTTTAAATTTCTTTTTTGGTTTTTCAAGATAGTTCTGGCTGTGCTGGAATTTGCTTTGTAGATCAGGCTGGCCTCGAACTCTGCCTCTGGAGTGCTGTTACAAGCACTACCACTGAGCTCCATCACTGCCCCCTCTCCCCTTGACTGGGTTTCTCTGTATAACAGCCTTGGTGGTCCTGGAACATACTCTGTAGACCAGGCTTAAACTCAGAGATCTGCCTACCTTTGATTCCCAGAGTTCTGGGATTAAAGGCGTGAGCCACCATCGCCTGTCTTCTAGCCCTTAATACTGCTTCCTTTGTCATAGATTTTTGAGCAGTTTTATCATGATGGTTCACCCCCCCACCCCAGTTTCTCATGCTTGAAGTTTTTTAAGCTTTCTTACTTTGTGAGTTTATACTTTACATCAGATTTGGATTTTTTTTTTTAGTATTTCTTTGCAAATCCTTTTCTTCTTTGGGGACGCGGGCCACATGGTAGCAGGCTTCTTGAGCTGTCCCTCAGTTCCTCATGTGCTTGTCTTTCAGATTAGTTTTCTCCTGGTGCTGAGTTTTGGACAGTCTGTTCCGACTCGCTGACTCTTCTTCTTCTGTGTACTTGGCATATTTTAATTTCATTTTTCATATATCTCTGTGCATCATATGCATGCCTGCTGTGCTCAGGGGCCAGAGGAAAGCATCAGGTACCCTGGGAGGTACAGCCCCGGTGCTGGGAACTGAACCCAGGTTCTCTGCAGAGAGGCAGGTGCTGAGTCATCACTCCAGCCCCTGCGCCTTAAAATAAACGTTCGTGTTGATGTGTGCTTTTGTTTGTATGATGACACACACAGCACACATGTGTGGCAGTTCGAGTACAACCTGTAGGAGTCTCCACTCTCCTAAAATGAGGGTTCCAGAGATCAAAGTCAAGCTGTCAAGCTTGGTGGCAAGTACATTTGCCCTCTGAGCCATCTCACTGTCCCTCTCCCTATTTTTTAAAAATATTTTATTTATTTATTATGTATACAATATTCTGTCTGTGTGTATGCCTGCAGGCCAGAAGAGGGCACTGGACCTCATTACAGATGGTTGAGAGCCACCATGTAGTTGCTGGGAATTGAATTCAGGACCTTTGGAAGAGCAGGCAATGCTCTTAACCTCTGAGCCATCTCTCCAGCCCCCTCTCCACATTTTTAATCTCTTTAGAAGCCTCTCCCCAGCCTGGAGCAGTCTCATCAGCAAAAACCCTTCACATCCCTTCACTGTCGGATGCCCGCATCCTGGAAACCATTTTCTTGAATATGCTGCTTGCCTTTGTGTGTCTGTCTCTAGCAGGAGGATAACTCCTGTCTGCTACTCCATTGTGGGTGGAAGCAGATGTCTGAAGGTGACATTTGATCACCAAGCTGGAAGGAGGTGACAACATGGCCCACAGTATAGGAGCATCAGAATCCCAGGGGATATATACTGCAGTGGCCTTGTGTGTGAGCAAAAGGAAAGCAGGATGGCTGGAGCAAGGGATTCTGGGGGAAAGTAGGGAGACAGGCAAGGATATGACAGCTCTCAGAAGCCCTTGCAGGTCATGGTTAGGATTCAGATTTTTCACTGAATGATAAGGGAGGTGTGAGGCTCTGGGCAGAAAAGGGGCATCTTGTGATACACAGGACTAGGGTTTCTTGACTGAGTGGAGGTCTACTTTCCCAGCTCCGTGCAATGCCCTTTCAGGATCTCCTTGTGGGAATTCCAACCTTATCACACATTGCTTCACCTCAGAGGCTCTTTGGAAGCTTTCTGTAAACCTCTATGACCTCCTCACTTTCATATCTTTTATGCCTGCAAAATATTATGTGGGTGACACTCCTAAATTCTGCTGCCAGCTCGTGGACCATAGTCACAGCAGCCTTTCCGTGTCATCATAGCTGTCCCAAAGAAGGAGCTCTCTGGGTATCTGTTTTGCATCAGAGAATCCCTGTGGTGGCATTCTGAGTTTAGGTTCTCTCCTTTTGAATAAATTTTTATTTACACAAGTTAGCATTTTTGATGGGTAGGATCTCACCCTCAGTGCAGAACCCAAGGCTTCTCTTTCAGGGTGGGAGTTTCTCAAACAATTAGAGTTGCCTTCACATCTGCCGTATCTGCAACTTCAGATTCATATGTATCTCTCTCCTTGCCAATCTGCATATTTTAAAATTATCCTCTATCTCTGCTTGTTGCTCTCTCTTAGTGCGTATCTGGATAAGAGCAGTGGGCAGTAACCATGATATAATGTTATCCTGTTTTGAAATTTCCTCTGCCAAACAAATTAGTCTTTGAATTTAGTGCTACTTAAGTTCTCAGGACATGGGCAAAACACAGGAGATTCTTTAAGAGGGTACAGCATGAATAGCCTATAGCTCATTTCCCAATAGACTCCTCTGTATTCCTCTGAAGATTTGTGATTCAAACCTCCACTGTCCACACTTTATTCAGCACTCTGGTCTTTCAAACCCCCACCAGAATTGTCCACTAATCTCTTCTCATAGCACTCCATGGTTTCTCTACCTCAGCTTCAGACTCTTGCTTATTCCTTCCACAAATTAATACCAATGGCCTAAGAACATGGAGAGGTTTGGTACAGCCACGACCCCACTCCTGGTACCGTTTTTCTGAACTGGTTGTGTTTTATGTTGCTGTGGTCAACTACTTGGCAGTCAGCAGCCTGAGGAGGGAAGAACTTAATCTGACTTACAGTTTGAGGTCACACAGTTTGAAAGGGAAGCACGACATCAGGTGGCTCATGGTGGCAGAATTGCATAGCTGGGACTCCTTAGTTCCTTTCCCCTCGGCATAACAAACAAGACAGAGAACAAACAGGAACTAAGACTGGGCCATAAAAGTCTCCAGGCCTGCCACCAGTGATTCACATTTGCAATGAGGTTCCACCTCCTAAATAGCACCCCCAGCCACCATGTACCCAAACACATGAGCCTATGAGGGACATTTCATATTCAAGTCACACAGGAAGTATTGGCTCAAAGGCTCGTGTGTTGAAGGGCTGCTCCCCACTTCTCAACGATTGGATTGTGAGGACTCTGACTTAGTCAATGGGTTGCTTCACCAATGGGTTCTTAATTTAATGACATTATTATAAAGTAGTGGAAACTAAGAGGCTGATCTTGATGAGAAGCAGGAATTGGGAATGTGCCCTGGAATAAACCCAGGGCATTCTTCTATTTTTTTTCTTTGCTTCCTGGCTTCTCTGAGGGGCAACCCTCTTATATCATACACTCCTGCCAACTTAACTCAGGTCCACAGCAACGGAACCAGCAGAACTGGGACCAAATCCGAAAACGTCACCCCAAACAAACCCCTATTTTTTTAAGTCGTGTATGCCAGGTGTTTTGTTACAGAACTGAAGGCTAACATAGCTGCTGTATATCTGAGGAATCTAAAGTGTGCAGTGAGGGGAGCCTCTGGGATTTGAACTCTGCTCCAATTCCTTTCCTATTTTCAAGGTGCTGTTCCTTGAACATTTCCAGTAGGACGTGACCGCTGAGATATGGGTCTGGAAGAGGGCTTCCAAGTACTTCAGGGAAGCGGACAATGAGGCCCAGGAAGGTACTCAGGTGTGTCTCAGCATCTCTCTGTGCTTGGAAGGGGATCCTGTGTGTGAAGTGAAAATGTTCATCACTGATTCATTTGGCATTAACCTGGGCACCTACTGTGAGTCCGCCCCCTAGTCAGGGCTCTGTGGTACACACACCGGCAGAGCGGGGTCTGATCTGTGTAGCCACGGGGATGTAGTCAGGGAGTGAAGTGCAGTGAGTCCACTTGGAGAGGTTTTCCAGAGGAGGAACCAGAGAGCAGAGCTGAGAAAGCTGTTCCAGGATGAGTAGAGAAGGGAAACACAGACATGGTTCCCACTGCTTTGGGGTCCTGAAAAAAAAAATGCCAGTCAGGAACACTGAGATGGTGTCAGGGAGGGTGTGTGGTCAGAAACAGCAAAGAGTATGGCAGATCATGTTCCAGACTCTTCTGTTCATGGCAGAACTACACTCTGCAGGAGACATGGTCTGAAGAGCTTTGAAGGAATGCTCCGGCTTTTCCTCTCAACATTTTAATGTCCCATGACCCCTCCCCCTGTACCCTCTGATAGGCCCCAGTACCCTGGATGACTCCTAGTGTTCTTTCTCAGATGGCCCCTAGTGCCCTTGGATAACTCCCAGGGTCCTCAGATAACTCCCTGTGTCTCAGGTAGCTATTCTGTGCCCCTTGGTAGCCTTCAGTGTCCACAGATAACTTCAGTAACCTCAGATGCCGCCTCCACTGCTCTCAAATAATCTCAGACAACCCACAATGCCCTCTCTGCAGTCCCCAGAGCCCTAAATAACGCACGATTCTCTCATGCAGTCCCATTGCCCATCCCCTTCCCATACCCACATCCTTTTTGAGTTCCAATAAAGCTGGGAGTTTTAGGGGCTTTAACCAGTGGGGTTTTATGGTGACAACAGAGTTTGGCTTCTAAGACATTGTGGCTTCTACCTCAGTTTCTGGGTTTGGTGGCTCTGGGATGGCCAGCCGCTATGCTATGAAGTCACTCAGGACCTGAGACCCCACTGTCAGACAGTACAGACCTGCACGTCATATAAATGAGTCACCTTGCAAGCGGCTCCTCCAGCCTGTGTATACCAAAGCCGCATGGCCATGGCTGTTTGGATTCTTTCCAGAGACATTGGGAGATTTACTCAATTATGCTTGTTGGTGTAACTCACTACATTTGGGGTGACTTGTGATGCTGTGTCAGGTCTCAAGGGCCTCTCCTTCCTGGGCCTCTTCTGCTGTGCCTCTTCCATTCAATGAGAGTCTGCTGCAAACCACAGGCCTACCTACGAAGTTCAGGGACACAAGGAAGCAATTTGGGGTGTGGTTTCAAAGGAATCCCAGGCAACTGAAGCTGAGCCCCCCAGGTCCCAGATCCCACAGGGTGCCCATGGACACTGACTAAACTTCACTGAGGAGAGGCAGATGCTTCTGCAGACAGCATACAGTAGAAGCTTCTGCAGACAGCATACAGTAGAAGCTTGTGCAGGTCTTTAACTTGGCCAGGGCTGGTGGCACATGGCCTTGACTCCTTTCTTTTCTTTTTTGCACCCTTACCAGGCTGTCCCACAGGGAAAGCTAGTAGGTGGCTAGGCTGTAGCTGATGTGTGCTGTGTGTGTGTGTGTTGCTTTAAGAGGAACAGCATGGAAGCTCCAGTTTTTTTGTGGTTTTGGGTTTGGTTTTTTTTTGAGGGGGGCGGATTGTTTTGGTTTTTCAAGACAGAGTTTCTCTGTGTAGTTTTGGATCTTGTCCTGGAACTTGCTCTGTTGCCTCAAACTCACAGAGATCCACTTGTCTCTGACTTCAGAATGCTGGGATTAAAGGCATATACTACCACGGCCCAACAGAAGCTCCAGTTTGGTGAGCACAGGAGACTTACCCAATTAGGCTGCCCTAGTGGCTACAGCTGAGTTTTTGACCATTGCCTCCTTTTCTAGGAGGGTGGTGTGTCAGTAATAGTTAAAGAGGCAGCTTCCTGAGCAAACTTTGAGCTCAAGTTCTACATCCAAGGCTCACAGAGGACTGACTTCATTCTCTGACTTGGGCTCCAGTTTTGGAGTCAGTAACCCCCTGTAAGGTGGTGGCAGGGCTGTAAGTAGGCCTCCAGGAGGGTAACACAAGCCCCTGGTGCAATACCCACTGGTCCCTCACTCTGGGCCCTCCTCCTGCTAGCCAGGACCACTGGTAGACCAGCAGACCCACCTGTGGAATCCCGGTGTTATCTTGATTGTCCCACGGTGATGTTCAACCCTGTGGCCAGTGGAGAAGCATGCGGAGGGTGGGGCATAGGGTAGACCCACCCCTTCATCATGGGTGGGCTTCCCCTGGCCTGCACCTTCCCTTCTCCCTCCTCCCTAATTCTCTGCTGCTGCCCTCTGTACCTCCTCTCTTCTCCCACCATCCTCTTGGGTTCTCTTTGGTTTCCTTCCTTTTCTTGCCCCTTCCCGTGTCCTTCTTGCCTCTTTTCTTCTTCCTGTGTCCTCTCTCTTCTCCCGTCACTGTTAGGAGGATCCTTGACTCTAATGTTCAAGCTACAGTTCCAATCTCAGCTCTGACACACTCAGACTTTGGGACTCTTGACAAGGCTAACTTTCCTGAAGATACTGCCAGTATGTCTTGTGACCCCCTAGTGGTCCTTCCTGCTTTTCTGCTTCCTCAGGCTCTTCTCACAGCTTGCATGCCCCATGCACACCCATCTCTGTCTTTTTCTCCAGGCCTCTACTCCTGCCTCTCTAAGAGCTTCCCTGGGTCTGGGTTTTGCCCCTGATGGGCTTTCTGGCTGCTCTGCACTCTCACGTACCTACAAGGACAAAGCCAGGTGCCTGGAGCACCTCCTTGGCAGCACTCATGAGCCATGAGCTGCCCTGGGCTCTCAGGGACAGTCTCTCTTGGCTTCTTCTTTGGCCGAAGCTGATTTTTTTTTCTTATCCACCCGTGGGACCTGACCTGAAGGGTGTTTCCTGGCTCCTGACTGAACCTTCAGCTACCTAGTTCCCCCCAACACCCACATGGGAAGAGTTCAATCAAGGGCTGGGCAGGAACAGGCCTGAGAATCCTTGTAGTGTCCTGCATGCAGATTCTACCTATTACAGCGGTTCTGTGCCCAGCACACGGAGCCATGCAACCGTGTGGGCAACACAGCATGTGATAGCTTAGCTCATGGCTCAGGCCGTCCACATTCTGGAAGAGCATTGCCCCAGTTTCCAGATGAGGAGCCTGAGGTCGAAAGAAGATAAACAGCACAGCCAGAGTCACCCAGACCGTGGTTGTTTCTCCGGAGTCCTGCTTCCATTCTTCCTCCACCTCAGCTATGTGTGGCAGGGACAGGCCTGGAGGTGGGTACAGAAGGACACTAGGGCCTGAATCAACCCCTCCATCTGCTTCTGCTGTCAAGGATAGATCAGGCACCCTAGGGGCTGGCCTCTTCTTGTCCTGAAAGGCCTTCTTGTCTTGGCAAGGACAGATTCGCTATAAAGCCACACGCTACACACAATGAAGTGTGCAGCCCACATGCATCTCTGGCTTGTTTTTCCCGTTGGTACACACACTATTCTGATGATGGTGGCTGTGATGAAACACCATAGCCAAAAGCAACTCGGAAGGAAAGGGTTCATTTGGCTTCTATATCCCCAGTCACAATCCACTGAGGAAAGCCAAGGAAGGGACTCAGAGCAGGAACTTGGAGACAGGAGCTGACGCAGAGACCGTGGAGGAGTGCTGCTTACTGGCTTACTCAGCCTTCTTTCTTACAGAACCCAGGACCACCAGGCCAGGGATGGCCCCACCCACAATGAGCTGGGTCCTACTCTATCAGTCACTAATTGAGAAAATGCCACACAGGCCTGCCTACAGCCTGGTCTTATTATGGAGGCCCCCCCCTCCCCAACTGAGGTTCTCTCTTCTCAGATGAGTCCAGCTTCTGTTAAGTTCCCATAAAATGACCCAGCACAGTCAACATACGTAGAACTCATCCTTGACATTCCCAGAATTCAGTTGTACTTCCTGAGCCCTCTTGACACACGAGACAAGAATAGAGCAGAGAGGGAGGCTAGTGTGCTTGCTGGCAGCTCAGAGCCCAGCACTGGTAGGTGCAGGAAAGAGGGGAGAGGCAGGGAGGCCTCTTTCGCAGCCATTTCACGGCAGCCGTGCAGGTTGCTTGTTGGAGGCCTACCATCTGGTGACCGAGCTAGCCAGAGTGTGAATTTCATGCATGTCTATAATATGGTGAGCCTGTACCAAAGTAGGGGTTTTGTTTTGGTGTTGGGAATAGAACCCAGGGTCGCATGGCTTCTAAGCAAAGCTCTGCCACCGAGCCACACCCCCAGCTATCAGTTTCTCTGAGCCCCATATGAAGGGGATTGACAGATGGACAGAGCTGTCAGAGGAGATTATGGCAGCCGTGAGCGAGTTCAGAAGCAACAAGGACCGTATAGGGAAGAGAATCTTAAACTGCATTGTTCTTCCAGGAACAATGTCAAAAGTCACAAGCATCACTCACATGTTGGTGGTGGACGTCCCCAGAGGCTCTGCAGACACAGTGCCATGGCATGGTCCTGTAAGTACACGCCGGCGCCATGTCATTTTAAAACTTCCTGGCTATCACTGTCCCGCTTCGCTCTGAGGAAAGACTACAGCTCATGAACCTTACAGGCCCTCTGTTTGCTCAGCCAAGGCAACATGTGACCACAGACAAGGCAGGGTAGCAGGTACCCAGGATGGACGATCACTGGCCTGGGCTATAGGCCCCGGGCAGACAATTGGACGGCCAGCAGAGGTGACCTAGCTTGTTTGGCTCACCCAGCCATGAGGTATTCCCCGTGTACTTGTCATCTGAGGACAGAGCGCTGGATCCCTGTTCGGTGAGTACTCGCGGACACTTTCTCTGAGGCCTGCAGTGCGGACCGAGAAGAAAGCATTCTATGAAAACTCAGGCCTGCCGGCTGATCTCTGCGATTTTCAGTGCCACCCTTAACCTGAAGTTTTGCAGACTTGGAGCAGCCCGCCTCTCTGTTGCCCGCAGCTGACGGGCGCGGCAGATGGGCCGGCGCGGGTCCCGGGTCCCATCCAGGTGGCTCGGGCGACTCTGGGCCAGCTGCGGGGACAGGGCGGGTGGGGACCGCGCTTTCCATGACAAAGCCGCCGCAGTGCCTACAAAGGCGCCGCCATCAACGTTTTATTGGTTCCAGTTAATTATCCGAGGAGGGAGGGGCGCGCAGTTCCAGGGCGTGTGGCTGTGGGAGGGTCCGACCCAGTCCGGCACAACTTGACTCCGCCTCCTCCTCGCCCACCCCAGGCCACGCCCACCCAGCTCGGCTGCGGAGCTCTCGCGCCCTCTAGCGGGCGCCTCCTCCATCCATTCTGTCACGCAACCACCTGCGGGGGTGGGAGGGCGGGTAACAAACAGAACTCACAAATGGACCACATTTGATCCACCTGTATCTGGATCCCTGTTGGCTGCCATCTGCACTACTAAAGGCTCTGAACCCAGAGCTCCAAAACACTTACAAATCGACCCTCTGCAGCCAGGTGGATGCCAGAGAAAGCTAGCAGTGGGACCCGGGTGCCCAGAACAGGCTCCCAGAAAGGAAGGCATGGTGAAGAGCTCCCAAGAGGAGGCCCCGTCTGAGAGAAGACCAGGATGGGGAGCAAAGGTAATAAGGGCTTGCAGGAAGGAGTCTCAGCAGGAGAGCAAGACGCCCTCTGGAGAGTCTAGCTTGTTGGGGAGGGGTTCGTATTCACTTCATAAAGAGGTAGAGAGGATCCATGAAGTGGGTGCGTCTATCTGAACATGTGGGCTGGTAGTGTGGTAAGAAGGGAAGGCCGGCCAAGTCGGGTTTAAGCAAAGCTGAGACATCCATCTTTCATGACACGGTAAGGTTGGCACATGTGTCACTGATGGAGGTGGGTTTTGTATTAATCTGTTGCTTTCATTGGTTAATTAATAAAGAAACTGCCTAGGCCCATTTGATAGGCCAACCCTTAGGTGGGTGGAATAAACAGAATAGAATGCTGGGAGAAAGAAGCCGAGTCAGTGAGTCGCCATGATTCTCCCACTCCAGACAGACGCAGGTTAAGATCTTTCCTGGTAAGCCAGCTCGTGGTACTACACAGAATATTAGAAATGGGTTAGATCAATATGTAAGAGCTAGCCAATAAGAGGCTGGAACTAATGGGCCAGGCAATGATTAAAAAAATACAGTTTCCGTGTAATTATTTCGGGGCATAAGCTAGACATGCGGGCAGCCGGGTGCTGGGGACACAGCCCTGCCGCTCCTATTTCAACACGTCACAGTTTAGGGGACTGGACTCCTGTCTTCTCCACTGCCCTCAGTGCATGGCCACAAATGACTGTGTGAAAACCAGCTGTCACATCTGCATCCTTAGATAGAACCAGTTATCAGGAAAGAGAAAGGAGCAAGCTTGGTGACCCAGACCTGTAACCCTAGCTACCCGGAAGGAGGATCAAGGCCTCCTTAGTGAAATAGTGTCAAAAACAAAACAAAACAAACCACCACAAAACCAAAACCAGGCAGTAGTGATGCATACCTTTAAGCCCAACAATCAGGAGGCAGAGGCAGGTGGATCTCTGAGTTTGAGACCAGCCTGGTCTACAGAGTAAGTTCCAGGACAGCCATGGCTAAACAGAGAAACTCTGGTTTTGTTTGTTTTTGGTTGTTCAAGACAGGTTTCTCTGTGAAACAGCCCTGGCTGTCCTAGAACTCACTCTGTAGGCCAGGCTGGTCTTGAACTCACAGAGATCCGCCTGCCTCTGCCTCCCAAGTAATGGGATTAAAGGCGTGTGCTGCCAACACCTGGGGAGGAACTTTGTATTGAAGAGAGAGAGCGAGCGAGCGAGAGAGTGAGAGAGCGAGAGCGAGAGCGAGAGCGAGAGAGAGAGAGAGAGAGAGAGCGAGAGAGAGAGAGAGAGAGAGAGAGCGAGCGAGAGAGAGAGAGAGAGAGCGAGAGAGAGAGAGAGAGAGAGAGAGAGCGAGAGAGAGAGAGAGAGAGAGAGCGAGAGCGAGAGCGAGAGAGAGAGAGAGCGAGAGAGAGAGAGAGAGAGCGAGAGAGAGAGAGAGAGAGAGAGAGAGCGAGAGCGAGAGCGAGAGAGAGAGAGAGCGAGAGCGAGAGCGAGAGAGCGAGCGAGAGAGTGAGAGAGCGAGAGAGAGAGAGAGAGAGAGCGAGAGAGAGAGAGAGAGAGCGAGAGAGAGAGAGAGAGAGAGCGAGAGAGAGAGAGAGAGAGAGCGCAAGCTTGGATATAGCTTAGTAGTAGGTCGTATCTTGTTCTACCTGCTGACCTGAAACCCAGAGAATCTTCTGCCACATTAAATATTAATTAATTGTGAGAGAAAAGACCAGAAATGTGCATTTGGCATCAACGTGTCCCCACTTTAAAAAAAGCCCCACCCCCTTGGGCTGCAGATGGTAACTCATCCAACAGCAGTTGTTGTGAAAGCGTGGCAACCAGACTTTGAGCTCAGCACCCATGTAACAAACCAGCCCCGGTCTTGCACAGGTCTGTGAAGCCAGCACTGAGCTGTTCAGAGTATCACTGGGGCTGCTGGCTGCCAGCCTAGCCAAATCCCCAAGCTCCAGGTTCAAAGTTGTAAGGTAGAGAGCAAGAGAAACCCCAGACCTCTTCTAAGCTCACATACTCAGTGGTGCTTGCATGCGCACACACGGAGTAGCCTCCAATTGGGACAAAGTTTAGACTCCGAGCTGTCCCCACTCAGGCATCCTTTGCACTACTTGCCACTTCCCTGCAGATGGCTCAGCTCTAGGCTCCTGCACACCGGCCACACCCTTAGGCTCAGCTCCTGGGGAAGTTCCTGCCACTCAGTTGGAGTTAGTCTTTGGCCTGGAAGAGTCTCTTCCTCATTAATCAGACCAACATGTTTCCCGATGCTCACTGTGTTGACTCAGAAGCCATTTTAATGGGGAGCATGCTTCCAGGTGTGTCACTTCGGGTACCAGCTTCTCTTGTCCCTAGAGCACCCGAGCTCCCTTTCCTTGGCCTTGCCCTGGCCTGAGGCAGAAAACTAGATACAATTTCTATTTTCAATTTTTAAATTTAAAGTGTGTATGTGTGTGTGTTACCTTTAGCTGCCAGAAGAGGGTGTTGGGTACCATGGTGTGGAAGTTACAGGTGGTTGTGAGCTACCCTATGTGCCTGCTGGTAACTAGACTTGGATCCTTGGCAAAAGCAGTAAGAACTTTTAACTGTTGAGCCATCTTCCCAGTCCTGACACACTTTTTGCTTGTCTTTTTTGAGACAGGGTTTCTTTGTGCAGCCGTGACTGTCCTGGAACTTGTTCTATAGACCAGGCTGGTCTTGAACTCACAGAGATTTGCCTGACTCTGCCTTCTGAGTGCTGGGATTAAAGAGGGATTAAAGCCACACTTGGCTACTATTTTTTTTAAAGATTTATTTATTTATTTATTTTGTATACAGTGTTCTGCTTGCATGCATGCCTGCGGGCCAGAAGAGGGCACCAGATCTCACTACAGATAATTGTGAGCCACCATGTGGTTGCTGGGAATTGAACTCAGGACCTCTGGAAGAGCAGCCAGTGCTCTTAACTGCTGAGCCATCTCCTGCTTCCAGTCTCCAGTCTCCTGGACCTCTGGAGCAGGACTCAGAGAAGGCTAGTCACAGTGGCATGTTGTTGCTGTGGGCATGTCCACTTGCCATTGCCAGACTTTTCCTTGGCTACTAGCAGAGGAAACATGGCTCGTCAAGGTCATGTTGGCACTGTAAGCAGGGCCAGCACTGACTCTGCCACCCAGGGACAGACCCCCAGGAGACAGGGGATATAACTATGTTAGTAGAGTATGCCTAGCATTCACGAAAACCCACATTTGATTTCCCTCAGCTGCATAAAAATTTCCACAGGAGCTAGGGAGGTGGCTCAGTGGATAAAGTATTTATCACATAGACACAAGGATGCATTCCAAGAATCAGTATAAATGCTGGGGAGGCAGGTGACACTCTTTCAGTTCCAGGGCATCCCAGGAACAAGCAGGCTAGCTGGACCCTGCAGACCAGTGAACTCTGGGTTCCACTCAGAGTCCTGGCTTCAAAGAATAAGGTGAAGAGTGATGGAGGAAGACATCAAATCTCATCACACCTCATGCCTTTACACACCTGCACACATCTGCACACACACTGTACTCACACACATGCATAGACTCACATGGACTCTCCACACACACCACACATAAACACATACAACAGAACCACTACCTCACACCTGCAAACTCAAGCAAGCCAGAAGCCGGGATGAGGTAAAGGTAGACGGAGCAGGTGGCGGGGAGTGATGTGGTTGAGGAGGCCTCTAGGCGGAGGTGGCATGTCATGGGACCCGGCAGGAGGACTGGTGCCTCTGGATGAACTTGAAAGCTATTGGATGGAATTCTGATGATGGACGTCACACGGCTGGAGTTTCAGGGCAGTCCTCAGGGATGAGCCTATAGTGTGGCTGTTGCAGGCAGTTGCTTGGTTAAGGCCGGCTGGCAGCCGACGACAGAGACAGCCCAGCAGCTGATATACTACTGCTCTGTGATTGTGATTAACTACTCTGTCCCCTTCCTGCTCCACTGAGGACGCAGTGTGACAGCTGCAAGGTGGGGTGGAGAGGCCAGGAAGGGGTTAATGGGTTAGGCTTCCATCTGAGCCCTGTAGATGATGGGGGAAGGGCAGATCTCTGTTGAGAGGTGTGCATCAGCTGGGCCCAGTAAATGGAGGGGACAGAGGCCTTGTCCCTGGGGTCAGAAGAGCCCTCACCCAGCTATCATTTTCCTCTACAGCTTTGTCCTTTTCCCTCCCCCACCAGGCTAGTGCATCCCAGATGTCCTGTGTCCAAGGTGGGCAGTGTTGCCAGCCTCTTGGCACTCTGGCAGGACTCAGGAGAAGCTAGCCACAAGATGGTGGCATGTCATTGCCGTGGGCAAACCCATTCACCTTTGTCAGTCTTTACTTTGGTCACTAGCAGAGGGAAGCCGTGGCCACCAAGTACTTGATGGTAATACTGTAAGCGGGGCCAGCACTGGCTCTGCCACTTCCCCATGGGACCCTGGGAACAGACCCACAGCATGACAAGGGCACAGAATAGCCACAGTTCACACATGGAGTAGGCCCATCCCCCAAGAAAGTGCCTAGAGCCACCACAGTCAATGTCAGGAGGGTGGATACTGGGCATCCAAAGAAGTCCAAAGTCCTGATGCCTGCATTCTATTGCCTATTTGGGAAAGGGATCTTTACAGATAAAACTAAGTTAGGGATCACACATGAGGACTGTCTAAGGGGACCTTCGTCACCATCACAAGTGCCCAGGTAGAAGAGAGGCAAACACCCAGAGGGGGCGGTGCGACCACAAAGGCGGATGTTGAAAGAAGCAGGGATGTGATTTCAAGCCAGGGAAAGCCGAGCACCACCCCAAACTGTCGATGATCTCCTTTAGCACCTCGGGGCCACTCCCCGGCATTTCTGCACTGTGTGGTGAGATCGTGGGGCCACAGCCCGGCATCTCTGTACTGTGTGATGAGATCTTAGGGCCACACCCCGGCATCCCTGCACCATGTGGTGAGATCTCCAGCAAGCAAAGAGCCAAAGACTCAAACTGACAAAAGCTGCCCACCCTGGAAAAAGCAAGCACCCTCTCCGTGACCAGGTAACATGAGAAAAGTGAGTGAGCCAGTACTATATGGTGGTGGAGAGAACTCAAAACTCCATGCTGGTCAGTCCTCTAGGTCGGGGACAGTACAGGGAGTGCATCCAGGTTCCACGAGCAACCCAGGCCCACGCCGGAGGCTTCTGAGAGGAATGAGAAAGGATGGGTTCCTGACTTGCTCTGTGACTCCCAGGAGACGCTCAGAACAAGACTGTGTAAACACAGAAGAGTGCATCATAATGTATCCAAACCCATGCCGAGGAGAGATGTCACAGCAACAAAGAGGGGCACGCACACACCATGGGACATTATTTGGTCTGAAATGGGAGGGAATTCTAACACGTGCTACATGTGGACAAACCCCACAGATAAGCGAGCAAAAGAAGCTAATGGCAGGAAGACGCATACTGCATGACTCTCTTGTGGGAGGTACCAACAGTGCGATTCAACAGAGCAAGCAGAGTGGTGGCTGCCAGGGGCTGGCTGAGGTCCACTGTGAACTTAGTGCCTGGAGTTTTGGTTTAGAAAGACAGGAAAGTTAGGGAGATGGATGATGACAATTGGAGAACAAGGTCAATTTACTTAACTACACCTTTGAACCAGTGGAGGGCTTCTTAGGCTTTCCCTGTAACACCAGGGTGAGCGCTCATGAAGCTCTGACTCCAGCAGGCTGCTTTCCCGCTGGGCCTCAAGGCCTGGCATGGCCTCACCAACATCTGACCATTGATGCTCTTTTCCAGAGGTCTCATTGCGACCTTGCCACAAGCGTGCTCTCCCTTGAGTTCAGACAGGTCTTCTTAACTGAGGTTCAAAGTCCATGGCCAACGTTGCCAGGCCCATTGGAGTCTTGGGGCTAGAAAATCTGCTGTATGGCTTCTTTCACAAGCTTTTGAGCAGAGAAACTCACATGTCTCACTCAGAATCTGTCGGTGGAGAAACTGGCCAAGTTTGTCATGGATGGAAGGACTTGCAGAGGTGCCTACACGGGCACCAGTGAGGGACAGAAGTGCGCAGCGTCTCTCCTTCTCTTTAGCTGTGTGTTATTCTCAATCACTTCCCATTGTTACAGGGTCTCCAAGGGGCCAGGGCAAAGCTTTGCTATGGAGAGCTAGCCGGGGGGTTCTGTGCTTCCAAAAAAGAAGCAGGGGCAGCTATCCAGGCATGGCCTCCGTCATTCTTCAGAGAATATACCCACTAACTCTTGGTAGGCACTAGTACCCAGTAACTGGAAGTGGTGGCTCATGCCAGCATTGAAGGAGCGATAGGCAGGGAGGGGTATTAAGTCTGAGGCCAAACTGGGTTACATAATGAGACCCTGTCTTTGGAAAGCCAAACCAGGCTGGCAAGATGGCTCAGAAGGTAAAGGCACTTCCTGTTAGGCCTGATAACCCAAGTTCAATCCCTGGGATCTACAAGGTAGGAAAGAACTGACTTTCAAATTATTCTACGGTCTCCATACTGTTGCATGTACACACACACACACACACACACATGCACATACATACACACACACGCACACACACACTGGTAAAAACAAAAACATTTTGTTTAAAAACCAACAAAATCAATCCAGGCAGTGGTGGCACACAAGCTTAATCCCAGCATTCGGGAGGCAGAACAGGTGGATCTCTCTGAGTTTGAGGCCAGCCTGGTCTACAGAGCAAGTAACAGGACAGACTCCGAAGCTACAGAGAAAGCCTATCTCAACTCCCCCCCCCCCAAAAAAAAAACCCAACAAAATCAGTACAGAACAGAAGGAGGAAGCAAATGAAAGTACCTGGCATGCACTGTGAGCACGTGACAGCCATGCAGCGTGAGCACGTGACAGCCATGCAGCGTGAGCACGTGACAGCCATGCAGCGTGAGCACGTGACAGCCATGCAGCGTGAGCACGTGACAGCCATGCAGCGTGAGCACGTGACAGCCATGCAGTGTGAACACGTGATGAACTTATTCTCATCTTGTCCACATGGATTCTGGCCTCCTGTTTCTTAACTATTTTTAAATGATGAGACAGGAATCCTAAGAGGTACAGCATGCTCCCTGAGGGCTACACTGCAACCAAGAAGGAAGCAGGACTAGAAGGCAGGTTGCGCAAGCCCAATGGCCTGCCACGTGCCCGGAGAGCTGGGGAGCAATCTCATCTACAACCGTGCTGTCCCCATAGCTTCCCGTCAGAGCGGGCACAGACCACCCCCAGCAAGCCCTGAAGCAAAGCCTCGCCCACCAGTCCAGGAGGAAAGAGGTCAGTCTGCCCAGAGACATGGAGCCCTATCCAGAGACAGCTTCTGAACAAAGAAAGTCCACAGTTCACAGGAAACACAGCCAATTATTGGGGAAAAAAAATCACTACACCAGGTGCAGGTGACTTTGGAGCCCAGCGGAAGCAGCTGAAGGTGGATTAAACAATAGGGTCTACTTATAGCCTTCTCCCTCTCTTTAGATTTTATTGAATTTTGAAAGAATACATAGTCAAAGAAAAATTCAAAGTACAGAAAAGTTTCAAAAAAAAAAAAAAATGGCCTGCAACCCTTCGACTCCTCCAGTTACCTAGTGAACAGTGGGCTCCTATTTCTCCAGCTTGCTCTGGGTGAGCACACACGTGTGTTTTATCTCAATCTGTGGGTCGAAGTCCTGTCTCAGCAGCTCACTCCTCATCAGGTTTCTTTTGCCCTAAGGACCTCTGGTGACTGTTATCTCTGCTCTGGGTTACTGAGCATCCATGAAAAGTCAGGAAGCCAGGCTCGGGCTGCTGTTAGGTAGCTTAGCTCTAAGAGGGACTGACCCATACCTGAATGACAACACAGGTCTGGAGAGATGACTCAGTGGGTAAGCGAGCCTGCCATCAGCCTGACAGCCTGAGCTTGAGCCTCAGGACCAGGCAAGCATCTCACACATCTACTTAGGCATTCTGGGTAAAAAGGGCTCCGAGAGCTCTTTCCCGGCGACACCTAGGTGGAGGGAAGCATGGAGGCAGGATCTGGCTGCTCAGCTCCCTCTTTTCCTAAAGACTGTATTCTTACTCCTTGGTGCTGTAGTTTTCTCTTACAAAATTTACTTTCTGGGTGGTGAGGATGTACGTGCCACAGTATGTGTGCAGAGGTCAAAGGACAATTTGTAGGAGTCCATTCCTCTCCTTCTACTGGGTGGATTCCGGGGATCAAATTCCAGTCATCAGGCTTGATGGAAGCCTCTTTGCCTGCTGAACCATCTTGCCTGCCTGCTGTCCTGCTGTGTTGTCTGAAGTTTTTCCTTTGGGAGCTTAAGGACCAAGACTGGCGCCGAGGTCCAGGCGAAGTGTTTAAGCCCTCTGAGCTTTGGTTTGTTCGCTCGTTTGTTGCTTGCTTGCTTCCTTCCTTCCTCCTTTATTCCTTTTTTGTTTATTTGTAGGTTTTGTTTTTGTTTATTTTGTTTTGTGAAATGATCTTACTATGTAGCCCTGGCTGCCCTGGAACTCACTCTGTAGACCAGGCTGGCCTTGATCTCACAGAGATCCACCTGTCTCTGCCTCCTGAGTGCTGGGATTGAAATCATGCACCATGCCACCAGGCGAGGCTGCAGTTTCTTTCCCCACAAACCTGGACTGAACAGAGGAGGCCTTTCAGAGGGCGTTTGTGAGAATGGAATGAAGAAAGCTGAGGGCCAAGTCCACTCCTGGGAAGCACTTGTCACAGAAGGTGGCAGGAGTGGCCTCTGGTCCTGGCATGGAGCTAAGCAGAGAGGGTGACAAGGAGGGCCCATAGAGCCGTGATGCTCATGGATGTCAAGGCAGACCTTTATGGAGATGGGCAGGTGGGGTGTGTGGCAGTTCCAGGGAGGACAGACCCTCAAGGAAATGTATGAGCCTGATTCAGCTGACTGTGTACTTGTCTTCAAAGCCATCCTGGTCTCGGTTTTTGTTTCCATCTTCTTGGACCCTCTTTCCAATGGACAAATCTAAAGTGTTAACCTTGGCATTTACGCCTCAGCTTGCTAAGAAGAACTAAGAGCTAGCACCATTTGTCTGTCAGTAGACGCCATGTGAATGCCCGTGGCCAAGGAGGCCCAAAGAGAGCACAGGATCCCTTGGAACTGGAGTTTCAGGGGTCTGTGAGCTGCCCAGTGTGTGCCAGGACCTAAACCCTGGTCCTCTGGAAGAGCGTTAAGTACTCTTAACCTCTGAACCATCTCCTCAGCTCCCTACCAATCGTTTGGTATCCTGAATTTGTAGCATCTTTTCTAGGGGACTCTGGCTGCTGGCCCTTCTCTCACCTGGACCTGAGTGTCCACATGTACAGCCTGGGATGCTCTGTGGCCATCAGGATACACAGGACACACTTTCCAAGAGCAAGGGGCTGTGGGGCCTCAAGAGGGAAGACCATCTGCCATTTTTCCACTGATGCTGCGAGAAACTACCACGTAGCAGCAGCTATGAAAGCGTGGGTGTGGAAGTACACGCCCTTGATCCTGAGTCTCAGGAGGATGAAGAGCTTGAGGCCCGCCTGAGTTACAATACACGGTGAGACCCCTGCAAGATACATCCACAATTGAAATTCAAGGCGACTGTGGTTTTCAGGTTAGAGTCAGCCACGATCTCCCAGCCACAATACGAGGATATTTGCTGGCTGGGCCCCTCGTGGAGGCTCTAGGAAAGAGAACCTCCTTTAAACTCTCTAGGGCTATAGTCAGAAACCAATGTGCACATTAGCAAGATAATAGTCTGGTCCCCTCCTGCAGCATCTCTGTATGGGTTCCACTTCTGACCCCAGACTTTCATGCCTTTCCTTTGGCATCTCTGTGATGCTCTGCACTCTGAGGCTGACGTGGATTAATGGAACCCACTCAGGCAATCCCACAGAATCCTCAACTTTAGAGTCTGTCACCTTCATCGATTTCAAAGTCCTCTGTGTCCTGCGTGTTCCCTAGTTCCAGGAATTAAGGTGTGCATTGTCCTCAGTGATCCTTCTCAGGGCGAGGCAGGGTGGAGTGTGGGGCGAACAGTTCAGCCTTAGGTGGTTTCTGTACCCAGGCTAGGACACGCACGTGTGCACGCCTACACACACACTCACACAAACACTCACACACACACACGCGTCTTTAAAAGTGTAAGTAAGACCACACCCAATGGGAGTGTTTTGCCCTATAAAGCTTTGGGTTACCCAAGGCCAGGAAGGAAGGACCAGCTGGGCAGGAACTGGGTGGAGATCCAAGATTCCTGGGCAGGGACAGGATTTGCCCAAACCAAAGGTAGGACTGGCTGGTCCAGGCTTTCCAGGGAGTCAATGCTTGGGTTGGTATCTGGCCCTGGTTTCCTCTGGGCCATTCTGAAAATCTCCCTGGGGAAGCCATCACCAACAAAGCAACAAAAGAGACTGCCTCCAGGAGACCCCCATTTGGAGGGATTGCAGTGCTTCTCGTTGGGGTTCCTGGGACCTTACCCTGAGTATGGCTCCCCTTTTCCCTCACTTCCCACATCTGCTAGCCTGGCTGTTCTGCCCTGTCCCTGAGTCCCTTTGTTCCAGGGGTCACCAGGTCTGAAAGGCATTCCTACGAGAACAGAAGGAAGGACAAAGTCTGCATGTCTGCACTGTGCTGGCCCTTGTCCAACTTACCCAGCCAAGGCCCTCTGACAGGGTGGCACTTTCTCCCCAGAACACCCCAGTGGCTTCTTAGTTACCTTGCATCTTTTGTGACCCTTTCAAGGTCACCCCACAAAATGCACCCAGGGCAGCACACTGCGCTGTTCTGGATGCTCAAGGAGGCTCTGCTGTGGATGCCTTCCCTGCTTCAGCCACATTACGCCTGCCTGCATGGGGGCGGCATCTTTAGCCAAGATCCATGCCAACCCCAGGCAGAGGCCAGAATGCCGATCTCTTTCTTTACCTTAGTAGAAAAAGACAGGGCCTTGCCATATTGCCCTGGTTACCCTTAGGCTCCTGGGCTCACGTGACCCTCCTGCCTTGGTCTCCCCAGCTAGGACCATGGATAGGTCATCATGCTGGCACTTATACTGTTGGTTGGCCATCCAGTGGGCAATGACGACATCCTACATCTCAGGTCAGACTCAAGACTGGATTCACAGGGCTTGGGAAGTGACTCTATCAGTAAAGTACTTGCCTTGCAAGAGTGGGAACCTGAGTTCAATCCCCATAATCCACATTAAAAAAAAAAAAACCCAGTATGGTAGTGATTCATGCCTGTAATCCCAGAGGCAGAGACAGAGGATCCGTGGAGTGCACTGGCCATACAGACTTACCTTGGGGTGGTGGAGTGGGCAGAGGTATAGCTCAGGGGCATCATGGGTCTGTGGTGGGCAGGGCACCCACTGTTTGTGGAGGTATCGCTGAACACTCTGCATACACTGCTCAGTGTCACCCCTCACAATCCCAGGAGTGGTGCTCTTCCCACCTGCATGTTGAGAAGCTGAGTCATGCTGATTGGGGTCAATTTACAGACTGGAGGCTCCCAAGATGGGGTGACAGACAAACCAGACCAAGTCCCCTGGTGGAGGCAACTTCCCAACCGCCAGCACACCCTGGCTTATCGTGAACAGAGCATGTGAGCCAGGATGGTGCGCTGCTGAAGTGCCCTCTGCATTCACTGGTTACTCTTGGACCACCTTCCTCTTCTATGCTGCTCTCTGGATACCCACGGCCTCATCCTGATGGGCTGTGTAAGGCAAAGGACGCACACACACAGAGTGTGCTCTGACTCGGTGGGGGAGGGGCAGCTCGGGGACAGAGCTTGCCTAGCATGTACAAGACCTTCGCTTCCACCCTCTGACACTGCTAACAAAATAATCCTCCCTGTTATACAGGGGAGACAGTCTTCATTTTCTTCAGGATCTTTATGGAGAAAACGTCTGCATTTTGTCTCTTTTTAAGCCATGGGTCTATTTGAACGCTGAAGAAGACTGTCCTGGTTAGTTTTGATCAACCTTTTTTGTTGTTGTTGTTGTTGTTGTTGAGACAGGGTTTCTGTGTAGCTTTGGAGCCTGTCCTGGAACTAGCTCATGTAGACCAGGCTGGCCTTGAACTCACAGAGTTGATCACCAACATAACACAACCAAGAGTCACCTGGGAAGAAGGTGTTTCAACCGAGAAAGCTTTCCCAGATCAGGTTGGCCTGTAACCATGCCTGTGGGAATTGTCTTCAGTATTGATGTGGGGGACCCAGTCCACTGCGAGTTGGCACCCCCTAGCAGGTGGCCCTGAGTTGTATAAGAAAGCTAGGTGAACATAAGCTAGGAAGAGGGGCCAGTAAAAGTCGTTCCTCTTTGGTTTGGGCTTCAGGTTCCTGCCTTGGCTTCTCCAGTGACAGACCGCTACCTGGAAGTGTAAGTCAAATAAACCCATTCCTCCACAGGTCGTTTTTGGTCCTGGTGTTGCCGACAACAGAAAGCAGACTGGAGGGAAACCTCTCCGCTGCCTGACAACCCAGGGCTGCTTTGCTAAGGACCCACGGGTTTTACCAAGGAAATCCACATCTGGTCACTCAGCCTCCTGGGTTTTGCTATGTCAGATTTCCGGATAAAAACTGGGGAGGTTAGAGACTGGGGGGAGAGGGTATGTGTGCAGAAGCCTACCTCAGGGCACCACATGGACTTCAGAACACCTGTCATGAAGGTATGAACTTGGATAAAGACAGAGAACTGACTGTTAACCAGGCCACTCTGGTTAACGGGGAATCCCAGGATGTGCTGTGTGACCAATGGCCTTGGGCAGTCCTCTTCCTTGAGGATTCGTTGTTATCGTGAAGGGTCATTCCCACCTGGCTGTGTGAAGAGAGGAACTTTCTGTTTACAATTTCTAGATACATGATTTTTGTTTTTTGTGGTGCTGGGGATGGAATCTTGGCACGCATCATGTGAGCACTAGGTCACTGAGGTCTCTGTGGGAGATTGATTTCGATGCCCACAGCTGCCAGGTTTAATGTGTACTCATTCGATAACAATGCTGCTTTCTTTCCTTCCTGCCTGTGCAGAGGTTTATCAGATTTTAGTCTTCTTCAAATATGGATCAGTAACTGGGCACCCACAGTGGGGTGCTAACCAACCCAGGATAAAGAGTGAGCAGGTCCTGTTTTCACGGAACCAAAAAGTGTAAGATGTACAATGGTTTGTGATGCTCTATCTTGAGGTCCAGGAGGGAAGTCTCTGTATTTCCTGCCACTTTGGAAGACTGAGCAGGAAGTAACACAAGTCTTTGGTTTTGTGTGTACACATGCTGTTTTGTTCTGTTGAGACAATCTCACTATTTAGCCCATCCTGACTGGCCTAGAACTCACTATGCAGACTAGGGCCAGCCTTGAAGCCACAGAGACCTGGGGGTCCTTCATCTCCTAAGTGCTGAGATTAAAGGCGGGTGTCTCCAGGCCTGCGCCACCTGCCGGGTCCCACCTATGCGTGAGCATACAGCCAGAGCAACGGATAAGCACCATTTAAGTGGTGACTTAGTGCAGGGTGGGGCCAGGCAACCCAACAACAGTCCAGGAGAGGGGGCCGGTGTTCCCCCCCCCCCCCCCCCCCCGCCTCCCTCTGCTGGCCCTTCTGAAGGTCTCATCCTTGACTGAAAACCGGTTATAACTAGACTGACACAGTGTCGCTTTCACAGGATTTGTGTGGACACTGCCCCACTGCAAAAGCATGGAAAGCTTTAATTTTTATAAAAAGAAATAAAATACAAAAACGGAATAATAATTACAGACAAAACTCCTCCTGCCTGAGACTCCCTTCTATGATCCTCACTGTCCACTATGATCCTGCTGGGGTTCACTCTCGCAGGCAGGGCTTCCCTCAGCTTATCTTAGGGTCTCACCGCCCTGGGGGACAGGGAAGACAGAGAACTGTACTGGGACCCAGGACCGAGATCCTGGGGTTTCTGTAGACAGCATCCCACAGAGGTACTTTCCTTGGGGCACTTCTAGGCTGGGTTGAGAAGGGGGTCCGTGCAGGAGTGTTCAGGCGAGCCTGCTAGATGCCTAAGCCTACAAGCTAAAGGTTGCTCACTATCATCCTCCTTTAAGTAGAAAAAAGAGGCCTAGACAGTCAAGAGATTTCCCTGGTTCCCACCGCAAACAAGGGGCAACCTAATCTCCCAGGGCTCTCCCCCTAACATCCTTGGGCTACCTCCAGTTGAATGCTGCAAACCAGATCTCTTAGAAGTCAAAGACTGAAGTCTGCAACTAGGGCACAGTATTGGGGGAGGGCTTCTGTGTTAAAAAGCTCAGACCCAGATCTATGCCCGCATGGAGAAGGGGGCGGGAGTTGTTAGTCTTTTCCTCTCTGGGTTCTGGTTTTCCACCTCGGCGATGGTGTCCTTTGGTGGCCAAGTGAGGCTAGACAGAACAGTCCAGGCTGCAGTAGTCGGCAGACGAGAAGAGTCTCAGCACATTAACCAGGGGAAACATGAGGAGGGCACCGATCAGTGAGCCCAGCTGCACCGCTGCCCCACACCACAAGAGGGCACTGCGGCTCCGGTCACGCAAGATCAAACCCAGCATCACCTTGACGTAGCTGAGACAGGCTGCAAACAGCACCCAGGAGAGCACCTGCCGGGGACAAGGCCAGCAGGGGAGATGCAGTAGGAAGACAACTGTAGGGCATGCCCTCATGGGCTAAGGAAGGGAGATGAAATGGCTGCTGACTACAAGGAGGTCCTATGGAGGTGACCCCGAAGGGCTAAGGGGACCACGGAACCTATCCCTCCAGAGAAAAAGGAAACCCAGGTGTCTCTCCCTCCCCTAAATGGTCAAGTCAGGGCACATATGGGAGAAGTAGCATTTATAGCAACTTCACCTCCCTGAGTCCCCACTTTTATGAGAACTTAGGCTAACAGAAAGGGCTGTCCCTGGGGTCCGCCCAGCCTTGAGAATTGAGAGTCCGAGGGGATACTACTTACGATGAGGACTTCTCCACCCCAGTGACCCTGCAGGATGGGGCAGGGACTCATGGCAGCCATGGCCATGTTGTAGGCCCCAAAGCTGGTTCCCAGCAGTGTGAGCAACCCCAGGAACAACAGTGACCTGTGGCGGAGTGGAGAAGGGCAATGAGGAGTTGAGAAGCCTGACCTCTGTCCCCTTCACCCAGACCTCAAGGAGTAGCCTCCAGGGTTAGACCTTTATGGTAAACAATCCTAGGCTACTTAGGTTAAGGGGGGCGGGGGCACCAAGAGCCAAGTACCTCATGGTTCATACCAGATCACAGCTCAACCACCCAAACCTTGCGCCTGGTCCATGGCCCATCTTTGACCTATTCTTGGCTGCACAATGGGAGTGTGGTGGGCAGAGGTGCCCTGGGGGAGGGGATGGAACACAGGCACTGGGCGGCCTCCCAGGCGTGGGTGTTGGGTTGACTGCCATTTCCCTCATGGTACCAGCTCCTTGCCAGGAAGCCACCAGGGGGTCTTTGATCTCCACAGGGCCCTTCAGGGTGTGATGTGCTTTCTCCAGGACCCTTCACCTCTTCTCTTTGGGAGGCCTGCCATCTGCCTGGGAGGTCAGCCAATGCTCCCTGGAGGTGACTTTTCAGAATTTCATCAGAATCTGTGGCAGCTGAGGACACCGCTTTCCTTGGGTGAGGCTCAGAAAAATGGCAACGCCTTCCCTGGTCCGTGAATGAGTGTTTAGGAGCGTTTGACCAGTATCTGTGGAAACTGTCGCCTGCAGCTTTTACTTCCTGTCTTGACTGGTTCTGTGTATCAACTTGACACAAGCTAGAGTCATCAGAGAGGGAGGGGCCTCAGTTAAGAAAACACCTCCATGAGAGACCCAGCTGTAAGGCATTTTCTCAATTAGTAGTCAATGGGGGAGGGCCCAGCCCATGGTAGGTAGTCCCATCCTTGGGCAGGTGGTCCTGGGTTCTATAAGAAAGCAGGCCTAGCAAGTCAAGAGAGGCAAGCAAGCCAGTTAGCACTCCCCCTCCCTCTTCTATGGCCTCTGCATCAGTTCCTGCCTTCAGGTTCCAGCCCTGTTTGAGTTCCTGTTCTGACTTCCTCCAGTGATGGACTATGATCTGGAAGTGTAGGCTCCCCCGCCCCCCCAAATCTTTCCTCCCCAACTTACTTTTTGGTCATGGTGTTTCATCCCAGCAATAGAACCCTAACCAAGACACTTCCCCTCTGACTGTAACTGAGACATGCACCTACAGAGACCTCCTACCCTGACTAACTGCTCCTCCTTGCAATGCCAAAGAAACACGAGAGCTGGGTGGTGCAGCAGGTGCCCTCCCTCGGAGTGAGCACGACCCACCGATCCCAGCTGTTCTGTACGTATATCTGCCATTTCTTCATTGCCACGGCCCCAGCCAGGTTTCCAGGATGAAGATGATACTTTTGAGCCAGGGCCCAGCCTGCTCCAGGAGTCTGTTTACATCTTTGCTATCCCGGAAGTGCATCTGCATCTTGATGGGGGCAGCTGGACCAGAGGCAGGATCGCCAAGGCTAAACAAGCCCAGCTCCATCCCTTTCTCTAGGTCTTAGGGTTCTATTAGTCCACTTCAGTGGCCGACTGTACTTACATGAACTGATGGCCCTGCTGCTGAGACACTGGGAGTGTCAGGCACTGATAGAGAACAACCTATACCACATTCCTAGCCATCACAGGAGGAAGTATTATCACTCCAGTTCTTCAGATAGGTACCCTGGAGGCACAGGGTCCAAGCATGCTATCCCGTGCCTCTGGGAGCCCATACACCAACCACCTCACACATGGGGTTCCGGAATGGAGTGAGCCGCACTCTCAGAGTTCCCTGGGTCAGGTGGGGTACCTGTTAGGCAGGAAGATTGGGAGGAAGCAGGCGAGAGGGCTGGCCACGGCGCTGAGGGCGGCAGACAGGTGGTAGGCGACAGGTCCGTAAGGCAGGCAGGAGTAGGTCTGCACGGAAGGCAGCACGCCGTTGGTGAGCGCGTTGACAAAGGCCACCGTGGAGTAGATGAAGGCCAGCTGGGCTGGGCGGAGTGGGAAGACACTGACTTCCACAGACCCCTTGCCCGGGCTGCTTATAGGGGCACCCAGCGAGCTGGTGTCCCCTGTGTCTCGCGGCCTGATGGAGTGCAGGGTAACCTCGGAGTGGAGAAGGTCCTCTATGGAGCCTTGCCGTCCCCAGGGCTGCCGCTGCAGGAGGAAAAAGGCGACCAGGCAGCAGCCCATTAGGAAGGAGAGCAGGAGGAAGAACAGCAGTGGTGAGAAGCGTGGGGCCAGGTAGCGGCTTTCCAAGTGCCAGGTGAGGGGTGGCAGGGAGGGGCTGTAGGTTGTCTGCGGAGGGAGAAAGCTACAGTTAGCTGCGTCACCGAGAGAGGCCGAGATGACAGAAACATTCGCTATGCAGATTTCTGGATAAAAACTGGGGAGGTTAGAAACATCTTGACCTTAGATTCTTATTTCCCCAGTCTTCATGATTTTATCTGGAGGCTCAGGATACCCCCCAATCTAACTAAAAGACCAGAATATGTCACCCTAGACTCCTTTAGTGCAGGTTATTCTAAACTGGCTGAGTTGAGCCAGACAGAGTCATAGCCCCCCAAGGTCTACTGGAAAGGAATGTAGACATTTTCAGACTGAGATATGCAACCTTTGTCATTTGCCAGAGTCCATCTGAGTTTAGGACAAGCCATCTCTTCTCCCCTCCCAGAGTACATCTCCACACTAGGATGAGCCCCAAGCCCCTGTCCCTTTCTGGTTTGGGAAGGCTTAAACCCCTATCACCTGGCCGGTCTTTGCTTCTCACACCTCTATGAACCTCTAACACACACATACTTAAAACGGTCTTTCTGCTGTTCACCCGCCTCACACACTTTAATGTGTGTGTAGCTCTTGGCTGACAAGATGGCTCAGCAGGTGAAGGCACTTGCCATGCAAGGCTAACAACCCGCGCTCCATCCCTAGAACCCTCATAAAGGTGGGAAGAGGGAACTGACCCCACAAAGTTGTCCTCTGACCTCCACATTTGTACAGTAGCATGTGGCCCTATGCACATGTGCCAGAATATACATACTGACAAAATAAATAATATGTAGTCCCATGGACAAAACTTTAAAAATAAAGGAAACGGATTTTCCCTTCCCCACACTGGGGACCAGAGCAACAATGGCTCTGGGTCACATTTGGTACCTGGGTGATGTGGCTCTCCACTGTGGTCACAGGGTTCAAGGTGGTGCCCGGTGTCTCTGTGGCATTGACACAGGTGGTGATACCCGAGCCTTGGGCCAGAGCCACCAGTGCGGGCAGGAGGCCACTGAGCCCCTCTCCTATAAAGAAGGTGGTGAGGTAGTATGTGGGCAGCTGACTCATGAAGGGCAAGAAAGTGACAGAGGAGGTACAGTCCACCAGGGCCAGGAAGAAGGTAAGGACGATGAAGGCTACGCTGTGCTGTCCGCCCTGGATCCAGGAGGTCACGTTCCACAGGAAGGCCAAGAGGATGCAGGCAGCCGTGCCTACACACAGGATGAGGAAGATGACGGGCACCTCAGACAGGCGGCCGGGTTGAAAGCGATGCAGCAGGGTGACTAGGAGGGGGCCTATGTTGGCCAGCTGGATGACCACAGTGAGGTAGGAGGGCAGGTCCCAGCCCTCGGGCAGTTCGGTCACCAGCAGGGGCAGCTCCACCCAGAGCCCATTGATAGCCACCCAGGAGCCCATGCCAAAGACGCAGACCAGCAGGTGTGTCAGGAGGGCCATTGTGGGCAGCCTGAGCCAGACGCTGTCCTGTCCTCCAGGTCAGGCTGCACAGGGGCTGGTGGAGAAGGCACCTGGTGAGACAGTTCAGTTTTATCATCAACAAGGTGTTTTTATATCAGCAGAAGACATAGATCATTTGTTCACAGATAACCTTCAATGGGCAAGGGTTTCCTCAGCAGGACTCAGAAATTCCGGCACCATGAACGAAGAGTTTGAAATACTCAACTTTAGACACGTTAAAACACAAAAATGCAATAAACACAAACAGGAAAACAACAAGGTCAAAAGACAGCCGACAACCTGGGGGAGGTATGGGCAAAACAGACGAAAGGCTTGCTTCTTTAATGCATAAAAGTTTTTCTAAACCAAGAACTGAAAATGCAAGAGAGAAGTCTGTGAAAGATAGAGACAGTTATAGACTTATAGACTGAGTTTGGGGAAGGTGACTCTGGTGCCATTTCCATAATTAATTTCCTGTGAGCTGGAAAAGTCAGCCGATAGGACAGTTTTAGTCAGTCACAGCCAAGGAAGGTCACCCATGCCACACTAGTGTCCCCAATGAGCAGGTGAGGAAGAGGCCTAGAAGGGCAGAGCCCAAGGCCACCCAGCCAGCAAGCAAGAGCTGGATCAGCCTAGCCAGTTCCTTTCCCCCTCCACCACACACCCTTGAACTGGTCTCATGCCAGCACCCACCCAATCGGGTAGCCACAGCAGACTCCTAGCCTTCTTTGTCCTTTTTTCTGTTTTGGTTTTGAGACAAAAATCTGACTGTTACACCCAGGCCAGCCTAGAACTCTAGATCTTCCTGCTTTTGTCTCAGGGGTCTGTGTCGCCACAATTGTGAATCCTCTATTGTTCTCGTAGTTCTAGAGCTTTCTTGTGGCCAAGCCTCACGCAGGAATCTTGGATCCTCTGGCAGCCCCTTTTCCTGATCCATACACAGGAAACTGCCCTAGCAAGAGGAGATGATTTGAGAGACGGGAGAAGAAGCGGAGACGAGACCTGGGCCTTCACTGTACATAAAAAATCTTGTCCTGAAGATGGGCGTGGTGGCGCACGCAGTAATCCCAGCTCTAGGGAGGTAGAAGCAGGCGGATCTCTGTGGGTTCAAGGCCAGCCTGGTCTACGGAGGAAGTTCTGAACAGCCAGAGCTACCTGGAGAAACCCGGTCTCGAAAAACAAACAAAACAAAACAAAAAGACCTGTCCTGTTCTTACCCAGGGCACACCTGGCTGTGCCAGAGGACCTGGAGACGGCTTGGAAGCTGCATTTGCTCTCCTGCCCTGCCTTTAAAGTGCTGTCCTGGCCTGCCCCTTCTCCACCCAGATTCCTGCAAGATCCTGCCCTAGGAAGCCCTTGCTGGGCCGGTGCTCCAGGGGGCGCAGGAGGACCTGAACCCTACTCTGCTGACTCTTCCTGACTCAGCAAAGGATAAAGGGAACTGAGGGAGCCAGTAGTAATTAAAGGAGGCAGTCTCCCCTCCAGGGCTATCATGTGGGAGCTCCTGCCTGGTGTGTATAAACACAGAGATCAGTGGGGCTACATCAGGGTCTGTACCCCAGCTCTCCACTAGGTCTGGAGATCCTGTGAGAAGCCACCAGCACTGATGGCTAACAGGGAGGGGGATGTCCCAGGCGGAGGGAACCTGAAAGTCAGACTGTTTGTCTCAGAGCAGTTAATGTTCTGAGTGTGGTGGGGAAGTGGGGACGTGTTTAAAAGATGAACATTAGGGCCGGGTGGTGGTGGTGCACACCTTTAATCTCAGCCCTCCGGAGGCAGAGGGAGGCGGATCTCTGTGAGGCTGAGGCCAGTCTGGTCTACGGAGCTAGTGCCAGGACGGCCTCCAAAGCTACACAGAGAAACCCTGTCTTGAAAAACCAAACCAACTGAACAAAAAAGATAAACATAAGATGGGGTGTAGCTCAGGCATAACGCCCCCTCCCCCTCCTGGGTATTGAACTCAGGTACACATATATGCCAGGCAAGAGGTCTGTCGCCAAGCTACACATAGCCCTCTTGCCTTTACTTTTGAGGCAGGGTCTGAGTTGTCCAGGTTGACTGTGACTTCATTACGTAGCCCAGACAGATCTTAACCTTGTGATGGCTCTGCCTCAGCCTCTCTAGAAGCTGAAACTGTAGGCCTGGGCCACGAGGCCTGGCTCAGTATCTGTATCTTTTGCCCTGTTTTCAGTGATCTTGTTTTGTTGTGTGTGTAACCTGCCTTTATTAGGTGCCTACACCCAGCTGAACAATTGTCCTCTGCGCGCAGGAATGTGAATAAATCTGTCAGCAAGAAAGCCATAAAATTCAAATACAGAGCGGTCCAGGCAGCAGTGTGTGTTACGGAGCTACAGAGCCAACAAGAGCCAGGAGGTGGTTATATGAGCCTGAGAGGAGTCTGGGAAAGAGGGCCGGAGTGGAGCTGGCCAGCTCGTACAAGGCCCCCTCCATGTTCAGAGAACAGCTTTGGGACCAGTGTGGCTGAGGCTATAAGATTAAGAGAAGCATAGGGGGAGTCACCAGGGCCTTCAAGGACAGTGTTGACGTATCCTCAGTGGCCCACAACCCCCCTAGGTAGAGGAAGACCAGTCCTGACTGGTTATGGTGAGGTGAACAATGGGGTAGGCCACGAAGGAAACGGGGCACAGCCATTGCATGTCAGGGTGCTGACAGACATTGAGTCGCCACGGCTACCTTGTTATCCACCTGTACTGAACCCCTCACCTTCTCTGTAGCCTCTCAACAGTACTGGGTTCACTCTATTTCACATAGGAAGACACTGAGGCTCAGAAAGGAAAAAGAAGTGTCCAGAGTCACACAGCAGGTCAGGGTGTATGGGACTGTGGAGCAGGACCCAGGAAGGAGCGAGAAGAGTGACATCGGATCCTGGGGCCAGGAAGAAGAGAGCGAGGAAGGGCTGAGGGGACCAGAGACACAGGCCCTAAGATAGAGCTGCTGCTTCCTGGGTGCTAGAGTCCCCTGGGGGAGTGCAGAAGGCCAGAGACTGGACCAAGTCCAGAAACAAGTGGGTGACTAGAGACCTCAGAGGGTGACCTCACGCCAGGGCCTTTTGATTCTCCTCTCTCTCTCTCTCTCTCTCTCTCTCTCTCTCTCTCTCTCTCTCTCTCTGTGTGTGTGTGTGTGTGTGTGCGCGCGCGTTGCAGGGGTGAACCAGGGGCTTGTGCAGCTAGGCAAACACATACCACCTTCTTTGTTACTTGTACATCAAACACTGAATGTCAGCGGTCCCACACCCCCATTGTGTGTTACTGGGCTACCTCCTCCTCCCCATGGCCCGACCTTGTTCCTGGACTGTAACAGTTTCCTGGCTTCTGTGCAAAGCCTCCCATCTCGGGATCTTCAGAAAACAGCCAGTCATGGAGCCTACGGGGGGCCTATCAGCCGGTACAGAGTGCTCCCACGGGAACGGGGGTGTATGTGGGAGGGTATTCTCTCCTATGTGGGGGCAGCATCTGGCTTGCAGGACACTGGGCCACCCTACACCCTGGCGCCATGGTTGGATGCTCACACTGCATAGAGAGGCTGGCAGTTGGTAGGCACTGAGCTGACTGGAGGGAGCTGGTACTGGCTTGCTGGTGGCCCTGGGGACTGGGTAGGACCTGCCTGGCTTTGGGTAGACAGAGCAGGGGATCAGAAAGTCAACCTAGGGAAGGGAGTGGGGTGCTGAACAGGGTGTGAGAAGTTATCTGTGGTGGACAGGGCACTGGGGTCCAAAGAACCAACAGTTAAAGATGCAGAAAAGCTGAGACAGAGGAAGAGGCCAAGAGGAGGCCTTAGTTCAGGGGCAGCTGCTGGGTGGCCAGGAACCTGGGTCCTCTCACACCTAAGTGGGACAGGAATTTTCACCTATAGCTTCCAACTCATGTCAACTCAAGTTCCCCCTTGTGAAGACTTGGCTGGGCAACCACACACCCAACAAGCAGCTGGTGGCAGTAGCATCCTGCTCACCGTAATCTCAGAGAGAGTCGTCTGTCATTCAGGCCTGTGCTCCCTGGCGGTATGACCTTGGGTCATTTGCTCACTTTCTTTGAGCCTCCTGGGAGGTCCCACCTGTGAAAGGACCTGGGTATGTCATGACTTGGTGGCCCAGGTTTCAGGGAGGGAGGCGGTGTCATGGTTCCTTTCCTTCCTCTCCTCCCTGCGCCCGTGGGTCAGGAAGGGCATCCAGCCTCCCATGCCAGCCGAACTTTCGAGGAGAGCGATCCCCAAACTGGTGGGATCTTGTCCGCCCCGGCAAGCCTGCTGAGGCTCAGTTGGTGGATACAGGTGTTGCGCAGCAGCATCGCAGCGGAGGAAGCCGGGACTGGGAACTTTAGGACGGCTCAGAGTCCGCAGTTGCTAAGCCTATCCCTGCCGCCCTCCTGGAGGGAACTAGGGGAAAGGTCACAGGCCACCCGCTGTCCCCAGACGACCCCTCCAACCCCGCCGGCCCGCGCTCTACCACCACTCACCGAGCGTCACTCACCGAGCGTCACAGAGGGTCTGCTTGCGCCGCGGCTCCTGGCGTCTGTGGCGGCACCTGCTTGTCTCCGCCCCGCTGGCTGGAAGGTGGGCGGGACCGGGGGGTTGGCCCTGCGACAGCATTCGGGAGCTCCTACCAACAGCCCAGTTGTACTAGAACCTTCTGCATCCCGCCCCTCTCCTCCGGGATGTTCCCTCACATCTTGCGTCTAGACATAACTTTTTTCAAACTCACAGAGATACTCTGCCTCCCGAATGCTAGGATTAAAGGCGTGGGCCACCACCGCCCGGTGCCGCTAGACATAAACTAGCCATTGCTCCTCGCTTCTGCCTTGGAGCCTACTACAGAAGATCCTCTGTACAGATGAGTAAACTGAGGCCCAGAGTAGTGGGGTCTTGAGTGGAGCTACACAGCTCTGGGTGACCCTCAAGCCTCTGGTGGCTGACCAACAGTAATTTAAACCTGCGGGCCAGAGGATGCTTTCCTGCCGGATTTCACAGATGGGAAAACAGACTTAGTGAAGGATTATACGATCTTTTCAGGGACGATGTAACAAGAAGCTCCCGCGAGGACTGGAGCCAGAATCACAGGGATGATCCACACACTGGGAAAATGTGTCAGATAGGTCCAGGAACTCATTCTCCTTTCAGGTGACCTCCAGTGAGTGTCTCAGCTCCTTCGGAACTGCCTACCACTGTTGTGGAGACCTGAGGGCTCCACCCTCACTCAGCAGACAGTGTACTGTGAGGCTCAGGAAACACTACCCAAACTGTTCTTAGAAGATGGCAACAGGTCTCCCGTCCCTGCCCCCTCCCCCCAAGCAAACATACTTAGATCTATGGTAAAGTTTGAGCTGGTCCTTCTCAGGCCTACAGGGGTGGCCCGGGGCACTGGTCTTTGGTCATAGAATCCCTATCTACCTGTGAGGGCAGGTCCAAGGGAGTCACAGTGTGTCTAGGGGGCTGAATAGATAGCGCTTGTCCTCAGGGCTCTTTATCTCCACGACAACTGTCTTTACTCACCTGCAGTGCCCCTCTTCCTCATAACTTGGGTACCACTATTACTCCCAAGCCCCTTTCTGTCATGAAGGATACTGGTCTTGCTCCCATCCCTGACCCTTCTTCAAGCCTCAGATTTTATGGTACTTTGGGCTGGAATTTCTCTGTTCTGTGTGTCTCCTGCCCATACAACCACGAATGCACACGAAGAACTTGGAAGGTGGAGGCAGGACACATCCTTCCTTCTGAACCGAGGCTGACCATGCTGGCCCCGAGGACACAGGCTTGGCTTTGAAAAGGTAGCCTCCCTAGCAGAGGTGTTCATTCTATGCCTGTGCCCTGAATGCTGGCCACCCGGGTCCAGCAGGGTTCCCTCCATCCCAGCTCCCCTCCTTGCTGTGATCTAGCCTGTGGCCAGCCTCTCACAGGTGCGCCACATGGCATTGCTATTTTAGTAGACTGGTTATCAACCCTTGGAGATTCTCTGCTGCTCACCCCATCCTCACAGGCAAATCCTTTCCCAAACGGGGACCAACATGCTTCAACATCTTATTGCTCTCTCAACTTACCGCTCTCACCAGTTGCCCTGGCTACTTTCAGAAGTGTATATGGGACCTCCCAGCTACCGTAGTCCGTCCAGTTCTTCAGTGGAATACCCTTTCTACCCATCACTTCCTGATGAGATCCTATCTTATTTCCAAGCATGAAGATCAAATGCCACCTCCACCAAAGAACTCTGTCTTCTCTGTAACAAGTCACCTGCATGGGCTGTGTGAGTGTAGCTCACTGTTCACCGCACACACGGATGGACCCCAGCATGTGCCTCCTCCCTTACTCGTGTGATCTGTAGAAAGTCTTTAGCTTGTGTTGTTTAAGATCCTTTAGTTTTGAATAGTTCCCCCCCCCCCGCCACTGATGCATTTTTAGTGATGGGATGGACCCAGGGTTTAGGCACAGACTTTTCCACTAAGCTTGCCGCCCTCCGTCCCCCCCCTCCATCTTTTGAGAAATTTAAAGTTTATTTGCACAGGGCGGGGTGGGGATCCGGGACCGCAATTCACACAGTCTGTTTAATTCCGTTGTTTGTTTGTTTTGGAAAGAGACACTTAGTTACCCCAGGTTGGCCTCAAACTGCATATCTACCCAAAGATGGCTTTAAACTTCTGATCCTCCTGCCTCCACCTCCCAAAGGCTAGGATTACACCACTCCTGTTTTTATGCAGTATTGGGGGTCCAACTCGGGGCTTTGTGCATGTTAAGCGAGTGCTTTAACCAATTGGGCTGCTTCCCCAGCACATCCTAAATTCTGAAGTTGCCGTTTGCACTTAATGTCAGAGACTGCTCAGGCTCAGGTGGTGGCACACGCCTTTAATCCCAGCACTCAGAAGGCAGAGGCCGGCGGATCTCTGAGTATGAGGCCAGCCTGGTCTTAAAAGCGAATTCCAGGACAGCCGGGGCTACAAAGAAAAAACCCTGTCAGACCTCTCTAAATCACTACATTGGCGCTTTCTTTCGGGGACTTCATTATCAACTCTAGTTAATCCAGTAACTCCAGTAGCCTGGCACCGTGGGAAGGGCTTAGGATGTCCAAATGAACAGGGTACAAAGTTCTGGCCGTTAGCAAACCAACCTTCTAGTAGAGATGAATGCGCCAACAGCTTACTTCGCACCTTAGAATGGGGCTGTCAGGGGCGAGGCGGGTGGGCGGGGCTCTGGAGAGGACAGTGGCTGGCGAGACTCCGGCCTGCCACGGTAGGAAAGGGCTGCTGTTTGCAGCCCCTCTCGCTCCGGATTCCTTTTCGCCGGGTCAGTTTCGCTTCGCTCTTTTCGGGTGCTCATTATATGACAAGATCATTACAGCAAAGTTGGAGCTGCCACACCGGTGGGACGGTGATCTCAGCTGTCGCGGGAAGTCGAAGCAGAATCGCAAGTTAAAGGCCAGCGTGGACTGCAGAGCAAAACTCTTCCATCACTGTCTGAAAACAAAACTAACGAGTCGTTGAGGTGGCTCATCAGGTAAAGGCGCTTGCACCCAAGCTTACTGACCTGACTTCGATTGCCGGGACCCGTGTGATTGAAGGAGAAACCCGATTCCCGCAAATTGTCCTCTGACCACACACGGTTTTGCTTGTCTCCCCCAGCTCCCCACAAATAAACGTAATAGGAAAAAAAAAACCTGGTTCATTAAGAAATACAAAAGGACAACGCAACCATAACTGGTACCTGCAAATGCGTAAAGCCTCGGGAAACTCAAGGTGGCGCTCACGTTCCGGGGGGGGGCGGGGAAGCAGGGACCAGCCTATCCTCCTTTGCCCAGGACTCACAAGAGGGTTCCCGTCGCGCCGTAGGCGCAGCTTCCTGACCGCACCCTCGGGTAGGAAGGTCGGGCGCGAAGGCGCCGCTGCAGTTCTCCTGAGCAGCCGCCAGGAGGCGAAGGAGCCTGCTTCCTACACAAGGGCCTTAGCATTTCGCAGCTAAGGCTCCCCCATCCCACCCAGCACTTCAGGGTGTCGCAGGGGAGACCTTAAAGCTAGTGTGAGGAGGAGACGTGAGGCTGACGGCAAAAAGCGAGTGGCCAGAGTTCCGTGAAAGAACAGGCTTAGAGAAGGGCTCTAGAGAGACCTCCAGACCAGCCAAGGACCCCTTAGTTCCCTTTGCGGGGCCGCAGCACCCCGCAGTCCTTATCAAAATCATCCAACACCCAAGAATACAGCTCAAGAGCCCAGAACAACACGGGGAAGGGGGTTGAGAAAATAATACACACCGCATAACTTCATTCTTTTGAAAACCATTCCTAGGAATAAGTCCCACAAATTCTTTAGGGGGATGTATGTGAGTAATTTAGCACAGAAGACCCAGAAGAAATAATTTAGAAGCGCTGACAGTGGAGTGGGTGTGTGCGGGGGGGGGGACAGAAAGCGAGAGGGAAGAGGAATCAATAGCTGATTACTTTAGCCATCTGTGAATCGGTAAGATTGTTTAATCTAAAGTTATAATACGCCCCCCTTCCGATATAAGGTTTCTCTTTTGTAGCCCTGACTGTCCTGGAACTCTCTGTAGACCAGGCTGGCCTCGAACTCACAGAGATCCATCTGCTTCTGCCTTCCCAGTGCTGAAATTAAAGGCGTATGCCATCAGCACCTGGCTATAACATACTTTTAAAAGGGGGGAAAAAAAGGACTACTACGTAACAAAAATATCTGGTGCTCACACGTGCTGTGAGGCCCCACCTACAGCACCCTGGAGTGGTGGGAGGAGCCCTAAACTGTGAAATTCAAGGGAAGTTACAACTCCCTCAGGTTCTGTGTGAAAACCTTACAGCCTCCCGGCCTCTCAGGCTAAATGTCGCAGAGGATAGCTACCAACACAAAACTGTAAATTTTATGAGAGTTTAATATTTTTGCTAGCTATTAAGCGGTTCGCTAGCATGAACTTTGTAGATGACAGTATCCAGTCACGATGTCAAAAAGTTGGACACGCCTGGTTCAGGCACGCCAGGAGTTGGAGGTGGAGGGAATCCCACAGGGACAGATCGTAGATAAGGGGCTACATACCCTCCAACCTGAGGAACGAGGTGGGGCAGAGAGCTGCCTCCCGGTGTGCAGGCAGGAATGGATACCTGTGCACACCTCTGCCTCACAAGAGTAAAGGACTGGGGAAATACCCTTCCCTCTGCTGAGAGAAATAGTCACCACTCACAGGGTAGGGCTGATGTGGGGTAATACATGGCGGGGGAGCACTAGATAGTATCCGGGGTGGATGCTGCGCATCACGAGAGGGTGTGAGCGGGTCAAACGGGGGAGGTGAGAGCAAACCTCACCCAGCTTGCGCAGGAATTTGAGGGCTTGCAGTTCCAAGAGGTCGCCACCAGGAGGCGCCGTCTGGAGAACTTGAAAGGACGTGGAGCTGGGAGAGGAGACCTGAGGTGGGCGCTGTCTTCCTCTGAATTTCCCTGTGTTCCCGGCAGGGAAGGTCAACAGGGAACAGGACTCCCAAGTGGACCTATGATCTTTCCTATGGTGCCCTGTAGGCACCATTCACAGCCTCTTTCGTGGCCTGCCTGAACTGTTGCAATCTCTCCTTTCAAGGTCCTGCCCTCCCCCACCTTCTCCAGCCCTGGGAGGCTGTTTGCCTGTCTCTCTGCACAACACCTCACCTCCCTGTTGGTAGGACTCACCTGTCCACAGAAAGCTGAGTGACTGTTCTTCCTTCCTTGCATCAGGCTCCACTCCAACTCCTAATGGTCTCTTTGCAGTATGCACCCAGTGACAAACTTATTTCCTGCCTAGGGATCTTTGCTTTCTCTATTCCCTTCCCATTGGCTCCTTCCTCAGTGCGGTCAGGCTTCTGAGCACTCTTTTTTGTATATATATATATATATATATATATATATATATATATATATATATATATTTGAGCACTCTTTTTTGTATGTGTATATATATATATTGGGACAGGGGAGTCCTGGCTGTCCTGGAACTCACTCTGTAGACCAGACAGGCCTCAAAGATCCACCTGGCTCTGCCCCAAAGTGCTGGGATTAAAGGTGTTTGGCACCACTGCCCAGCTTTTCTGCTCACTGTTGCCTCCAAAGTGACGGCTTCGCTAAAATGCTCACCCAATGGGGATGCTCTGGAATTTTGCACAGCGCCCTTTATGGTGTGTTATATGTGCATTTGTGTCTCTTGTTTGGGGTCTGGGTCTCTACTGTTGTCGGGGAGACAGGGACTGTGTTTGTTCTGCTCCTGGCTGAAGTCCTAGTACCCAGTCTGGCAGACAACAGTACCAAGTGTGGTAGTGTAAAGCTTGCCATCCTAGTACCTGGGAAGTGAAGGCAAGAGCATGAATTCAAGGCCAGCCTGTGCTACATAGTAAGACTTTATCTCCAGAAAACGTGGGTGAGGCATGTAACTTGGTGGCAGAGCTCCCGTCTCGAACAGGTTTGGCTCCAGGTTGTATCCGAGGAACAAGGAGACACCACAGACCAATGCAGTGGAAGAAATTGTAACGTAACTGATGTTTAATGACTGGATTCGGGGTAAAGGAGAGAGGAGACGTGAGGAGGATTGGGGTTCCTGCCTGAGCAGGGCATGTGTGTCTGGAGTGGCAGGGCAGAGAGACACAGCTAAGGAGAAGCCTAGCCTGCTGGTACCATAGCCACCCATGGCCTTGGAATGTCCCTCATCCCTGCACGTGCCCTGCCTCGCTACCCCGTGTCCTGGCCATCTTCAGTCTGACCTGTGTGAGAGCGGAGAGCAGTCCAGAGAGAAGTGGGGAGGGGAGCCTCGGAGACAGCCTGGATCTCAGAGTCTCTGTCAGTCAAAGGAGGAGACAGAAGTGTCAGCCTGGCCCTGATCCAAAAGGGTGGAGCAGGCGGCGTGAGGAAGGAAAAGAGTATCCTGCAGCTCTTCCCCACTCACAGGGACAGGGCTTGGTCTCCAGGGAACAGCTGAGCGAGGCCCCTTTTGTTACTCAGTCTCATGTGTGGGGAGGGATGGTTTGGAGCGAGGGTCTTGAGAGCCACTCAGAGCACCAGATGCCTCTGTCAGGGTAGAGAATCGGGAATCCTAGGAGAAGGAGCAACAGGCAGGGAGGTTGGGATGAATTAGAATCCCTTCCATCAGCACCAGCCGTATCTGTGCTGGCTCTTTCTGAAAGCTCTTTCTGCAAAAAAAAAAAAAAAAAAAAAAAGAGAGAGAGAGAGAGAGGGATCAGGACTTTTCTTCACCAGACACCTTAGTCTGCATCTTTGAAACCATTGCCTCAAACAGCAACGGACGCAACCTATCTCCCGTTGTCCCTCAAGGGTGATTTTGAGTTGACAAGGGATTTCCTGTAGCAGTGGACTTGACATCCTGCACCCTGCGGATAGAGTCTGCTCTGATCCTCACAGGCAGATGAGGTCAGCTAGAAACCTTAATCTCTGTAGGAAGGATGCCTTCAAACCCATAGCAGAGGATCTGAAAGAGCCCCAAGGAGTCCCTTGCTCTGAGGTGAGGAGGTGGCCCCTGCCCTAGGGAAAGAAGTGAGTATGGCCTCTAAGAATCTACCTGGGAATGCCCTGCAGTCCCCCTGGAGGCCATGGTTGTCTGGAGGGGGTAGGCCTTTCCATATTCTGGTTTTGTTCAGAAAAGGGAGAAATTGGGGAGAAGCCATGTAGCCACAACAGAGACAGACGCCGGAACTTTATCCGGTAAGCCACAGCTACATCGCGATACACAGATTACTAGAAATGGGTGAAATTAAGATAAAAGAGTTAGCCAATAAGAAGCTAGAGCTAATGGGCCAAGCAATGATTTAAATAAAAAAAAAAGAAAAAAGAAAATCATAGCTCAGGACAGGTTCCTACCCCAACCCCCCGACACACACTTCTTTAGGCTCCTCAGCACTACTGCCCCCTCCAGAACCAAGGCTTTCTGTGCTCACTGTGTCCTCCTGGCCCAGTCAAGCCCTCCTGCCTTGGGTGTGGACATAGCCATTCACGGCAGGACAACTAAAGGTGACAAGAGCAGTTAATCCTGGCACAGCAGCAGCGCACACATTTGCTGAAGGGGCAAATGATGTTGTCTGTATCTTGTCTTTTCTGTGGACCCATCTGCTTCCCCAGCATTTGGGATGGGCGTTTGACCTTTGCCTCCTCCGGCACCTGTTACTTCCCTTATGGATATCTGCGTAATAACCGCTGTGTGCTGGGCTGTATTACAGGCAGGGAGGGGTAAGCAAGACTCCTGCCAGAGGCACTTGCATGGGGTACAAGAGCTGGGACACCTATGAAGACAGGAAGATAAGGGACCACAGGTATTATCCATGGTGTGAGGAGGTACCGGGCTCTGGAGAGTGTGAGGGACTTCATGGCCAACTGTTTAAGTGGAAGTGAAGGAGAGGCAGAGAGAGCCACAGAAACCAATGGTTTGGAGTTGGGAGCGGATGGTGGATAGGAGTCTGCCTGTGTTGGAGGCTAATAGGAGAGGGCTGAAGTCAGGCCCTGAGTGGCAGTGTCCAGGCAGGATACAGGAAGGGAGTCTGTGTACGTGTGTGGGAGGATGAGGTGTCAGCAGGCCTCTGGACCCTGTGGACTGCCTGCCTAAGGCAGGATACAGCCAGGCTCACTGGGGTCTCATTAGCATGTGTCATGAAGGGGTGGTTCAAGTTGAAAGGCCTGAGCTTTGTCTGGGATACGGGTGTCAGACTTCTACAAAGGTTCTGTCTCTAGGCCATGAACTTCTGAGGGGAAGGGCAGCTATCCCCATTGCTTCTCTTTCTCCCTCCTGACCCTGCCATCTGGGGTTAGGGAGGAGCCTAAGGGAAAAAGTCTTTTTCTTTCATGAGATGTTTGCAGGCTGGGGACACCCTTCCCTCCTAGCCCTCTTCCTTTGCAAAATCCCATCTGTCGGGGCAGCCCCTGACCCCCAACTTCTCCCCTGGTGTGGGTGGAGGATGGGGGAGGGGAGAGCCTTCCCCCACAACCCTAAGGGAGACACAGCCTCTCCTTCTAGCTCATACCATCTGTCCCCTCCTGCTTTGGCCACCTGCTCTATGTGTCTAGGTAGGGCCCCTCCCTCTCTGAGCCTTGGTTTCCCCATGCATTGAGCCTGGCTTTCAGAGGTGAGTGGCTTGTGATCACCATTGCCCATGATCCTCCAGTCCCCCTGGTGAACTAAGGTTTCTCTGTTGAGCTTTGCTCTGCGTTAATGAAGCAGATTTACTTTAAATAATTACGGAAACCCTAAAAATGCAAAAATGAATATTATCTGCCACAATTTAAAAATACAGGACCGGACTGGCGAAGCAGGCCAGGTGGCAGAGCTGTCCTAGCATGTCCTGGGTTCTAACCCCAGCACCACACAAAACTAGGTACGCCGGACAGTTTTATGTCAACTTGACATAAGCTAAGGACTTCGAGAGGAGGGAGCCCCAGGTGAGAAAATGCCTCCAGAAGACTGGGTTGTAGACAAGTATGTAGAGAATTTGCTTAATTAGTGATCAATGGAGAGGGCCCAGCCCATGGTGGCTGCTGCCATCCCTGCCTGGGCTGGCGTGCTGGATTCCATAAGAAAGCAGACTGAGCAAGCTATGGAGAGCAAGTCAGAAAGCAGCACCGCTCCATGGCCTCTGCATCAGCTCCTGCCTCCAGGTTCCTGCCCTGCTTGAGTTCCTGCCCTGACTTCCTTCAGTAATGACTACAAAGTGTGAGCCAAATAAACCCTTTGCTCCTCAAGTCCCTTTGGCCATGGCGTTTTATCACAGCGATGGTGACCCTGACTAACACAGCTGGTGATAGATTTTGGGCATTTTCCAAACTCACCCAAGAACACCGAAAAGCTAGGGAGTTTAACTGCATCTACAATTTACCTTAAATATATATTAGAAAAAAAAAAAAGAAAAGAAACAAGGCCATGTTCAGCCAACAGTGACATCTAAAACCCAGCTCTTCCCTGCTGCTAGTCTTATAGTTCAGTCTCAAGAACCACCCAAGCCAGTGACTGCCATGTGGCAGATACAGTCTTCCATCCTCTCAGAATGTTCTGGAGAGTGAGCGCTCCACGGTCTGACGCTTAGAGCTTAAGAAGGTGCAGCTTCCCCCACCTGCCTTAGATACTCACTGGATCAAGGCCCCTCTGCTCACGTCTCCGTCTCTTCCTCCTCTCACCTTCCTTTGTGTGACTGGCATTTGAGTTGTCACCTGGGACTTGGGCAGGGCAGGGGAAGTCTCAGGTGCAAGGTGTGTCCCCTCAAGAAACTTCCCGAAGAACCGAACAGAGACCAGAAGAAAGGGGGAGGACAGCAGGGCTGCGGGAAGGCCAGGAGGGCAGCTGGGAGGTCTGAGATGCTGAGAGTCAGATCAAGATAAGTTTAAGGATTCCATACTTTCTGTATTGAAAACTCTTGGGCTTGGGCTGGGGAGAACCTAGATATTAAGAGCACTTGCTGCTCTTCCCTAGGACCCGAATTCAGGGAACACACAATTGCCCAAATCCCCAGCTCCAGGGGATGCAATGTTCCCTTTGGGCCTCCCCAGGCACCCACACATGATGTACATACACACAGATATAGTCACATAAATAAAAAAAAACACTCAATGTTTATTTTCATTTTATGTGTATGGGTGTTTTGCCTGCATGTATATCTATCCGTTCATGACATGTGTGGCTGGTGCCTCAGAGGCCAGAAGGTGTTGTATCCCCTGAAATTGGAGTTACATGTGGGTGCTAGGAATTGAATCTGGGTGTAGTGGCATTTCATTTGTATTTTAATAAATAAAGCTTGCTTGAAGATCAGAAAAGTAAAACAGTCACACTGACCAACCTTACAGACCAAGCAGAAATGACACACACCTTTAATCCCAGTAGCCATACTAGTTGCCATAGAAACTGGGCAGTGCATGCCTTTAACCCCAGTCCTAGAGAGGATTTAAAAACAAGAGAAGATGAATCTCATTCTGAGATTCCTGGAGGCAGGATCACCATTTTCTGACTGAAGTCGAAGTAAGAGCCAGTGGCTGTGTTGCCTCTCTCTCTCTCTCTCTCTCTCTCTCTCTCTCTCTCTTCTTTTCTTTTCTTTTTTCTTTTTTTTTGGTTTTTCGAGACATAGTTTCTCTGTGGCTTTGGAGCCTGTCCTGGAACTAGCTCTTGTAGACCAGGCTGGCCTCAAACTCACAGAGATCCGCCTGTCTCTGTCTCCTGACTGCTGGGATTAAAGGCGTGCGCCACCACCGTCCAGCTCTGAGTTTTTATTAATTGTGCTTCACCTGGGTCCTCTGCAAGAGCAGCTAGTGCTCTTAGCTGCTGTGCCATGTCTCCAGCTCAATAGAAATAAATCTTAGGATCTGGAGAGATGTTCCAGTGGTTAAGAGCATGTACTGCTCTTCCAGAGGACCTGAGATCAATTCCCAGCACCCATGTCAGGTAGCTCACAACCACCTGTAACTCCACTTTCAGGGAATCTCAGGTCTCTGGCTTCCTTAAACACTTACACCCATGTGCATATTCCCCAGAAACACGTACACATACATGTAATGAAAAAGTAAATAAATATTTAAGAAGAGAAATAAAACACAAATAAATAATAAATAAATAAAACCCTTGGATTTTCAAATTCCAACCTCTTTTCTGCCTTTGCAGCATGTGAAGTTCCCAGGAGTAGGGAGCTGATGGGACCAGCTCCTCATGGGACCAGCTCCCTTTGGATGCTCAGACATGTTTGTTCCTCTGTTCCCTGCACCCATCCACTGCCAGTCTGTCCCTCATCTCCCTGAGGACTGCTTGCTGGGAGATATGGGTCATTCTGCTTTGGCATCTGGCTCACCCGGCTCCAGCCCACACATGCCTGTCCTCAGCTAGGTTTGAGGAGAATCAGACAGGCATCCAAGTAGCTGCCTTGCATAATCCTTGTAAGGACTGGCTATTCTCTTTCCCCGAAATTCCCATGGCGAGGCCCTCACTGCCCAGTGTGATATCACTTGGAGACAGGTCCTACAGGAGACATTTAGAGTTAGATGAGTTCATGAGGATGGGGCCTGCATGGTGGGATTATGAGCAGAAGAGCAAGAGACTCCCTAGCTCCCACCCCCGTATGGTCACACACTGTGCTCTCTGGATACCTGGGTATCAATGTCATAACCACGACAGTGCTAGTGACCATTGCCCAGCCTTCAGATTTGACCTTGGGAAGTGGTACTGAGAGCTCTGCTGCCCCAGTCACCAGCCCCGTTGTCATGTAGCCAGGGAATTGGCTTGGGTTACGTTAGCGGACATCAGGAGAATCACCTGGTACTTGGGCAGGGGGCAGGGGAGGTCTCAGGTGCAGGGTGTATCCCCTTGAAAACTTCCAGACAAAGAACCAAACAGAGACCAGAAGAAAGGGTAAGGAGCCTTCGATGAAAGCAGAGTTCAGGGAAAGGATAGGGCTGCAGGAAGACAAGGAGGGCAACTGGGAGAGGGTGGGCAGGACCTGGGGTCTGAATCTGCTGGAGCTCCGCCTCCTCAGGCCACAGAAGAAGAAATAACTACATTCTAATATTGTGGGTTTAACTCCGTAGTCAAAGGATGCTTGGTGTGGCCCCTAACTCAGCATGGGTGTTTAAGATGTCTATCTGCATTCAGCACCATGGATTTAACTTTAGCTACTGTCAGCTCTGGGCCAGGAAGACACCCAGTTAGTTGTGTTTATTGTTTGCCCGTTAGAGGTCTGGCTGGTTCAGGACCACGGACTGCTCTTCTGTTTTCTAATTTTAACTCACCTGTGGACTAGCCATTGGTGGAATGCTCACTGAGCTGTTAGCATTTGAGGGCTGGTGAGGCGGCTCAGTTGGTAGAGCGCTTTTGAGCAAGTCTGATTACCTGGGTTCGATTCTAAGCATCCTCCTAAAAAGAGAGCCTGACTCAAAAAACGTGGATGGAGCTTGAGGATCAACAGAGGTTGACCTCTGGAACTTTCTTATTTCATTTTGTTTTTTCATAAAAAATATCCTGGAAAATAATGTCTGTATTTGTGTATCTATAATCAGATAATACATTTTAAAGGCACAGCGTTCAAAAGCTACTGACAGGTAATCTTCACAGTCAACTAAAATGAACGTAGGCTCACTGTGGGATGATTGGCAATACAGAGCGGCTCGGTTTCGAGGGACAAATGAAATGAGTATACATTTTGATTTTAGGAATTGCTGACCCTGGAGGAATTTGAATTTTTGCCAAGCGGTTTCTTTCTTTATTTTTTTTAAATAGAATTTTCTCTTATTTGAGAGACAGCGATTTTGTTTGCATTTCCTACGATCTCCTTGTTTACATTTTTATTCTCTTCCAGGTCAGCCAGTGCTGCCTAGCTTTCCAGGGCTGAATTACTCACTGGTAACATATTCTGATACGATGCAGGAACCTTGCCGAATACAGCTGTTTTTAGTTATCCTATGGACTAAGCCTCATATGCACAGGGTCACACCAACACGCAGCTGCAATCAAGGGAGGCCAGAAGTGAAGGCTTTACCCTTTTCCAAACCCTCATTCCATAAGATTAGAAACAGCGTCATTTACCTCTGAGGTTTGCGTTAACTGAGATTAGATGCACCCTGAAGTGCCTTTGCAATCCTGCCATCAGGAGCTCAATCGTTAAGAATGAAAGCACAAGCCGGGCGGTGGTGGCGCACGCCTTTAATCCCAGCACTCGGGAGGCAGAGGCAGGCGGATCTCTGTGAGTTCGAGACCAGCCTGGTCTACAAAGCTAGTTCCAGGACAGGCTCCAAAGCCACAGAGAAACCCTGTCTCGAAAAACCAAAAAAAAAAAAAAAAAAAAAAGAATGGAAGCACAATACTGACCCCCATCATTACATAGACACCTCCCTTTTCTGCTAACTCCTTGTCCAAGGCCAGCCTGTTTACCCATGCCATTCTACGGGTGGCATCCAATCAGTCTTTTTATACCCTCGATAGAGTCCTAGGATAATTTACAAGTCCTTGTTGGTTATAGTACATGTAAGGACGTTTATATATTTTTTTCAGTCTGTAATTTTAATTTATGATTGCTCTCAGAGTAGCACTGACTCAAGCCCTGCTATTTGGTTCCTAGCCTTAAACTCATCAGAGCTCCTCTTGGCTCTCTAGTGGAGTGTCAAATGGCCACTCCGGAGTCAGAGACACCCCTTTCCAATGAGAAGATACACAATAGTTAAGGGGATAGCTGATTGGACAGGCCCCACTCCTATTGGCTGGACAGATTTCCACTACCATCACCCCTGGCAACACAGACTAGCACATGTCACATCCTCAGAGGAACAGAGGCCCTTACATTCTGGCACATTTCCCAAGATTCCAGTTTTCTCCCCTCACCTCTCGAGGCAGCAGGTATCCCGGTTCCTAACAGAGGAGGTCAGATAATCCGCAGGCCCCTGCTTGAGTCCCCAGGAGCAGAGAGGAGGACTAAAAAGACAGATTCCCCCAGGCCAGCTCATTCTGAAGAGGAGGACCATGCATCCTGTCCGTAGGGCCAGTGAAGTCCGTTTGAGTGGAACAGAAGCACCCAAGTTGCTGGCCCCCTTGGTGGGCAGGTGTATTATTTAATGCATGGACAGGATATTCAACTCATCCCAAGCCTTCATTCCCTGCTCTCCTCAACCCATTTCTATTCTCTATCATCTGCTTTAAACCTTCAATTTCCATTACTCGTGCGCTTTTGTCTCTAGGAATCTCTGGCTTTCTGGGTTCTACAGGGTGCGACCAGCCATGCCCCAGACTGACTAGTTAGTGGAAAAGTTCTTTTACTTACATCGATCACTAGGTTTCCCGAGATCTTTCCCCATAATAAGAAGGCTAAAGCAGTTCTTTCTTAGTTTTAATTTCTAAAAGCTTCCTTGAGGTAGGATCCACTGATTTCCCTGGGCACTGTGGTCAGCAGCCTTCTTTACTCAGGGATAATATGTCCAACTTCCTTCAGCCAATCCAGACTGCAGTTTCCATGGCTGACGTCACCTGAGAGGTCCCCTTCCAGGCCAGTTCCATTTGGTTCTCTTTCTAAATTTTTATCATCATCAGGTCCGCAGGCTGGAAAGGATGGCCTGGACGCTTGCATGGTGGGGTCAGGATAAGAAGGTCTTGTCGTCTAAGAGAAAGCAAAGCGGAGAAGGGGATTTGTAAAGTTTCTCTGTGGGAAGGTGTTTCCCAGAAGTGGCAATCCATACAGAGTAAGGGACAGTCTGAGGTCCTTCTGAGGGCTGTATGGATTCTATCAAAAGCTATAGGCAAACTCTTATCCCAAGGCAATGGGACTCTGAAATTAACTTAGTAATTTGTCATTTAAGGATCTGATTCATTCTTTCAACTTGACCGGAGGTGCCAAGGAGCATGACAATCCCAATTAACGTCCCGCCGGGTATATTAACTGGTGGCAGTGAATTGCCTGCTGTCATCTGAATGGCATTTTCTGTGGGTCTTAGGAGCATCTTCACTATATGGTTAGCTGTACCACCAGGAGGAGGGGAGGCTTCCACCTAATTAGTTAAGTGGTTTACAATAACCAATAAATATTTCAGTTGGCCCACTTTGGACAACATCTCCCCGGATACCCAGAGTCTCAGATCATCAGGGTTGCTTTTCTCATCTTCTTACCTGTGTTTTGGAAAATCATACATGCCCTACATGCATGTTCAGCAACGGTGTAGATTATACAACTATAACTTCGATGTTTCCTCACACGTAGCCGGGGGTCCCCAGTGACTCCCTTCCTATTAGCTTTGTGGCCTTTTTGATCAAGAGGATAAGTGACTTATTGGGGGGGCTCCCATTATGCCCTGGATCTTGACAACTCTGAAGGACAAGAGGCTGTGCCCTTTTAACCCTTCTCTTCTCGTTGGTGTTGGCTTTCCGGGAATTGGCTGTTAAGGTTCTAAAGGATGACTTTCTTCATCATAAAATTCTGCTTCTGTGTAACATCAAGGTAAGGCTTAGACAAAACATCCTGGACAGTTTTAAATGACTCTTGATTTTTTTATGACTCCATTTCCCTCAGTTGTTAAATCCTAGCAAAGTTAGCAAAAATGTAATTATTCCCATCAGACATTCATGCTTGTTCTTGTAAACATTGCCATGAGTAGATCTTGGTAGTCATAGAGATTTAACAACTAATAACCTTGAATCATCAACCACATGTCCTCCTAAGTCCTGTCCCTCATCGGCCTTGTACAACTGTGTCTTGGCTTTACGCGTTCATGGTTTTATGCTAATTTTTTATTTTTCATTCTTAGGAGAAAGCTGCTTTAGCATACAAAATCCACCTTTATCTAAAGTTATTCTCTATTCTTGATAACCCTTGTTACCAAAAACATAATCTCAAATTTACAGTCTTCTTCACAATTCTTTCTCATAACCTGCTTCTTATTTCATTTCCCTAAACAAGAATTGAATCCAAATTATATGTAGCACACTGTAGTGAATTAGGATTATCTGTACTTTTAGATGCCAAGTTTCTTTCCCCTATTGTGAACACTCTTTGCTGCAGGGATTTTTATAGTCTTTCCTCCTCCTCTGGTCTGGCACAGCCTGAGAGTTATAAAAAGTTTCCTTTTTTGATGGTGTCTTGGAGATACCAGTGACCTTGAAGTGAAAGCCTCTTGGTAAACAAGAAAAGGCAAGAGAAAGAGCACACAGAGCCCCTCAGTTACATAGTTTTCTGTAAGTGCAGCCTTAGATGGCAGAAGACATTCTCCTTGGTCTAGTTAGAACAGAGAGTAACATGCAACCCCCCCTGAACAGCCAGAAAAACCATTTCCTCTCCCATGGTCCCACCTGTAGATCTATGGGGCATCCCCACTGGAACCTGCTAAAAAGGAATCCCTGATTTTCCCAATTCTCATCAAAGGTCACAAGAAGGGGAGATTACTTCCTGTTCTCTTTTTAAGACTGGGCACGTCCCCTCGAAATGTCCCTTTCATCCAACATCTATAACATTTTTTTTTCTCCTGCCTCAGTCCTACTGGGGGTTACAAGAGTGTTTTCTGTTTTGTTTTATTTTGTTTTGTTTTTTGTTTGTCTTGGTCAACTTGACACAAACTAGAGTCATCTGGGAAGAGGGAATCTCAGCTGAGAAAACGTCTCCATCAGGTAAACTTGCAGACCCGTGAGGCAGTTTTTGGATTAATGATTGATGTGGGAGTGCACAGCCCACTGTGAGTGGTACCACCCCTGGGCTGAACAGGAAAGCAAACAGAGAACCATGGAAAGTAAGCCAGTAAGCAGCATCCTCCCACCGTCTCTGCTTCAGTTCCTTCCCCGACTTCCATCATTGGTGGACTGTGACCGACAAGTCAAACACCGTTCCCCACAACGATTTCGATCAGTGTTTTATCACAGCAGCGGAGATGCAAAGTAAGACAGAAGCCCTCGACTGCCTGACTTAGAGCTCAAGTGTCTGGATCCTGCTTTGCTGCTCGACTTGTTTTGTAAAAGACGACATCATTTTTGTCTTTGCTTCTGTTTTTCTTCATCCTTTCTTCCATACACCTTTCGGGTTTCCCTCAATAACTCAAGCTTCTGACCTTTCACTCCCTGCCCCCCAGCGTTCTGTAACTCTCCTGCTATGTCTAGCCAGATGTTAGTTACCAAATGTAATTTTAGCATCCCTTGTCCCAAGGGCTCTTCTGTGTTTAATCCCGAGCACTTTCCCACCTGCTCCTTCAGCCTTCCTGGGAACTTCTCATGACCCTCTTCCTTCCCCTGCTGCATATTAAGGGCTTTTTTTCATATTCTAGGACCAGGATGACACTGATTTTCTCATCCCTCTTATGACCGTATGGCCTTGATGGACCTCATTGTTATTATTCCGTGTGGGTTGCTGGTTGGGGAGTTTTTCAACTGCTGAAATGGCATCTGTGTGGGATGATGTTTATTTCTCAAGAGGCCCTTCTCATCCCTCTTTTTTCACTAGAGAAGAGAATACTCAATACTAAAATCAGCTCAGGCTGGGTATAGAGTGAGAGCACAAAGAATAGATCCAGTTGATCAGTCACCCCATATGATCGTCTATTAGAGTCCTTAACTTCACTTTGTGCAGGGACTAGCTCCCCACTACTGGACCTTGTGCCTCAGAGGACTATTTGGAAAAATCTTATTCTTTTAAAAAAATGTATATGTGTTGCTGGACAGCAGTGGTGTACACTTTTAATCCCAGGATTCAGAAGGCAGAGTTAGGTGGATCTCTGTGAATTTGAGGTCAGCCTAGTCTACAGAGCTAGTTCCAAGGACAGACAAGGCTACTCAGAGAAACCCTGTCTCAAGAAACAACCCCTTGTAAACAAACAAACAAACAAACAAACAGCAAACATATTTGGGTGTTTTGCTTGCATGTATGTCTGTACACTGTGAGGCCCGGAGAAGGTATCAGATCTCCTGGAACTGGAGTTACACACAGTGTGAACATCTGTGTGGCTGCTGGGAATTGAACCTGGGTCCTCTAGAAGAGCAGGCAGTGCTTGTAACCATGTAGCCATCTCTTCAGCTCCAGGAATCTTATTCATATTGGCCCCAGATCTTTTCTCCTTCCCCTTGTTTCTGGAGTTGTATTCCCAGAACCTCAGTATCGACCCTAATGGGCTATGGGGGATGTCAGGGAGAATCCTCATTTCTCCCTACTCACTTAGTCAGCACCCCTGCACTGGACTGTTCCCATTCTCAGAATGACCTAGGACTGACTGACTGTCATCCTAGTCACATTCTTGCCACCCAAACCTCCGACCACCAAGGCGGTACTTTACAGTCCAAGCCTCCTGCCTTGGTTTGGACATGAAGTCGCTTATCGCCAAATTGCTGATCTACTTTTGATTTTTAGGTTTCTGTTAGTTCTGGAGCCAGAGAGTGTCTCTACCCCCAGTGCCAAGGCAAAGAGGCAGCAGGATGTGGTTCCCAGTATGGGGATCAGTCTGCAAGACCCTTGGTTGTGGAGAGAAAGAGCCCTCACGTTGGGCACCATGTCAGAAGAAAGGACCCGGGATCTCAAGACAATGAGCACCCAATCCAAGGGATTTCAGCAAGACAGAGACTTGTGGGGAATGGTGCAGAGGTGCTGTGGCTTCTCATCCACTGTGGCTCCCCAGGGGAATGGTGCAGAGGTGCTGTGGCCTCCCATCCACTGTGGCTCCCCTGGGCTTTTATTGCTAACAAAGGGGGGTTTGTGCTCTCTCAGCGGTCAGAGCTTGGCCACATGTCCTTTTGTGATTGACTCATACAGAACAGCACAGTTTCTAGGCAGAAATGAAACTTGAACATCTATTTTGACTTCAAGAAGTGCTGATTTTGGAGGAATTTGAATTTCTGCCAAGTGGCTTCTTTACACTTTTAAAAATGGAACTTTGTCTAATTTTACCTTAGGTAGAAGAGACAGTGCAGTTTGTTCACATTTTCCATGAGAAGTTTACAGGCCCGGATCTGTCTTTGTACCACATGGCATTCCCTGACCTTCCTCCCATCTGAGTATTAACTGGGCCTGACCCTGGTTAGCTTCCAAGACCAAATGAAAGTGGCCTGTTGAGTGTTAACGTAGCTGTAGACTCTCCTGTGCCGTGCTGACAGAAGTCTCTTCTGAATTGTTTGATGTGTTGTTAACTCCTCCTCTGCCCGTCCTGGGCCTCTGCACAGTAAGTGCTCTGTCAGTGACTCAATGACAACTGCTGGAATGGAACCGAGGCCAGCGGCAAAGAGAGCAATGCAGATGTAAACATTAGCGGGGACCTACAATCAGCTCAAGCTAACTTATTCTAGCACCTTAAACAAATTGTTCTTGAGCTGGGGAGGTCCCCCAGCAGACAAGGGTACTTACTGAGCAAGCATGAATAGTTGATTGCAGATGACCAGAGCTCACATAAGCTATATGGGACTATATACCTGTGTCCCCAGGCTGTGGCAGGGCAGAGACACGAAACTCAAAGGCACTTGCTGGCCGGCAGCTGAGTCCCAGGTTCAATAAGATGTCTTGTCTCAAGAGAACGAGATGGAGATGGCCAGTGAGAGGACCAGACCGAGATCGGAGCTTGATAACCAGACTTCGAGCCCTAGAGCCTACAAGGCGGAAGAGAACTGACTTTCACAAGTTTCTTCTGTTCTCCGTGCACGGGTGCACACACTCACGTAAACAAATGTAAAACATTAACTAAAATTAAAAGAGAATAAGGCAAGAGGCAGAGGTTAGAGTTTAGAGCTAGCTTTGAGTTTGAGGCTAGTCTGGTCTACATAGCGAACTCCAGGATAGTCAGGACTACATAGAAAGACCGTGTCTCATGTCTGAGAGAGAGAGAGAGAGAGTAAGGTAGGGCAGGACACACAAATTCCTCTTCTGGTTTCTGTGTACACACACATTTGTGTGCATTAAACCACACGCACAAACAGAAGTTTAGAAAATTTCCTCTGTGTAGTGATATTTCATTTGCATTTTAATAAATAAAGCTCGCCTGAAATTGAGAGAGTCAAACAGCTGCACTGATCAGCCTTACAGACCAGGTAGTGGTGCTTGCCTTAAATCCCAGTCCTAGAGAGGATTATAAAATGGGAGGAGACGGCTCTCAGTCTCAGTCTCATTCTGAGATGCCTGGAGGCAGGATGGCCATTTCAGACTGAGAAGGAGGTAAGAGCCAGTGGCAGGCTGTTTTGCTCTTCTGACCTTCACATTGAACCCCAATATCAGTCTCTGGGTTTTTATTAATTGTGCTACTCCTCTGATAGCTCAAGAGTTAGAAATTTGCAAAATTCCCGAAAGCATGAATAAGAAATGAAGTACTGCTAAGATGTGTTCTTCCTGTAGGCTAGCTTTCCTAGCCCCAGAAGGTGCAGTGTGGGCTGCTGGGAGAGAAAAGACATCAGTTGTCTTACCCAGATATGAATCCTCTGAGCTACGGTAGTGACCGACTGGCTTGGCATGGGCACAAATGCTGTGGACCAGCCAACAGCTTTCCGGTTGGATTCAGGGCGTGTTCCCCAGGAGCATACGTATGCCTGGTATGGCAAATCGGACCAAGAACCTGTGACCGGCGAGCTCACCAGCTCCAGGGGGAACCTACTGCTATTGTTTTGCTAAATGAACATAATATCAAACTGCCCTCTAAATTCGTATCTCTATACCTGTAAAATTAGCGCAGCTGTCAGACCTCATCAGAGAAGCTTCTTTGTGTAGTGAATGGCAGCAGAGATTCACAGCCGGTTAAAGGGCGGAGCATAGGTTTCTGTGGTGTGTTCAACCACAGACGTGAAATCTGTATCAGATCAGAAAGAAGGGGCAGTAAGACTGTGAGAGCCAGAGGTCAGAAAGGATTCTTCTGGATGCTACAGGACCACTGCGCTTTGCAACTCACAGCGACTGCACAAGATCAAACCAGTTAATATTTCAGTACAGAGCAGGGAGAGGCTGATGAGCTCCCAGCCCTAGCTGGGGAGCTTTGGACAGTTGATGGCTTCTGGGGAAGGAAAATCAGTTTTTTTTTTAAAGGGTGCAGCTCTTGGTAGTTTAATCATGGTTTAGTGTATAGCTCTCCACCCACGAACAGACGGGCAGCAGATTGGACATGGTGGGTTATAAAAAGCCAAAGGAAAGGAAGGAGAGAGAGAGGATGGATGTAGGAGGAGTTGGGGGAGGAGAGTGGAGTAAATATGATCAAAATACATCATTTGTGTATATGGATGACATTCTCAAAGAATGGATAAAACATATTTAAGTGTAAAAGGGAAATTAGCTGCTGTTATTGTAAATAGGATATGTTTATTGTATAAATAGTATGGTTATGTGTTTATTATCTATTTGTGCTGTAAGGAGTGCTTTGAAACCTATGTTTAAAACACAATACTATAGGGCTGGAGAGATGGCTCAGTGGTCAAGAGCACTGACTGCTCTTCCCAGAGGTCCTAGGTTCAATTCCCAGCACCTACAACGACCGCTCACAACTGTTTGTAACTCCAGTTCCAGGGGATCCCGACACCATCATATAGACATACATGCAAGCAGAACACCAATGCACATAAAATTAAAAATAAATAAAATTTAAAAACCCTGCAACACTTCCTTAGCATTCCTCCAGTATTTTTAAATGTTTTTTAATCATGTCATTTTAAGTTACTGCATAATATTCCCAACTAGAAAGTGGAGACAACTGAAGGTAGGTACCTCAGTTATGTCGTGAGTACTGACAAGAATTATGCAGAAGGCTCAACTTAGCTTCTTCCCGGGATGGATATTAGGTACTATAATTGAATTGATTTTTCTAAGTGTTGTGGGAACTACTGAATTAGCATTGCAGTAGGGGAACAGAGAGAGACAGGGGCTCGTGGGAAATCACATAGAGAGGTAGCTGCAGAATTGGGAGTGGGGCCCAGCTTGGTGGTTTGGCGAGTAATACCAACTCATCGGTAAGCTGAGGCAGGAGGATAACAAGTTTGAGGGTTCCTTGGCCTACAGCGTGAATTTAAGGTCAGCCTGGGTAGCTTAGGGAAAAAAATGTTGGGACTAGGCCTGTGCAAAACCAAACCAAACAAATCTGGGACTAGCAATTCTTGTAGCTGGGGACCGAGGAAATCCCAGCTGGAAGAGGAGAAGAAGAAAGGGAACGCATTGGCTGCCAGGGGTCGGAGCAGCAGGAAGGACGAGCGGCCAGCTGGGCTCCGGGCGGCCACCATGGGCCCGCCCCCCCCTTCCATCTGCCGCTCCTGAGGTTGCTTGGCAACTTTGGTGGCGCGCCGTTCGAACGGAAGCGATGGGCCAATCAGGAAGTCCGGGGCGAACCATTGCGGCGACGGGGACGGCTCGTTCACTTCCCTTTCCTCCGGGCTCTGGGGACCTTCGCCCAGCAGGACCGTGGGACAGCCAGGGCTTCCCTCTCCCGAGAGCCCGTCGTTCTCAACACGCGACGGCCAACTCAGAGCTGCTGGGACCAAGTGCTCCAGCTGTCAGCCTCGGCAGCCCGCGAGAGGCGGGGGACTCCAGACACAGGGTGCTGGTAAGCATGGGGGTGAGGCGGGGGAGGGTCCGGGGGCAGCAGCGTCCACACACCGTCCCAGGCAAGCGTTCCAGCACAGATGACCGACAGAGGGTCCAGGTCTAGTGTCCAGTTCAGGCGGCCCGCAGAGGATCCAGGCTGTTCCCAGTCCCACCATGCAGCCTCCACCTCAGGCAGATTGCCGTGAGACGTTCAGAGGGTCCCTGCTGGTCACTCTCATGGCTTTGGGAGGACACGGCTCGGGGGATCCCAGGGCTAGATTACCTCCGCCCCACCTGTCCTTGGACTTCCCCTCCGGGCCATATGGCCTTCCCTTCCCCAGGGACTCTTTGGCAACTTTTCTGCCTGAATGGTCCCGAATCCCAGGGCTGCCCTCTGAGAGAGCCTCCCTGGGGGCAGGCTAGCAGGACAGCAGAGCCAAAGGGCCTGGAAGTCACGTGGGCCTCTCGGAAGTCTGCTCCTGTGAGTGCTGTGCACTCCGTGTGTGTGTGTGTGTGTGTGTGTGTGTGTGTGTGTGTGTGTGTTGGGGGTGGGTGGGTCAGCCTTGCCAGTCACTGAACTTTAGAGCTGTGGGCTGGGTCAGGCCCTCCTAAGTTAAGCGTCTGGTTTAGGCTGGACTGTGCTTCTTGCTCAGGCTGCCATTGTCCGTCTCTGTTCATAGGTGGGCAGACTGAGGTGCTGAGAAGTTGAGCCCATTGTTCAAAGTCACAGACTTAACTTCAGGATTCTTCCAGTCCTCGACACAGGGAAGAGGCAGATTTGATGGAGGCTCTCTTCTGAGGGGAACTGCTCGTCCTCCAGTCCTCATTCTGGCTCTGGGGGGAGTCTGTGTTTGCCTGTCTGTGTGTCCTTGTGGCGTCCCCCCTTACCCTCAGGGTCTCGTGTGGGCCAAACTGGCCTCAGTCTTACTCTGTACACTAGACTGGTCTTGAACTCGCCGTCGCCCTGGATCTGTCTTCTCTGATGACAGGCATGTGTCTCCACCACGCTAGTTTTATGCCATTTTTAGGATGGAACCCAGGGCTTGGTGCGTGCTAAGCAAGCACTCCGCCGACTGGGCTTCCACCCCTGGGCGTCCAGTCCACCCCCTGCCTCATGTGTTCTTTCCGCATTGTCTGGCTTCCTGTGGCCTGGTCTCTCCCTGTGTACCTCGTTTTTCTCAGTAGAGTCCGGTCCATATTGTGCACTAGGTATCTTATTAGGTGGTTTATTATCTTCTTCACAGGAATGTGTCAGGCAAGTGAGATGCTTAACACAGGCACAAAATGTCAGGGTGCCCGAAGCTTCCAGAACGAGGATGATCAAAGCCAACATCTGTTGGCCATTTGCTGTGTGTTGTCCTGGGGGTGGAGCAGGGTAGGGTGGTGTCCGCTCTGGTCAACTCTGACAAGCATAGGCATCACTGTTAGAGTAAACGCCCCCTCCACCACAACCTCCCCCAATCCAGTTACCTCATTTTTAGGCAAAAATGACAGATGCCACAATGCTGCATGGCTTGTAGCAAGCAGGGACTGGACAAATGTCAGCGGCCATCAGTAGGGGCTGATGGGAAATAATCAGAAACTGCTTAGGTACTGATGGGCACCAAGAGAAACATGGGCTACTGAACAGAGGAGATGAGTGAAAATGGCACGCGTACCATGACACACTTTGCCGTCCCAAGCTTCTACCGCGGGTCAGCTAATTGAGAAGCCACTAAGTAGATATACTGATGACATCTACAGAAAGTTATGAGGTCATGGCTCTGCCTGTGATTTGTCACTGGTTGTGTGACTTTGGGCAAGTTTCTTCACATTCCGAGCTGGGATAAAACACTGCATGTGAGCTCAGGCCTCGACAGGGTACTGTAGGGGCAGGAAGTGGGTGTGACCACAGGTCTAACTCAAGCCTCCCCCCACCCCAAATCTGCCTTTGCTCCCACTTTGTCAGGGTGCAAACTGAGTCTCAAAGTTTGAATTAGTGGAGGAGCATATATGAGGGAGGGGAGATCTGTGTAGATGCTCACTGCCCTTGGCATCACACCCACGCCCCTTCCATGGTGGCCCACCCATCACTACCTCCCTGAGGTTCGTGCAAAGTTACTATGAGCAAGGCTGACTCCCGGGCAGGCCAGGGCATGATGCTGGGGAAAACTCCAGAAATAGCTTGGAACCTGGCCTGCCCTGGAGAATGCCCAGTCGGGTGTCTCTGACCTGGACAGCTGGGCTGGCTCTTCCCCACTGCCTGGAGCCTTGTTGATCCTCCTCTGTCTACCAAGCCTGAGCCAGGTTTCCTTTGAAAGGACAGAGAAGCAGATGGGGTGGTGAAGAATGTTATAAAAATGATCAGCCCTAGAGATCTACCTTCTACTGGGAAGAAAGGATGCAAAGAGTGGGCACAGCTGCTTGGGCTCAGGCCGCTTGCCTTGTACTCAGTACTAAACCAGTCTGAGCCATGATTTCCCTCACTCTATGAAGTGAGGGGCTTACTGCTTTTATCTCACGAACACATATTCTACAACAGGCATGCGGAAGTCAGAGGGCACATCTACACAGAAGCACGCACTATCTGCCGCCGTATTCAGCTTACTGCACTTAGCCTGGTGTCTTCAAGTTTCATTCATGTAGTGTGTGTCAGTCCCCTTTCCCTCGTAAAGGCTGAATCATCTGTTTTATCTTTCCTCACCCATTCATTCACTGGTGGGACCTTGGACTGTGCCTAGCTTTTGGCTGTGGTCACTAAGGCTGCTGCGGGTTTAGTGGGAGGATCTTTGCTGGCATGCACGGTCTGGGTCCCTTACGACGAGTGTTCAGAGATTTCTAGGTGCTGCTCTGGTCATTCACTACTTAACCCACACAGAACTCTCATGTTGTGGTTTTCACTATCCGCTGTGCACAGGGTCCTAAAGCCGCACCTCCTTACCAACACTAAGTATCTTAATGTATGTTTTGGATAGGACCCGTGCTAATGGGTGTGATACCCTGTGCTACTGTGATTTCGATTGGCATTTCTTTAATGGTTTCGAGGTGTGGAACTTATTTCTTTATATTCATTGGCTCTTTAGATAGCTTTTGCATATGTGTGTATGTGGAGGGGGCCAGGCTAGTTTCGAACTCATGACCCTCCTGCCTCAGCCTCATTAATCTCAGTGCTGAGATTAAGATATGTGCCACGATGCCCAGCTTCATTTCCTTCTTTGTGGAAGGTGCTGTTTCAGGTGCTGCTTCAAGTGACTGAAGTTTTAGCTGTCACCATGCTGCTGCTCTTGGCCTTGCAGCGTCATGGTGGATGCCTCCTCCAGAGCCGGGCCTTGGAAGATCTGTGTGTCCAGCTAGCATCACGGTTTTCTCTTTGATGGCAGCATCGTGCCTTAGGCCTGTTTTATAGTGGAGGACACTGAGGTACGGAGAGCTTCGCCGCAGCGGAGGTAAGGGTGGGGTGAACCAGAGCCCTGAAGATTTTGACTCTGCGTCTTTGGAGGAAGAGCAAGGCTTGGCTGGAAGTGGCCGAACTTGAACAGGGCGAAGGGATGCCGGCAGCAGTAACGTGGTGGCTGAGGGGAGATGTGGCACTCAGAGATCCCGGTCCCCCCTGCCCCCGCTAATTATTAAGTACAAAGGGGGAATGATCAGTGTTCCAGCTGATTACCAAGATCTTGTCCAATGCTCCTTCCTTACTGTCTTCCTCCCTTCCTCCTTCCATCTTCCTCCTTGTCTTCCCCTTCTCTCCCCCTCTTTCCTTCCTTTGGAAATTGGAGTGTGATTGACATACAGAAAGCTGTATGTGTTTGATGTGTGTATCTTGATGCTGGCCTGGGCCTTCTTCAGCCTCTTGGACAACAACGTTCTCATTTGTTCCTGGGAGGAGGAAACACAGCAGAGCCGTGGTGCTCAGCCCAGTGGGTGGCTAGGAAAAAAAAATGACAAGGACGTGAACGCCAGGAATGGCAAGATCAGCAAAGGTGCTGCTTTAAGGAGAACAGGGTGCAAGAAGGTCCATGGAGGCCCCACAGGGCAGAAAGGGAGGGCTCTCAGAGACAGTGAGGGAAGAGGTTTTAGACAGAAAGCAGTTGGTGCAAGGACCCTGGGGTAGGAAAGATGTTTGTAAAGGACTAGTAGCCAGGAGTGTTCTGTGATTGGTCCAGGAACGACAGTTTGGATGAGGTGGTAAAGTTGGGCAAAGACCAGAGGGCCATGTGGGAGGCTGGAATTTATCCCTGGGAGCGTATGAGGATCAAGCACATTAGTAGTGAAGTGTGGGTCTGCTAAGAAAACATCGCCATTGTCTCATGTTATAGCGGAGGACGCTGCAGCCCCAAACACAGCCTGGATGTGTTTCCATAGGTGGCGGATCCTTATGGAGACCAGGCAACGTGGCTGAGTGGTTTTACGGGATTTGCCAGGAGGTACATTCTGTCTCTTGTCTCTCTCCCTATCAGATCCAAGCCTGGGTTCAAATCCTGGTTCTATCATTTGCTGATTGTGTGATCTCAGGCAGGTGGCTTCACTTCTCTATGCCTTAGTTATCTCATCTGTAGAATGGGCACAATAGCAGTATCTGCCTCACAGGAATAAGAATGGAATGAGTTCACATATAATCTGAGCTAGCATGGCAGTACATAAATGTAATCCCAAAAGGGTAGCTGAGGCAGGAGGATGGAGAGTTCCAGACTGACCTCGACTATACAGCAAGACCCGTTTAAAACAAACACCCATCCTCCACCAATGACAAGGACAACAAAAAGCTTCAGACAGTGTCTGCTGCTAAAGAAATTTGCAGGAATGAGCAGGCTTCTCTTTGACAGGTGCTTCTGTCTTTGTAGTGTGTGCACTGTTAGGCCCTGAGGGCTGCTGACTGCCTGTTCCTCTGCTATCCCAGCCAGGCCAAGCAGTGAGCTGACTGGCCAAGGTGAGTGACTTGTCCTCTGTCCTGTAACATACAGGACTAGAGGGGCCTTCAATGCTCAAAAGGAAGGAAAGTGGACAGGAACCATTTCCTGTCTCCTCCTGCCCCACCCAAGCCCTGGCCCAGCCTCCTCCTGGGTAGAGGAGTGTTTTGCCAGGGCTGGGGTCTCCTTCCCCTGGACCTCACAATACCCTGGAAAGTGACAGAACCCTGGACTGGCAGAGGGGACAGCTGGATCCCGCCAGGGATCCCTCCCAGCAGGGTTGCCGACTCCTCTGTGAACTATGGGTTTCAGGTTGTCCCCCTGCTGGTGGTCCTGCTCTTCAGGGGTTAAATGGGCCATCTGGCGCCACTCCACTGTGGTTGTCCCTCTTGATCCTTCAAGCTGGCACACAGCCAGCACCTCAAGCCTTGAGCACTCGCAGTAGGCTGTCCCCTACGGTCCCACTCTTCTCATTCATGGGACTGAAGCCCAGCCACCTGCTGGCACACAGGGGGAAGGGTGGCATTGAGGAGTGGTGGGAGGGAAAGTACCCAGGTTGGACTCCCCCGGTTGATTTTGGCAAGTGACTCAGCCCGGCCTGTCTGGGGTTTCCATTAGTCAACTTGGATGACAATGGAGTTGCCTCATAGGAAGGCTACCCAGACCACACTAATTCTCACTGCGCCCCGTTTAATCACGGAAAGATTAAATGTTCAGGAAGAGCACTTTCCCGTGCCGGGCAGTGAAGGCCAACTAGAATCCCGTGCAACTCTGCCTGATGTGCTGCCGGCTGTACAGGCTCCAGTTCGGATAAGAGCCCGGCGGGGTGAGCCTGGGGGCGCCGCTGCGACCAGGTTTCCGCACCAGGCTGCCAGTCACCCATTGCGATCACTGCCTGGCCCTCCTTCCCACTCCTCGAACACTCCGGGCCGGCGGGTTCACCTACCAGGCCCCGGAAGTTGCGCAAATACCGGCTACCTGAGCCAGGTGGGCGGGAGGCGCGCAGGCTGCTGGCAGGAGGCGGCTTGCGCAGCCAGGTATGTTGCGGTGCTGGGGAGTGGGGAGCGCGGCAGGGATTGTGCCTTCAGTCCCCGCATGATCTGCTGCTCAGAGAGGGACAGCAGATCATGGGGGACTCACACAGCCTCTGCTCACCTCAAGGCTTGCCGCCTTAGTCTCCAGGATTTCTTCTAAGTGAGAAAGGGCCGAAACCAAACTGGGGCCTTCCTGGCGTCCTGATCAGTTCTTTGGGAGCCTGAAGGGAGGGACAAAATCCGACTATGGGCCTGGAACAGTGACCAGAAAGGCTCGAGGTTGCTGCATTTAGGGCCATTTGCGGCAGGATTTGAAAGCCCATCGTGAGAAAAGTCCCCAGAGGAGACTTTTAATCTCACTTGGCGACCCGGACCCAGGCTTCCTCTTGGAGGGGCCCCTGTGACGTGAGTTGGTGCCGGTCTGCTGGCTCATTGTGATCAGCCCCTACCAGATGTCTCCTTTGTCCCTGCTGGAGCCTAGATCCGCCCTTCTGGATGGGGCTTAGAGACCCTCGGAAGGGGCGGGTCTGCTCGCTCCTGTAATCAGAGCCTGAGTATCTGACAGAGAGCCTGGTTTATGGAGCGCTGGCCATTTTCCAGGTGCTGCAAACCCGTTTGATCTTTCCAGCGGTGACCCGAAGGCACAGGGAGGTCTATTTTTAACTGCCTTTAGCAGATAAGGGATCAGTCTGTTAAGAGCTTGTGCAAGGTGCAAGGCAGGGGCTGGTGGGAGAGTGGGGACCCGGATGGTCTGTCGCATCTGTTCCTGCCCCCATTTTAATCTAGGGTTAGGTGGTGGGTATAGAAGCAAGGTGGTGGTGGTGGGGGGGAGCTTCTGCCTTGGCCCTGCCCCTCTGACCTCCTTCCTCTTTCCCAGGTGATGTTTGGGAGGGAACTGCCTCAGCCACCACCAACGGGTTGGACTGGTTTGGGTGGCAGAGCAGATGTGGGGGTTAAGGAGGTGGGGCAGAGTCTGGCTACCTAGGCAGGGCTCTGTAGCAGCTTTAATGGCCAGACCTTTCCTGCCCAAGGTCACCTGGGGGTCTACTTGAGTGGGGCCAGCCCTCCTTTCCTGCCTATTAGGCCCCTGAGTCTAGAGAGCAGCCCTGCCCCCAACCCCCATCACTGTTCTGGGGGCTGGGGGAAGCTGAGGGAAGTGCAGATATATCTGCAGATAGGCTATGCTTGCCCAGTGCATGCAGTCTTTAAAACATGATGATGGAATTTGCTCACAGTTACAAACCTAGAGAGCACCTGCCCCTCTGGATTGCCAGCCCTGGGAACACTACCCCCTTTACCTTGGACTCACCTATCCGCGGTGGGCGGGGCTTCTCTAGTTCACTGGTGTGCTGGTTCTCAGCTAACCCTCCTAGGCATTTCAGTTCAGGACACACTTGTGGAATATCTAGCATGTATTGAGAGCCACATCATGAAGCTGAGACCCAGTGAACAAAGCAGCCGAAACCTCTGCCTTCCTGGAGCTAGTATTTTAGGGAGTGGGGGACAGCAAAGAATGAAAGAACCATATCCACAGTAAGTTCTATGCCACCCAGGACTATAACGAGAAGAGAAGCAGGGTGTGCGTGTGTGCGTGTGTGTGTGTGTAGAAGCAGTGCCACAGGAGTGGGCTCAAATTGCCTTTTTAATTTCCTCTGGGATCTAGGGAAGTCTCAGTTTCAGAGTCTCAGTTTTCCCTGCTACAAAATGGTGACAGTGGCTTCTGGGCTGTTTGAGGTGGATCAAGAGAGCGTGGCTTTGAGTGTCTGGCACACTGTGGGGAGTCCCTGTCTTGGGATGTCTGGATGTCTCAGTGACGTTTTTACTGTGTTTGGACATGCTCGGTCTCGGTGCAGCCATGGAGAACTTGAAGCATGGCTGGAGCTAGTGTTGTTGAGTGACTGAATTGCCAGAGTCCGTAGCCCCTGGGCTCAGCCCCCCCCCCCTTAGAGACAAGAAGGTTTGACATGGGTTTCGCATTGCTGCATATCTGAGGGGCCGAGGTGGTGGGGAGAACTGTGGCCCTTTCTGACCATGTTTCCTTGATCTGACTGTCGGACAACTATGGGGCCACTTGAGCACCCAGGCCTGGGCCTTACAGCCCATGAGCACTGTCATGGTGGTCGGTCAGCAGCATACCTTTGGGTGGGGCTGTGACCTCGACAGTTCCCTGCAGCTAGCTCTGGGCTGGTACTCCTGTCTGTGCGCCTTGATCTCTGTGGTCTTGGCCTTGGAGCCATATCCTGGATGCTACTCTAGTCTGGGCTCTGCGAGGGTGGGGGTGTGGGCTTTCTTTCTGCTCCTCCCCTGCAGCCTCTGCTTTTGTGCCCTTTGTGGGCCTGGCAGGCCCAGGCAGGTGGTTGGCACTGCACATCTTCCTGCCTGGACTAGTTGTGGGATGTTGGTGGTATCTGGCTCCTCTGGGCAGTTCAGGTGGGATGTGGGTGGTGGCCATTCAAGCCCAACTCTCCTGTCTCTAGTATCCTCTATCTTGGGAGCAAGGGAAGGCTTAAGCAAGTTCATTGCCTCCCTGAGCTTCAGTTTCCCCATCCATAAATGGGTCTGTTCAGAGGACCCTGAGGCCGAGCCTGGAGCCTGCTTTGCTCTCTTTAAAATGGACCTGCTGTCTCTGCCTCTTCCCTCTCACCCGCAGCTGCGCTGGTCCTCGCCCAGTATTGGAGGGAAAGGGTGTGGGTGGGGCCACAGGCCTTCCAATGGTACATTCTGCCTGATGATTGGCTCTTCGTGAGGCAGGGGCGTGTCCTCTACCTTATAATAGCGCAGGCTTCGCAGCCAGCCGAGCCTTTGTCTGAACGTGCTCAGCCTGTCTTCTTTTCTTGCTTGTAGCCGAGCCCGGCATCCAGCTGCCAACTTTGTGCCTGTATCTGTCTCCTCGCCTCTGCCCTCGGGGTATGTAACCGCCATGCCCGTGGACACTCTGAGCCCTGCAGCCCCCGCCGCTCCTGCCCTACCTTTTCGCCTGCGAACCAAGGTCCCCAGCTACCTGCTACCAAGGCCAGCGGATGGGGGAGCCCGGAAGCTGAGTGCCGTGGAACGCTTGGAGGCTGACAAGGCCAAGTATGTCAAGAGCCTCCATGTGGCCAACACCCGCCAGGAGCCTGTGCAACCCCCGCTGGCCCGACAGCCCCTCTTCAGCCCTGGTCCTAGGGGGCCAGTGCTCACTCCCAGCCGCCGAGTCTTGCCCTGTCCTGGTCGGCGGCCCCAATTGGACATTGACATCCTTAGCAGTCTCATCAACCTGTGTGATAGTCCTGTGACCCCAGCTGAGGCCAGCCGAACTCCTGTACGGGCAGAAGGATCTGCCCACAAGGTCCCACCAGCCACCCCTCCTCGTCCACCGCCTACTACGGTCGCTGTGCGCCGAGTGGATGTTCGTCCCCTACCTGCTTCACCTGCTCGTCCTTGTCCATCGCCTGGCACCACTGCCACCTCCAGCCCGGGTCGGCCACCTGGCCTGCAACGCTCCAAGTCGGACCTGAGCGAGCGCTTTTCCAGGGCAGCAGCCGACCTCGAGCGCTTTTTTAACTTCTGCGGCCTGGATCCCGAGGAAGCACGAGGATTGGGGGTGGCCCACCTAGCAAGGGCCAGCTCGGACATCGTGTCTCTAGCCGGCCCGAGTGCTGGACCTTGCAGCTCCGAAGGGGGCTGTTCACGCCGCAGCTCTGCTACAGTGGAGGAGCGGGCCCTGGAGCGTGTCCCCTACGGGGTGTCTGTGATTGAGCGCAATGCCCGCGTGATCAAGTGGCTGTATGGGTTGCGGCAGGCACGGGACCCTCCGGCTACTGAGGGCTAGGTCTCCTGGACTCAGGCTTCCCGGAAGGACATCGTGAAGAGGCAATTGGCACCTTGTCCTTTCTTGTTTTCATTGGCAGCTCCCTTGGTTGTACTTGGTGTAGAGGCCAAGACTTAGTCCTAGACCAGCATCCTCTGGCAAGCAAGGACTGACCTACAGAGGCTTGCTGTTGCCCTTGGCCTCCCCTACCCCTAAACAAGGTTTGTGACAGTGTGCTTCTGCCTGGTTCCTCTGGTAAGGCTGGATTTGGGCTGCTTCCCCTCCAATGAGTTGGGAACCAAGTACTTTGCCAAGCCTGTCTGCCCCGAGGGGCCGTTTCCTCCTTCCTTCTCTGTCCTCCTTTGCTGACTTCCTCTTCCTTACCGAATGGGCCCTGGCTTCCGGGGAACTCGCTCTGTGGAGGAGGTTGAGAGGTTGGGATCTGTCTACTGCTCTTCCTGGTCTTTGGCAGGTGGTCTGGGCGGGTAAAACTATCCCAGGAGGGACTGGCCAGGAGCTGCTGCTCAGACTTCTCTGTGGTTAATAAACACAAATGTCTGTTTCTCAAAGTCTGGTGCTTCAGACTCTTCTGTGTTCACAGCGGGAGGAGTGGGAGAAGGCTTGGGATAGGGCCTGCAAAATGGGATGACTGTTGACCCCCGATATTCAGGAGGCCAGTGACTAACCTGTGTCAGTGCAGGCAGGCCTCACCTGAGACTCGCCTGCGGGATCCTCCACAGGTGAGGAGACGGTCAGCCAGTGAGTAGGATCAGAGCTGAGAGTGGGTTCTTTTCCCCTCCAAAAGGAAGGCACAAGGAAAAGGCATGGAGCCACTCACCCTGAAAGCAGCCAGCCCTGCTGAGTTCCCAATGGAGAAGGCCGTTCAGCAAGAGAAAGCTCTGATTGTAGGTTGCCAGGACTCAGCAGGGGCTGGAGGTGAGAGTTTTGGAGGAAGAGGGACTTGGGGGAGAACAACCCAGAGTGACCCTGGACAGGCCAGTCTTACTTCTGGGCCTCAGCAGAGCGCTTGGTGGTACGGGTCTTTGGTTGTGACCTTAAATTCTGGGGCTTTTGAATTGCTCTATATCCCAGAGCAGCTAACTATGGAGCTATGGCCTCACATCTGACCAGTCTCCCAAGTTAGTATTCCCCATGTGGTGGAGTAACTGGACTCCTGGGTGCATGAAGGGTGACCTGGGGGATGGCCTGACTGTCTCCCACGGGGAGGGGGACTGGGTGGTGTTTCCTCATTGCAGGCTGCCTTGGCTCCAGTCTTCAGAAACAGGAAACATCAGGGGAGGCATGGTGTCAGGTTCGATGCTAGTTTTATTTTAAGCACAGAGAGATTTCCGTTGGGCTATTGACAAACATCTGGGTCAGCACAGCTGTCTGTTTGCCACCAACCCCCAAAGTCCTGGGTGGTTTAGAGAAAGAAGGGGAAACTGAGGACACGCTCTGCCCACTGGGGATACAGATTGAGAAAGGCACAGGAGGGCAGTCACCTGCCACTGGTGGGTTTTCATGGTCCCCATGCTGAAAAAGGAATGGGACTGTAGAGAGATCCAGGCCAGCCTTGCATAGTGATGCCTCAAGATGCTAAAGACCACTCTGCCTCTCTGGGTACCCTGTTGGCCTTGAGTCAGGGTCCCTTTCTGACTGTGATCCTCAGTGCCCTGGCCACCGAGGAGGATAGATGAGCTGGCTGCATCTGTGAAGAAATTAAGGTTCTGGCTGAGTGGCGGTGGTGCACGCCTTTAATTCCAGCACTTGGGAGGCAGAGGCAGGTGTATCTCTGAGTTTGAGGCCAGCCTGTTCTACAGAGCGAGTTACAGGTCAACCAAGGCAAAAAGAAAAAAAAATTAGAGACATTAGGGTTCTGATTCCAGGAACAGTGGGTGAACTCTGTTCCTGGAGGAGGGGTTAGTGCTGGCCACACCTCTCATTGATACTCAAGGTGATGCTTGGAGAGGCAGGTGTGTGGTCTTAGGGCAGAAAATGGAACATGAAGTGGTGGAGACTCGTGAGCCATCGCAGGGCAGGACTGCAAGACAGCCTGGGCCACAGTCTGTCCTTCCAGACACTCCACCGCCAGCATCCCCTCGCCCTCCTCCCTTGGCATGTGCCCAAGCTCTCTTCCTCACCAGTCTTATGGTTGAGCATCACCTGGGTACCTATGTCAGACACAATCCCCATGTCAGTGTGTGGAGAGGATGAGAAATCTGGTGGAATCTAAAGCAGGTATGTCCAGGAACCTCAGTTCTGGAAAGTATTACTGGACGTGGCAATGGGGCTGGACCAGGCTTGATTTCTCCCACAGGTGCTCCCTGATTTTGGGAGAGGCCCCCCAGTCTTTTAAGAGTCTGTGGGAGCAGCAGGCTCTAAGGGGCCCCTCTTCCCGGCAGCTGTAGGATCTGGGGTAGCAGCTCCTCCATTGTTCTGCCTCCATTGTAGTGTGAGAATCAGGAGTCTAAGCCCAAGTGCTACTCCTATTCCGCCCTACAGAGGCCGCAGCTGCTGTCCTGGCTGCTGGCGCTCCCAGCCAGCCTGGCCCCAGCTGCCGGTCCCTTATTAGGCAGAGATGAGCCCTCCTTTCTGGTCCTCCCATCAGCTGACATGACAGCTTGGGAGAATGCAATTTGGTGATCCACTCCAGTACTGGAGATGTAAGCAGCCCCTGGGAAAAGCCCCATAGACCGGCCTCAGTTTACCCTTTGGCAGAGAGTGGAATGTAGCTGACTGTAGGGGCTGTCTCTGGTGAAATCGTTATTTCTTCAAGCAAGGCCTCCCAGGAGATTCAGGGCAGACCTTCCCATCTGTCCTGGCATCTTTGGTGTAGGGGAGCACGGAGCAGTGAGGAGTTAGGCGATTGGCCCTTGACCTCTTGGGTTCTCAGAGTACAGTGGGGACATAGGCAGCTACCCCTCATACCCAGAATGTAGGCGGCCTATCCAGGTGTGGACAGCTCTCCCGCTAGCTTGGTATTTTGTCTTGTTTTCTTAGCTTTGTCTTTAGATTGATTTTATTTTGTATATATGAATGTTTTGCTTGCCTGTGTGTATGTGTCCTACATGGGTTCCTGGTGACTGTGGAGGTCAGAAGAGGGTACTGGATTCATTTGAAATGGAATTATAGATGGTTGTGTGTCACCATGTGGTTGCTAGGAATTGAACCCGGGGCCTCTGCAAGAGCAACAAGTACTCTATACTGCAGAGCCATATAGCTCCCGGCTAGGTTTTTAACAATATTATATATTTCAAGTAATGCAATGGCCCATTCCTCCAGTTTGTTATTAGAAAACCTTGGTATATGAAGAAATTAAACGATGAACTCACCCACCTCCACAAATGCACATCAATGTTACCCTGTACCCACCTATCCATTAAATCAACACTTCTTAACAAACTTCTCAAATTAAAGTGTGAGTATCAACACACTTCCTTCCAGGGTATGACATATTATTGTATATGATGTTTGTGTGCATGCGTTTGTACAGGTAAACTTGCCTACACATGTACACATGGAGGCCAGAGGTTCACATCTGTTGTCTGCCTCTGTTGTTCTCCGTGGTGGATTTTTTTGTTTTGTTGTTTTGTTTTTTGAGATAGGGTTTCACACTGGACCTGGAGTTCCCCATGTTCAGGTGTGCTGGCTACCCAGCGAGCCCTGGAGATTCACCTGTGTGTGTCCCTGCCATACTGGGGCTACAGACACTCATCGCCACACCCAGTGTATGTCCCCAACCACCTGTGCGTGTCCCTGCACTGCCGAGGATCCGAACTCAGGTCCTCATGCTTGTTCAGCATACACTGTACACAATCCCAAGCCAGCTCCTCAGCCCTCATGTCATTTGTGTGTTTGTTTGTTGTTTGTTTTTAATGACAGTGAAACACACAGCTCTTAAAAGGCCACCACTTTGTGAATTTAGCCAAGTGTGTCTTGTGCCCCAAGTCCTACCACCATCACCATGGAAAGTTACCTGTGTCCCCCCCCCACATCCTGCTCCCACCTGCATACTCCTCTCTGCTTATAAATGGGTTAAACAGGCACCATGAAAGCATCCTTCCCCTCCCAGCCTGGATCCTCCTGAGCAACCACTTCAGTTCTTTCATTATTTTTTTTTTTTTTTTAATTTTTTGGTATCTGCCTTTGTATTGCTAAGGAGCTTTCCCCCCTTGCTGCTGGTTGATTTGGGGCAAATAACGATTGGCTTTGCCATCTGGTGCCTTTATAGTGAGGGCAGCAGCCTGCTGGCCTGGCATGGCTCAACCCTTCCCCTCACTGGCCATGGGGTCAGTTTTCTCATTCGAAAGCAGTCCTGTTCTTTCAGGTGACTGAGCTGCTGGGAAGACCTGCATTCATGTGCTTAGCATGATGCACGAGCCTGGCAGCCGTTCAAACTTCCTTTTGATTAATACCAAGGAAGTTGGCTTTTATTTGCGTACTTCTCTAACCTGGTGTGCCCCAGTTTTTCATTGTGATTATACAATGTTTCGGTCACAGCTCTACAAAGGCTGTCTCACATCGCGTATCTCCTTCGTATTTCCTTCCATTGTTTTCCCACCAGTTTCTGTTTGCTTGGCTTTTCTTGTTTTGCCTGGTGCCTCCTAACCCGGCCACAATTCCCTCAGTTTTCCCAGAGTTGTGTGACAGACAGCTGCTCATTTATTGTTTTCAGTCTCCCTTCGGAAACTCTTCAAATGCTTTTGAACAAACCGTCCTCGTGTCCTTTAAATCGGAGCCACTCTTAAAAATAGAACCTGTAGAATACTTGTAAGAAAAGCAGCCGTGAGAGCCCACAAGTGCTAGGTGCCGAGCTGGGGACCAAGCAGATGGGTGACCATGGCCTTGGCCAGGGCATCTCCAAGATGGGTAAAGACTGACGTTGTGGCCCCTGCCCTGCTCCTCCCCATCCACCTGGAATCCCAAGTCCCCAGGGAACCCAGACACATTCATATGTACAATGGGGATTATTTAGTCGCTGTGCAAACATTCCTTGATCTCAGGATTTGGGGCTGTGTTTTGGGTGTTACATGTGTAATGATTGCCCTGTCTTTTGGGGGACCTCAGAGAGGGATGTGGGATAGAGAGGAGGCTATAAAAGGCAAGTGAGCAGGAATAGGTGGGGAATGGGTACAGGAGAACCCTGAGAAGAGGCAGACCAGATAGGCCTGAGGATTTGTTTCCATGCTAGAAGGATGGACCGACTGCTTCTTCCTAGGGTTGGAATGGGGAAGCCTGAGATATTTGAGCTAAGATGTGAAGCTAAGGTTAGGTAGGAGCTAACCGTGATGAAGGGTAGAAACAGAAAAGGATTCCAGATGCCACGTGCGAGGGCCCTGTAGCTGGAGTATAGAGGAAAGGTGGGTTTGGACCTGGAGCACCAAGCCGGGTTCTAAGGAGCTTTGGGAGCCTCTGAATAATGGGAGAGCTCATCCTGCTGGACAGCCTGGACTACACCCTCAAGTTCACCCTGTGCTTGACAAGGCCGTCATGACCTGGGTCCTGTTTCTCCTCCATATCCCATGCTACCGCCTTGCTGTTCTAGGAGCACACCAGACATTTCTGCCCAGGCCTTCGCACATGCTGTTTTCTGACCAGTGCTGGGGACCCACAAGACTCATTTTCTCCGCTGTTCAGCATCTGTCTGTGATACCTCCGCTGAGAGCCCTTCCCTGTCCACGCCTGAGTTCACAGCAGAGCTGTCAGCTGAGGCCTCTGGGCCCCTCTCCTGCTTCAGTTCTGCACAGGCCACATGCTATGGTGTGTTACACACAGGCCACATGCTGTGGTGTGTTACACACAGGCCACATGCTGTGGTGTGTTACACACAGGCCACATGCTGTGACTTCACTAGAACAGAAGCTCCATGAGACAGGGGCTTGCTCTGCTCTGGGGTCCCCAGCCTCTGGGGTTCAGATTCTATCTGGATCTTTCCTGTTTCTTCTTTTCCCAGTTGTGTCTTGAGGCGAGAGAGCAGCTCTGGACTGGGATGCTTAGCCCAACTCTGAGAAGCAGAACCAGTGGCAGAGCAGAGCTGGCTTTCTGCCTGGCCTCTGGGAGTTGAAAATAGCATGGCACGGCCCCTGGTGAGGCCCCTACCCTTCTATGGTGTCCTGCTGGAGCAGGGGAAAGGGCAGCTCTGTATGGAGCCTCCTGCCTGGCGTCGAACTGGAGCCTGCTGGAGCCGGGTCGCCTGACAGCTGCCATGTTCTGAGGCTCTGCCCAGCAAGCTGGCCTCCTCCCCACCTGACCACCTTCCCTCTGTGTCCATGAGGGGTGAGATAATCCCTCAGTCCTGAAGTTTGAAAAGTTTGCTCTTGCCTGGGGCCTGACTTCACTCCTATACTGCTTGGCTGGTGGAGACATGGGATTAGCTAGGATGTCTGCCTTATTGAAGTGGCATTCTGGGACAGAGCATTGCTACCACGGGAGCCCAGGCAGGCCTGCTCACCCCTGCCAGTGGGTGGGTATGTGTGCATGTGTCTGTGTCTTGCTTCCAAATAATGCCCTCTTCTCTGTGGTACTTGGGATTGGTGAGGTTGGGGACCAAGAGCACACGGAGTCATGGGTAGTTCAGGCTCCAATCCCATCTTGGTCTCTTCCCAGAGGGTGCACTGGCCACCCCTGCTGTCCAGCCCAGCAAAGGAGAGGTGCCACCGTCCCTGGCATTGCCAGGATGCGCATCCTAGTGCTACTCAGGGGTTTCCAACCTTGATTTGTCGTCAACATTTAATCACTTGAATTATTGGAAAGAAAACCATATATCCACTCAGTAATAAATCCCTCTGTAGTCACAGACACCCACAGAGCAGGGTAGGGACAGGATCAGCACGAAGCAGATATGGCTCCATTATGGTCTCAGAAGGGGAAGTCACAGGTAGGGCAAAGGCTCACACACACCCTGCCTCAGTTGGTCCCTCTATCTGGGTATCTGTGATCCCTCCACAGACATGGGTGTATGACGGCGGTTAATGAAGAGGCCTACCCCAGCCCACCATCTCCACCCGAGAGCACTCAGTCTCCTGAGAAGTGGGGCTTTAGAGCAGGCTCAGAGCCTGGTGTCCCCTCACAGTTTCAGAGCGGGCAAGCAGCTGAGCACAAACAGACTACAGATATCCCACCAGCAACTGTGGGCTGTTCTTCCTCACACCACCGCTGTGCTAGCAATGAAAAATGGCCGTCTCTGAGAAAATGCTAAATTCAGGCCCAGCTGTACATGAAGCCGTATGCAGCAGTCAAAAGTGCTCTCTGCACATTCGGTCTGCAACCACAGAAGACTGTTCAGGGGCAGTGTTGGATGTCTGTGGGGACAGGAACACGGCTGCAAAGGCATGGGGGGGACTCCAATAAATGCTCTCCCCCGACCCTTGGAGATGGAATTCACTGGCTGACTGGGGTCAGTGGTAGGAGGGAGACTTCTCCCTTTTGTGCCTTTGGAATCCAAATTTATATAAATTGTATATAAGTTTATTATCTACGCAGAAAAAGTAAATAGATTTCAAAGGAAGTAGCCAAGAAGCCCAACACAGACAGGCCCAGCTGGACGCCTGGGCTGCCTTTTGGGTTTGGCCCAGCTTGGCTACGCGGTTCCACTTCTAGAGTAATATTTTGGTTTTCACACCCACGGGAAAACCCAGCCAATAGGCATCAGGTTCTGTGCTGGGTGCCCGCCAAGCCTGGTTGTGGGTATGACGAAGTCCCAGGAATGGCGTGGTCTACATACCTGAGGGATGATGCAGTTTGAGCCAGAGGGATGGAGAGATGCCACTTTTCACAGGCTCCCAACTTGCCACTGTAGCTCTGTGTATGCCAGTCCTTCCTTCCTTCCTTCCTTCCTTCCTTCCTTCCTTCCTTCCTTCCTTCCTTCCTTCCTTCCTTCCTTCTTTCCTCCCTCCCTCCCTCCCCCTCCCTCTCCCCTCCCTCCCACCTCCCTTCCTCCCTCCCTCCATTTTTCCTGTCCTCAGTAAGGTACTCTCTCAAATAGGCCCCGAGGGTATAAAGCAGTGACAATCCCTGCCTGTGGAGCTCAGGTGCTAAAACTTTTGGGAACCTACATAGATGTGTGCACCAGACTTCTCCACAAGCCCCAGTTTCTACGTTTGCTAAAGAGTTGAGTGTTCGGGGTAGGACTTACCCCCCAACAGTTGACTGTCTGAAGATTGAAATTCTGTTTCTGCCTCTTGCTTGCTGTGTGGCCTTGGAGAAGTCACCCATGCTTTCTGAGTCCCAATTTTCTTCGCTGCAACATGAGATAACACCTACCATGACAGAGAGATGCAGGTCAGATGGTACGATGTCCGAAAATGTCAGCTAGCTGTGTCATCATTATCACGCCACCAGAAGGAACAATGAGCAGAACCTCCCAGGTTGAGAGAAGTTTTGTTTCCATGGTGACAAGCACCGTGGGCCGGGCTGGACCAGACTTGGGAAAACTAAACTAACTAGTTTCCTTCCAGCCTTTTGGCTGTTTGTGCGGCTAGTCTGGGATCACAGCGCGTGGAGTCAGAGCACAGGGGCAGTATGGGGGAAGACACAGACTGTCCCTAACTCCTAGACTCATCTGCTTCCATCGAGAACACTGTGTACATGCTGAACACATGGGTGGAGGTGGATGTCACCACAAAGGTCTTGCTAACTCCAGCTGCTTCACTATGACCACAGATGCCAGCTCTCCCTTTCTTGGGCACTTGAGTCTTGAGTGAGGAAGGCAGACGTGGGGAGCCATGACATTCTGGTGCCCTGCAGAGGAAAACCACAGGCTCTGGCTGGTCTCCAAAAGGGCTCCATCCTACTCTTGCCAGAGGAGTAGCCTGCTGGACCCCTAGGGTTCACCCAGATCCGTTCTGGGAACGCTGGCCGTGTTCCTGGGTTATGCCCTCTGTCACTCAACTCCCCCTGGCCAAGGTAACCAGAGAAGCGGCACTGTTGAGGGCTAAGGGAAACCTTGGTGGCCTCTGGCCTGGGTAAGCAGTCACACACATCTCTGGGAAGAGCACTGACCTTGGAATCTGATTCCCTAGAACATACCGCTGAGTGGTTTAGGGGAATAAAAAAATCACTGTTGGTGTGGAATGGAGCAGTCTGGTGGAATGGGAAAACTCAGTGAGCAGATGCAGTGAAAGATACAGGGAGGGGTTTAGGGCAGACCCTGGAGAGCCACATCTGCCTTTGAAGACCCCCTCCTGGGTTGGGAAGCTTACTCCTCTTTATCTTCGGGGCCTGCTCTTCCCTGAACCCCCAAACCCTGGTCCCTGTGCAGTTCCTAGCTCTGGCAATTGCCTCAATGTCCCATGATCTGACTGGGCAGACGGGGCAAGGACATGTTCAATGTTAAACTGCCACTTCATGGCTGAATTAGAGTCTGAGGCAAAACCAAAAAGTAGATGCTTTTTGCTCGAAACTTAAATGGGAGTTGGGATGTGAGGGGAGCTTCGTGAACCTGACCAAAGAATTTTGAAATGGTTTGTTCTTCTGTGGCGTTGATCCCTGAAACAGTAACTCACAGAGACTGTCAAGACACACCGTCAGCTGAGTGTGGGCAGATCCCATCTGACTGGCCTTGCATTTGGATTTTGGGTCCTGCTGTGCATGTGTGTGTGTGCGTGTGTGTGGTGTGTGTGTAGTGTGTGTGTGGTGTGTGCGTGTGTGTGTGGGTTAGGCACCATGCTTTGTGCCTCTGTTCTGTTTTCACCAAAGCCTTACAACCCTCTTAGACTGTTAACATTTTCACTTCCCAGATCGGGAAGTCAAGGCCCAAAGAGGTTGAGGTGCTAACATCAAGGTTCAGTAGCCAAGATCTAAACCAGGGACTGTGATCAGGCTCAAGGGTGGGGAGGAGAGATTGGAGGTGGCTTTGCTATGCACAGATGAATTCCTACTGAGGAGAAGCTGTGTGTTGCAGAGGCTGGAGGTTGGAAGACATTTCTCTGTGGGTGAGATAGAGCCGTATGGTGGAAGGACAGAGTCATCGGCACAGTTGGGTGGAAGGTGGAATGACCTGGGATAATGACCTGGGATGGAATGGCATCTTGTTGACTGTCCCACATTCACGCTACGGGTGGCAGTTCAGGTTCAGCAAAGCAGCATCACCATGGCATTGGCTAACCCTGTCACAGAGAAGATAGGGCAGCATGGTCCAATGGTCAGGGTCATGTGCTCAGGAGTTGGGACCAGTGTGTGGTGTATGTATGTGCGCTATGGAAATCAGAGGTTAATGTTGAATGCCTTTCTCGGTTGCTCTTCACTCTATTTTAATTAAGTAATTAATAATTAATTTAAATTAATAATTTAATTAATCTATTATTAAATGTGTGTGTGTGCATGTGCATGTGGGTGTGTGGATGTGGGTATGTGCCACAGTGCACGTATGGAGAGTGTCTCTGTGTAGCTTTGGCTGTCCTGGAATTCACTCTGCAAACTCAGAGGTTCAACTGCCTCTGCCTCCTGAGTGCTGGTATTAAAAGGGTGTCCCACCATACCTGGCACCCACCTTAGTTTTTGAGGTAGGTCTCCCTCTGAACTTGAAGCTTACTGTTTAGCGCCCCTGAAATCCACTTGTGTCTCTATCCCACAGTCCTGAGTACTGAAATTACAGATGTGCACCGAGCCCTGCCGTTTACGAGGGTGCTGGGAATCCAAACAGGTTTTTACGTATGTCTAGCAAACACTTCACCCATTGAACTCTCTCCCCAGTCTCCAGAGGGCTTTGGATGTGACATCCTCCTTGTCTGTGCCTCAGGCTATGGGAAAGTCACTCATTCTCTTGACCCTCAGTGTGTTTGTTCTAGTTTGGTTTCTGTTGCTATGGTAAAACAATGGCCAAGAACCAATTGGGGAGAAAGAGCTTTATTTGCCTGAGAGAAGTCGGGGCAGGAACTCAAGCAGGGCAGAACCTGGAGGCAGGCACTGAAACAGAAGTCACGGAGGAATGCCACTTAACAGCTTGCTCCTCCTGCCAGTTTGCTCTCTCAAACAGCTCAGCACCACCAGAGGTGGCACCACTAGCAGTGGGCTGGGCTCCCTCACATCTGTCATTAATCAAGAAAATCTCAGGTTTGCATGTAGGCCAATGGGGACAGGGGCATTTTCTCAGTTGAGGTTTCCTCTTCCCAGATGACCCGAGATTGTGTCAAGTTGACAAAAACCTCAATCAGTACAGAGTTCATCTCCGAAACAGATTTAGACCAGCCCTGAAGGGCTCCTGCTCGCCTCTGTGCTCACCCTGCTCTCTGTCTCTTTGTTTTCCCAAATCTGTCCTTTCCTTCCTCAGTAGACTATAGTGCTGGCCACTCTTGAAGCTACTGGCTGCCAGAAAAATGCAAATCAGTAGGTGAGACTTCTCTAAAATATCTCTAGGAGAGGCTTGTACTGCAGGAGAGAAAGCCCTTTGCTTCTTTCTCCTCTTGCCTAGGGCTCAGGCATTATGGCTAGAGCCCAGTTGCCATCTTGGATCAAGAAGTTAAAAATGGATCACTTAAGTCAGGCGGAAGCAACCTGAGGTTATGAAGGAACTAAGGTGTTGACAACACACCGAGATTGGATCAACAACTCTGCTCAGATTCTTTCTGTACTTTTTTTTTTTTTTAAATTAACAGCTGGGGACAAGATGGCTCATTGGTTAAGAGCACTTGTTGGTGTTGCAGAGGACCTGGGTTCAGTTTCCAGAACCTACAGGGTGGGGTGGCTCACAACCATCCATAACTCTAGTTCGGACCTCCACGGCACCAGGCATGCATATGGCGCACATACATACACGCAGACAAGAGCTTATACACACAAATCTGAAAACGGCAGCAATTCCCAGTGATGGACTAGAGACCTGATTCAGGGCTAAGAGCCCTGGATTCTCCTCCAGAAGACTGGGGCTTGATTCCCAGCCCCCGCATGGTAGCTAACAGCTGTTTGTAACTCTAGTTCTAGGGAATTTGATGGCTTCTTCGGGCCTCCGTGGACACCAGACACACATGTGGTATACAGACACTCATGCAGGTTAAACACCCACACACACAGAAACAGAAAGCTTGTTTTAGAGCAATTTTGCATTTAAGAGTTATTCCAAAAGTCAGGCCTAGTGGTGCACACCTTTAATCCCAGCACTCGGGAGGCAGAGCAGGTGGCTTTATATGAGTCTGAGGCTAGTCTGGTCTACGGAGTGAGTTCTGGGACAACCAAGACTATGTAGGAAGCCCCTGTCTCAAAGAAAGAAAGAATCCAGACAGACAACAACCAAAGAGTTATTTGAAAGCTAGTGTGGTTTCTGCCTGTTCCACAGCACTTCCCCCACCGTTAGCCTATTAGTATGTAAGGGCCCCGGCAGGGGTGAAGCGCTATTCACCCAGGGGTGAAACTATTCTAAGGAGAGACACCTGTCTCTCTCTTTTGGGCTGCTATACTATTAAATTCATGGCCCTTAAGAAATTGGGATCTCCTCAGGAGTCCCATGCTGGGAAAAGGACAAGGGTACAGGCAGAGTAGCTGAGGAGGAATTGTCTCCAGGAGAGAGATTTCACTGCTCAGTTATGCGTACCTCTGCCCAAATCTGAACATAAGCCTCATGTCGGGACCCCAAGAAGGGCTCGTGGGGAGGGGACCATAGTGGTCCCTGATGTCTTTGTTCCTCTTCCCAGTGGGAACTGAATACATCTCCTTTCTCGGCTTTTCACTATGACTTTCTCTTTAACTGGTCTGTTAAGAATGGGGGTCCACACCTGACTCGTCAGAACCCATGCTCAGACCTTAAGAACCCATATACTGTGTCCATCAGGAACATCATATCACATGTATCCCAAATAACCAATACTATCACATTATCCTTAGCTTGTAAGCTCACACCACAACACGTTTATGGCCCTGGGTCTTGGGCTGCTTCCCACCCAGCTGTCCTGTCTCCTTTGGCTCCTCTGGTATGTGGCATACTTTGTGAGCTTTCAGATTACTTCCCGGTGTTTGGGCTCTGTGATTGGTGAAGGGTACCAGTGCTGGCCACACCCTCCCCTCTTGCCGCCTTTGGGTGTGCTCTTAGAAGGACTTACTAGTCCTCTGGCAGGTTGTCTGTCACAATTGCCACTCTGTTTTCATCCTCTTCTGTCCTAAGTGCAGTCCATGTTTTGGGAGTGGGCAGTTCCAGCGGACTGGTCTGGGTAGCCCCTTGTGCACACGCAGAATGCTTCTTCATGGGAGTTTATCTCTTCTTCATATCTCATAATTGGTTTATGTAGACAATGACTCATACATATTTATCTGGAAAGTTGGAGTCCACCGCTGCCCTCAGGGCTTGTGCAAATGATGCTGTCTGGTCTTTAGGGCTTCGACTGGTTCTACAGACTCCTTGACGTGGGAGAGCAACTCTCTGAGGTGGGCATCTCCCAGCAGCCGTGTGAGAGTCCTTCCTCTCCCCTACCATGGAGGCCCCTCCAAGCCTGGCATTTTTTATCTCTTCCCTCTGACCTTCATATTATCTTGTCCTGACTAACAGGAGGGACCAATCGCCCTGACTAACAGGAGGGACCAATCGCCCTGACTAATAGGGAAGGCCAAAGCTAGACCCAGGCAAGTACCATTAAACCCAGCCAGGCTGCTGGAGGATAAGGCTACGCAGCAGCTGAGCTGGCCCATGGTCAAAACCTGCTGGCCCCTCCCCTTCAGATCCTGTCCACACAGCCAATAGGACCAGGCAAATCCAGAGGTCAGACCCTGGACCTCACACACACTCTAGCACCTTCTTTTTGTTTGTTTGTTTGTTTTAAACACCATAAACCATCTAAGTTCCAGTGAGGCAGGTGATTTTTTTCTTTTTCAAATATAGCAAAAGTGTAACTGTTAAAGGAGGGCTATTTGAATTTCCCTTTTTGTTTTGGAGACAGGGTCTCGTTATGTAGCTCTGATTAGCCTGCGCTGTGATCTTACTGCCTCAGCATCCTGAATGCTTGGGATTTCGGGTGTGTGCCGTCACCTTTGCCTTCATGCTCCATTACATGCGACCCAGCCTAATGGTAAGTGGAGGGGATTGCATTCCCCCAGGGAGGGCGAGTTCTGAGAATTGACTTCCTGAAGCAAGGAAAGTATGAGTGCAGAGGTGAGGCGAGTCAGTAATGATAATTATCCATAACTATGCATACACTTTTTTCTTTCTTTCTTTCTTTCTTTCTTTCTTTCTTTCTTTCTTTCTTTCTTCTTTTTTTTTTTGAGACAGGGTTTCTCTGTGTAACTTTGGTTCCTATCCTGGAACTTGCTCTGTAGACCAAGCTGGCCTTGAACTCCCAGAGATCCACCTACCTGCCTCTGCCTCCCGAGTGCTAGGATTAAAGGCATGTGCTACCACTGCCCGGCAATATAGTTCTTAATATATATTAATTACTTTAATTTATTTTCAGTCTAGAGAGCTCTAGCCTAAAACCCTGGGGAGCACTCTCACAGTTTTTAACAAAGATCATTGCAGCTGCAAGCGGCTGCTGTCTGGGGACCTGTCAGTGGCCATAAGACAGGTTTGTGATGGGATCTGGGCCAACTAGGTGACTGTAAAGAGGGTTTGCGGATGAGCTTTGCTCTGGGTTGGATATTGAGATTTGGGGGAATGTGGTGTCTTAATAAACCTCTGTAGGGGAGGCAGACAGGACAGGATCTAGACCAGCACTAACCCACATGGAAACAGTGGTCTCTCCTCTTCGGCACGATTTGGAGAAATTGAGCCAGGTTTGTGGCCTAGACACGGTCACGTTGGGTTTTGTACAGACACAGTGACAGAGAGGATTTGTTTCTGTCCAGTTTCATCAGTCACAAAATGGTATCTCTTTTGATGGTGTTGTGTGCCCTTGGCACTGCCCTTTTCCTTTTATGTGAGGTACAATGTGATGGTTGGAGCCTAGCACGAGGGGATCTAGAGCTACGCGGAGACAAAACGGTAGTAAAGGTTTGGGGTTCTTTTCATGGAGGAGCTGACCTGTCAACCTTCGCCCACCTTACACGAGAGATGGGTTTTTGCCTCATTTAAACTGCTCTGACGAGGCACTGTGGCGGACACACGTGCATCCTCTCTTGCCCTCCATTTTCTCGCTAGATCAGCTCTGCCAGCTGGGGGCCTCCATGATCCCTGGCCTTGCACCAGGCAGGAAGGGCCGTTCTCTTGTTTTAAGGCTCTCTTGTCATCGTGTGGAAATTCTTATATTGGAACCCGATGTCGGAAGTGAGGTCTGATCAGAAGACGTGATGTGCGCATGACACGGTAAGTGGGTGCCTGCAGCTCACAGGTGGTGTGCACGATTCCCCGCGAGCATAGAATTGTGGGGAGCTCATGTGCCTGAACACTTGGCAAGACCCAAATCAAGCACAGGGTAGTGTGTGGTGGCCACCTAGGCTGAGGTTGCTGTGCTGGAGCCCATGGGTTCTCCTTACCACGGAACCCATCAGTGGGACAGGATACAGAGTGCTTGCTCTTGCTGCTAAGACAGGAGTTCTGGGATATGCACAAACAGTATAATTTATTCATCTTGGTTGAAGCCAATCTTTTCTTACCAGAAGCACAGTGTGTCCATGAGGTTTTGGGAGGATCCTAGAAGCTGGGATACACACGTCACAGGGAAAGGCACATAGAGTGTAACTGCCTCAGAATTCCTCTACAAAATCGTGTTTTCCCCAGCACGGCTTTCTTTTCAGTTTTAGTGTGTGTGAACACATCCGGTCTCTCCTCCTCACATGCCTGCCGTCATATAGAGGCACACTTAGGGAAAAGTGTAAGCTCGCTGCGTGACCTGATGGGGGTCCCGCAAACTGATCACAGCTGCAGCCCTCATGGAGGTTGGGAGGCTAAAGTTCCCAGGACCCTGGGCGCTGCCCCAGAGCCTCCTCCCATGGGCACCCCTTCTACTGTCTGAATTGACCACCATTCACTCATTTCCTCCTGTTGCTTCTCAGCGGCTAATGTGCCTTCTGCCCTCTGGCTCCTGTGTCCCTTAGGCCCAGGGACACAGAGGTAGGGGTGTTAGATAATCTTTGACCTTTCTATTGAGCTCATTCTCAAACGGTGTTCCCATGGAGCCCTGAAGTCCTTCCCCAAAGAGCAGGAGAAGAGCAGGTTCCCGGATTGGCTTCTGTGCTTGAAATGGGCCCAAGGGCATTTGGGGACCATATCTGAGACTCAGTAGTGACAATGAGCAAGAAGAAGGAGATGATGGGGAAACACAGCTGCACCTAGACCATCCTTAGCACAGCAGTCACCAATTGCATCTCGGTGTGGGTCCTAGCGCACTGTTTTCTTAATCTACTTTATCCCAAGGCACAATGGCTCCCAGATCCTGGATGGGAACAGGGCAGGTACTGGCCACCCAGGAAAGAACTGGACCAGCCAGGAGTCATTCAGGATCCCACAACCCTCCCCTGCTCCCTGACCAGAATCAACACATAGGCTGCCCAGGGAGGGCTGGGAACATAGTGCAGTAGCAGAATTCCTGCCTGGTGTGTTCCCGTGTGTCCTGAAACCATGACAGGACAGTCAGGAAGTCAGAAATCCAAACAAGGACCCAATCTCTTGTGAGGCAAGAGGGCCCGGCAGTGAATTTTGTTTTCTGTGGCAAGTTCCAGTGCTGGTTGACAAGCGCCCAGGGAACACTCAGTGTTCAATTACGTCCCTTTCAGCAGGTCACAGGGCAGTGGAATGGAGATAGGACCTGCTCTGGAGCAGCTGGGTTGGGGCTACAGTGTCCCTGTAGCGCCTTGCATGAGGCTTTAGCCATGTGACATCACTTTCCGTGCCTCAGTTTCCCCCATCTGTGAAAGAGGGTATACTAGGCTATCACTGAGTGGTTCTAGGGCTTAGGGATACCTGAAGGCGGGTTCCTGTGAAATGTTTGACATGAAAAATGCTCTAAGATGTTGTCACAGGGAATGGGCAGTTTGTGGCTCTGTTCCCGGGCCTGATGACGCACTAGATCACAGGGTTCTTACCTGTGTTTCTTGTAGCAATGCTGTACCTGAGGCCCTGAACTGGTGCCATGAGGACATGAAAGTCAACTGGAAATGGGAAACGCTTTCAGGGTAGCAGATAGCCACCTGGACCCTTACTTCTTCACAGTAGGATTCCCTGGGTAGAGGCTGGTCACAAAGAGCCCTGGTTATAGGCCAAACATAAGAATTTCTTCTCAGAGTAGAGAATTTCTACTCTAGAGAATCACTGAGGCCTTTAGTCAGGAGGAGCATAGGGAGACAGGGTCCTGTTTGGAGGCTAGGGGATGAGGCTGGTTGGGAGGGTGGAGCTAGAGGTAGGTACATACATGTCCTGCTTCCCCTCCTGCCAGTGAGGAGAGGGGACATGTCAGTTCTTCTGCCCAGGGAAGAGAGCTCTGGCTGGGGACAGCAGAGCTACACACTAGGCATGGTGATTCTGTTCCAGGTCTATTGAATCTGCTGAATTCTGGCTCCATTAGCTTAGCCTATATCCAAAAGTCTCTGAGCTTCAGGGCTCATACCTGGAATGCAGGACAATAGACCCCACTGGGGTTGAGGTAAGTGATACCTTGATAGAGGAGGAAGAGGAGGAGGAGAAGAAGGAGAAGAAGGAGAAGAAGGAGAAGAAGGAGAAGAAGAAGGAGAAGAAGAAGGAGAAGAAGAAGGAGAAGAAGAAGAAGAAGAAGAAGAAGAAGAAGAAGAAGAAGAAGAAGAAGAAGAAGAAGAAGAAGAAGAAGAAGAAGAAGAAGAAGAAGAAGAAGAAGAAGAAGAAGAAGAAGATCATCATCTCCTTAGGGCTGGGGAGATGGCTCAGTCAGTAAGGTGCTTGATACACAAGTATAAGGGCCTGAGTTCAGATCACCACCACATTGAGAGCTTGACATGGTGGTGCACGCCTGTTATTCCAGCACTGGCAAGGCAGAGACAGAAAGATTTCTGGTGCTAATTGGCCAGGCAGTCTGGGAGCTCCAGGTTCAGTGAGAGACCCTGTCTCAAAACAGTGTGGAGAGTGATTGAGGGAGACACCTGATGTCATCCTCTGGCATTCCCAGAACACACACATGAAAGGGAACACACACACAGACGCAGACACAGACACAGACACACACACACACACACACACACACACACACACACACACACACATCCTATGTCTCCTTAGAAGTCCCTGAGTTGTTTTCTCTGTAATTCTCTCTGGTCTGTCCTATGTATTATCTACATTTGTGGTGTATTATTCACTTCATCTTGACTACGTTTAATTTGCTTCTTTGCTGTCTGCCCTAATTCTGTTCAGTTCAGCGGGGTGGGCTGTAGACATCTGTTCACACACTGCCCCAGCCCCACCACCCAGCCAGGCCTTGGTCCAGGTGGGTCTTCAGCCAATCACAGCTGTGCAAGTGAATTCACCCGTGAAAGAATGTGTGAACACTGATGAACCTACCAGGTCCAATGCTGAAAAGCTGCTCTGCTAAAGAGGCTGCTGCTGCTGCTGCTGCTGCTGCTGTTGCCAAGGCAACAATGCCTGCCTTCCAAAGCATCTTTACAAGCGAAGCAAAGGCTTACACAGCCTGTGATGGGAAGGAAAACCCAGAGAAGGCTCCATTCCTGAACCCTTCCACGAGGGCTGCCTGCTTCCTGTCCCACTCCTCCAAGGGCCACCTTAGCTGTTGCCCCTTGTTAGGTCCCTGGCACGAACACAGTGAACCCCAGTATAGAAACAGCCTTTTCTGGTCCCACACGGTGCTCTTAGGAACAGTGTGTGCTGCCTGGCTGGCTCCACCAGGACCTACCAGGACTCCCCAGGCACCAGTAAGGACAGGCTGGTCTTGGAGGTCTTTCTAGAAAGTTCCTTTAGCTCTTATGGTGGGCAGCAAGGACAGCACTTTAGCATCTTTATGGTAGGTGGCCACATGTCTCCACAGAGCTCAAAGGGCACAGCTCAGGGCTGCATGTGTGCCAGAGTGAGAGGTTATGCACCTAGACAAAGCTCTCTTCCTCCACCTCAGACATGGAAGGACTCTGAGCTGAGGCAAAAAGAGGTGACAAAGATTTTGGGTAGGAATTTCAGGAACAAATATCCCCGATCCAGTTCCGAGAAACTGCAGCCCCAGGAGATGGAGCCTGATCCCCAAGTCACCTCTGTCCCTGCGGGGTTCCTTCAGCAGCTGTGGTGAGCCAGCGCTGCCGTCCTCGGGCTGTTGGTGGGGGCTTCATGAGACACTGATGCTCAGAGAGGACCAGGGCTCTTCAGAACCACATCTGCATCTCTGAGCCGGATGCTCCGTTTGCTGGGATCAGGAATAAGTAGCACACACTGGAAAGAGGTAGCCTTCCTCTCTCTTTTGGCCTTTTGGGGAACTGGCGTGGTGTGTGTGTGTGTGTAGGGCAAGGCCAACCTCAGATGTCATTTTTTAGGAGCTACCCTTTTTGTCTTTCACTCAGATCTGGAGCTTACCCAGACTGACTCTCCAGTGAGCCCCAGGGACCCTCCTGTCTCTGCCTCCTCAGTGCTGGGATGACAGGAGCAGCCACTGTGCCCATTTTCTCATATGGGTTCTGGAGATTAAGCTCAGTTTCTCATGATGTGCCCACATGAGCACTTTACTGACAAGGCCATCTCCTCAGCTCGGAACTAACATTCTGCCAGGAGACCAGGACATGTTACGTGTGGCATCATTCCTCCATAGTACAGCACAGCTGGAAGGGAACGTTACTGGGTCCATTTCTCAGGCAGGAAAATAAAGGCCATGGGAAGCTGAACCACTGGCTTAGGGTCTCAGAGCCAGTTTGACCCTCCCCCTACCTTTCCCAGTCTCATGCAGTAGGTGCTAAGTAAAATTCTGCTGGGTAAATGTGGAGTAAGATGATTTGAGCTTTCTGTGCAGCAGCCTGTTCCTAATTCTTTTCTGGTTCTGCCAGAGATGCCCCTGCATTGTTGAACTCCAGGGAGGATGGAGCCTATGCCTGCAGGCCTAGCTTGCCCGGGAGAACTCAGAAAAGTGGTTCCTGGCTGGGCTGGGTGTCAGGGGTGTTAACAGCTCTGTGAGGACTGTGGAAGGGGGCACAGTGAAACACCAGGCAAAAGCACGCTGTGTGTCCCCCTTTTCAGTTAGAGCATCTTAGAGGCCATGGGGGCACTGTGACTGCTGAGGCCTCTCCTCCTCCAGGGACAGAGGGACAATGCTGTGTTGGACGAGGCAGGAAGGATCCCTTGGCACAGGTGTCAGGCCTGACAGTTGCCGGAGTGAGCCAGGATGGCTGAGGAGCCCCAAGGGCAGCTTCTTGGGGTCGGAAGGAACCCTGGAGGAGATGAACTCCTAGCACAGAGAGGGTCTCTGTTCTTGAACCGTCTTTAATGGCATGTGTCTATTTCAATGCAAGGTTCCTGCTAGTTGTATTTTAGGGGCTGTCTGAGGCCTCCCGATGGTCCTTGTAGCCAGCGAAGGTGGAGCAGTGAAGTGGAGGACTTGTCCCTAGGGACCCTCCCCATGTCAGGTGAGGGCCAGCTTTTCCAAGGGAACTCATGGCCCTGAGATAGAAAGAATATGACTTTATTTAAAAAAACATACATGTGGAGGTCAACTCAGGTCTTCCTCAGCCGCTTCTCCACCTTATTTTTTTCTCTCACTGGTTCAGCTAGGTTGGCTGACCAGCAAGCTCCAGAGAGTCAATGGTTTCTGCCTCCCCAGTGCTGAGTTCAGGTCCTCATGACCACACTCGGCTTTGTACATGGGTGCTGGGGGAGTCCGAACTTGGGTCCTCATATTTGCAAGGTAAGAATTTTTACCAATGGAGCCATCTTGCCAGCCCTCATTTTCAAATAAGTACATTTGAAGAGAGCTGCTTCCCCTACCCGCTTCATGGGTGGCCACAAGGCTTGGGAACACAAGATTCTGACAAGTAATGCAGTTAAGGAAACCTATTCTTTTTATTTGACCTGCTGGTTCTCTCGCTTCCTCCTACGTACTTTAGAGAGGAGCCTTGGTTATTACCTGTGGAACACACTCTAGGGCACGCTGGAGTTAAATGATTCCTCTCGTCCTTCTAGAACCTTCTGAGAAACCAGGTCTGACGGTTATCCATTGAAGTCCAGGAGTCATGGAACACTGGGAAATAATGGCTAGCACCAGGGGTGTGGATAGGGGAGTTGGAACAGTGTCTAAGCCTTGGAAAGAGTCTGCAGTCATCTCAAGGCTGGAGAAACTTGGAATTGGAGAAGGGGACTAGAGGAGGAGGGCACCTCCAGTCTGCAAGCTTTTCCTATCTGCTCTAACCCCGCCCTCTGAGGTGTCAAGTTCAGTCTTCCTCTGGTTGTGGTGAGGAGTCCCTGCAGGTGGCAGGAGGAAGTAGTGTATAGTGCCTCAGGCACCCAGCACTTTACAATGGAGGCCACAGGGAGGCAGGCGACTCTTTGTAATTTGGGGGCAAGGTAAGCTGGCTCTGACGTCCTAGAATGTCAAGGATGAGCCCTGAGCACTGATTTCTGGGCGGGGCCAAGCTTGCACAGAGCCATCTGGGTTGAGCATCCTCCGTGGCATCAGTCTCTGCAGGGCTGTGTGTCAGGCACCCATTGGCCGCAGCATCATGCGTGTGCCTTGCAATGAGTAGCTGGGGCCCCGGAAGTAGTGCCAGCGGATGCCATTGAGCTTGTGCAAGTGTTGACGAACTGGATAGTAGATGCCATTGAGGTTGGAGAGGCCACAGGCATCAAACCACCACCCTAGTGGAAGAGGGAGGATAGAGTTTGGAGGAGGTGGGATGTGTTGGCCTAGATTCTAGGAGGGTAGGGCTGGTGGACTGTCATCTTGGGGTACCAGCTTGCTGAAGGTCATGGACTGGGTATGGACAGAGGTGAAGCCGGAGCTTTGGAGGTCAGCAGAGGCTCTGGCCACAGCTCAGGCTCCTCGGTGACTTCCTGCTGTCTTCCTGACACCCTATCTCCCTCTTCTTCCCTTGATGAGCTCCTACCATGCTCTATCACACCTTTCTGTTGTTCTCTCTAGAGGTCTCTGTTTGTGGATGTCCCTCTCTGTGTCCTCTGTCTGTGTCATCCGGCTCATGTGGTTTCTGTCATTGTTGAACTGTCTTCCCCTGGGGCTCTGTCTCCAGTGCACTCTGCACACCTCCTGGCATTCCTCTCCTCCCTCAGTCGGCTGTCACCTGCACCTCTCTGCCTCTACCACTCTGTGTCACTCTTGGCCTCCTCTGGCCCTTGTCTCTATGACTTGAGTCTCTTCTGTTTTTCCCCTTCCCATCTCCGTCCTCTGATTTTTGACCCTACTAGAGCACTATCTGACATAGACGTGTGGAATGGACCTGCTGTTCCTGCCTCTAGTCTCCCCGATGCTGTCTCCATCTGGCCCGGGGAATGGGGAAATCCTCAGACAAGAGAGTGGGATTGATGGGCATTGTGCTTTCCTTGAGCTCCTCTTGGTGTCTCCCAGCTAATCTCTAAGGAATTCTAGGGGTGTTGCTACAGAAGTACCCATGGGGACTCTAATGATCTGGAAGAGGGAGGGTTGGCTAGAACCTCACCAGGAGTGCCCACCTCCAGATAGCATCTGAACATACCCTTCCCCCCCTTGAGATGTTATCTGGGTACATCTACCCCCAGGTATCATCTGGACACACCCACCTCCAGACATCATCTGGACATATCCTCCTCCACCTCCAGATGTCATCTGAGCAGACGTCATCTGGACACACCCACCCCCAGACATCGTCTGGGCACACCCACCTCCAGACATCATCTGGAAATACCCTCCTCCACCTTCAGACATCATCTGAGCACACCCACCCCCAGACATCATCTGGGCACACCACCTTCAGACATCATCTGAGCACACCCACCCCCAGACATCATCTGGGCACACCCACCTCCAGACATCATCTGAGCACATTTGCACATGCAGTTATCATTGTCCATGTCGCTGGTGCTGAACTTGGTGCCCTGCGGAGACAGGCTGTTCTTGAACCCTGATGAGCTGCTGCTTGCATTTACAGAGAGGCTAGAGGCCCGGGAGAAGGGAGTAGGGTAAGAAAGGGGTGCAGAGTCAGGTTGGTGTTCTCCAAAGGGTTTTGTTCTGGCAAAGTTTCCTTCCTGATGTTTTTGCAGGGGAAACAACCTGCTCTGATGCCCAGGCCATTGTCCCTCCTCACTTGCTACTCTGGGGTCACAGCACTTACTGCTGCTGGCTCTTCCTTATTTATTGAATTTGAGCCCTAGAGAGCTCTGGGTGAGAGGCACAGAATAAGGACAGCAGCTAGAAGCCTTTTGAGCATCCGCTCTGGGCCAGGCATTGTTACAGTGTCTTGAGAGAGCCAACTTGTTTTCATTTAAACCTCACAATACCTTGTTCTACATGAGGATGTGGGGAAGCAAGAGCCAAAGGAAGCTGTTCAGTTCTCAGAATCAGTAGCCATCAGAGCTAGACTCTTGTCTGGAGTGGCCTGGTATGGGCACAATTACATCCTTTGCCTACCAGCTGACAGCCCAGCAACCTCCGTGTACCACAGCCATTCTATCCCACACCTCTTCCTGAAAGCCTTCCCTGGACAGGACACACCAGCCCCCATGGATCAACACTCAGGAAACCCCCAGCTAGGGGACAGAGGGCTTTTGTTCGTTGCCAGACTCTCTATCCCTGGTAACTATGCCAGAGCCTACAGTGTAATAATATAGCCATGGGAATGGGGTAGGACAGAGTGCCTGGGTTCAAACCCCAGCATGGCCAGTTGGTCACTGCCTGACTTTGGGAAGGCATCTTCACCCTACTGAGACTGGGTGTCTTCACTTTTTATGGAAATGGTGACAAGAGACTTACTGTGACTTTGTTCACCTTGTGATTTAGTGACATCAGCAGGCGAAGTGTGCTGAGGGATTGGGGGGTGGTTAGTGAGAGCCCCATACATTCAGGACTGGTGATTTAGTCCTGGGGACAGGTCAGCCTGACTGAAAAATGTAGGGGAAGCTTGCTTGAGCAGCTGAGGAAGGAGCTGACTTGAGAATCACTAAGACGCTTCTGTACTAGAGGGAAGCAGATGGAGGGGCCAGCCAGGGCAGCTTGACTCAATCCATGCCTCTCACCCACAGGCTCTATCTGTCTGTGGCAAGGCAGGGTATTCATGACCAGCCATAAAGGCCCAAGTGTGCCCTTAATCATGTTACTCTAGCTCCAGGGACCAGTGTTGTACAGAGGTGTGACCGGCTAGGGGCTCAAGGGTGGAGACTCACAGGCTGCCCACCCGCTGGTAGGCTCTGGCTTCTTCCTCTGGCCATTAAACTTAGGGATGTCCCTCTTCTTTCTGGGAACCAGAATGGGAGTCAATAACTCTCTGGGTACCTCTACCTCGGGGTCTGGGAAACCTCACTTTGATCACGTGTGTCTGAAGAAACCCAGATGCTTGAGTCTCTAGTGAATCCCTAAAATGAGAGCATGAAGGGTGTCCCACTATGTTCTGAGCATTCCTGTCCCTGCATCTGACATACAAGGGCGCCTCCTGCCTGTTGCTGCTAGCCCTTTCATCCCTCTGGGCTCTCCTGCGGGCCCTCCCACCTTAGCTGCTGACCTGGGTTCCACTGCAAGTGGTCATCCTTTTCCCCTGCTCCTCCTTTGGTAGTTTCCAGGCCTCTCAGTAGTTTCTAGGACCCCCATGCCCAACCTAAGTCAGTCTTCCTGGCCCCAGAAGCCCTAGTGAACATCTTATTCGGGTTTGGGGAATGTGTAACCTAGATGGATGTCAACTCTTTGCCTTTTTCAAATGTGTGTGTGTGTGTGTGTGTGTGTGTATGTGTGTAGATGTCTCTCTCTGTGTGTACAAGCGCACATATATGTTTGTGTGCATATGGAGGCCAGAAGACAATCTCGGGTGTCCTTCCTTAGACGTTTTATTTTTGAAACAGGGTATTTATTTCATTAGCCCTGTGAGCTTCAGTGATCCTTTTGACTTTTTCTCCAGCACTGGGCATATAAGCATGTGCCATCATGCCTGTCTTTAAAAATTTGGGTTCTGGAGACTGAACTTGGGTCCTTATGCAGGAAAGGCAGGGGCTCTATTGACTGAGCTACCTCTCCATCCCTCTCTGCTGTTTTGGAGAAGATCTCATTTTCTGAGATTCCCCTCCAAAAGAGACTCTTTGAGTGTACAGGATCTCTAAGGCCCTGGATATTGTCCCTCTCTGGAGGAAGTGGGTTGCCTGTGGACATGTTTATCCCCCACCACACCATCACCACACTGGGATATGAGCAACATTGAGGAAGTCAGTCCAGGCCGGAGTCTTTCCTAAGTGACCAGCACATGCCTGGCACAGGGCAAGTTTCAATACCCTGTCATTAGGGCTCTGCAGCTATCAAGTACATGTTGCTCTTTGAGGCATGACAGAGCTAGTAGCAGGGAGCTCTCCATGGTTCAGAGGCGAAGCCGGAGATATATAAAGCACCCAGTTTACATGTAAGAACTTCAGGAGGGCGGAGACCTGAGCACAACTTTGTGTGGTAGGCGCAAACCTCCTCCACTGTTAGACAGATGTTGGGGTGGTATAGTTCTGCCTTTGAATCGAGCATTTACCCAGCACTCACTGTCTGCTAGGAGCTTTACCACAGGTTATGATGCCAGACTCTGGCTCTCACAGAGCAGGCCAATGGCACATGAAGGCTGCCAGCAGGAACAGCTGTTACAACACCATTTACCTGCCAGGTACTATGAGGGTGCTTTAGTTGGAACCCCACACTTGAGCCTGCATCCCCTGAACTGGGTAGGGAAGTAAGTTCAGAGTCACTCAAAGGGGTGCAGGTGGGACACGGCTTTTCTTTACAGGTCAGAGGCATCAGTAGGCATGCGCAGGGCATGCCAAGTTTCCTCTGGAAAGCCCTGAGGATCTGGAGCTCCTGGTTCAGCCCTGCGCAGCTCAGCCTTAGGGATGCTCCATTCAGCTCTGCCTCCTGCACCTCAAGCCTCAGGGTGGGTCCCACAAGGGAGGCTGGCAGGCCCACTTGGCTGGAGGAAGCAAGGACCTTTCATAAGAAAAGGAAAGCATGGGGGAGAGATGCCAGGGAAGGTTCTCAGAACTACATTTCCATGAAGAATCATTTAGAGATTTCCCTGGGAGGAAGTAAGAGCCTCCCCAGCTTTCTGGAAGCTGTCTGCAGCTGTTGAGGCGCCAGGTGTCAGGGGACATCCTTGTAACCCTGTGGGCGAGTCCATAAGCTTATTCTAGCCTGATCCAAAGTTAGCTAAGATACTGGCTTCATTTGAAGATCAGTGAGTGCCCCAGAGAGGCGACATCACAGTGGAGACACAGTGGGTTTGATAACAGCAAGAACTAAGTTCAAATCCCGGATCCACCTAACTTGTCACTTTAAAGATCCAGTTCCCTCATCACCAAACCATAGAAAGTAATGTCTGCCTTACTAGCTTGAGGAGAGAGCTAAACTGTGCCCAGAACACAGCAGGCGCCTGGGAAATGCCTGCTGCTCTTCCTGATCACATACCATAAACCAGGCAGAGGGAGGGGCAGGAGACTCTGATGACGACCATACCCTTGTGCTCAGCACTGCTAAGGAGCTCAGAGAATGCAGACATGGATGGGCCCAAGTTTTATTCAGAGCTGCAGATAGCAGTGCTGGGAAGTGTTCTTTCTCCCAGTGTGGGGACTTTCGCACCTCACCACAGGGCACAGACTGAGAAGTCAACCCCAGGCCTGCTGCCTGCAAGTGGGCTGACTAACCTTGGAAGATCCCTTCTTGCTCTGACAGTCTCTTCACCCCACCCAGTGGCTGAGATGTGCTGAGTGCTAAGCAGCCACCTCCAGATCCCGTGACGTGCGCCCAAATAGGGGCCAGATGGTGGAAGCAGGAGACGCCCAGGGAATGACCCGTGGTGCCGACTCTGCAGCCACTTGCCTTGGGCCCCCGAACCACCCACAAGCCTGGGCCCCAAGCCCACCTGTACCGCTGCCTCTCACTGCCCAGCTGGAAATGCTCATACTCAATGGAGGTCTGGCGGCCTTCCCAGTCACGGAGCTCCACACGCAGCAAATAAGCCTTCCTGCTGGTGAGGTGGTGCACAGCCTCGTTGCCCAGCCAGTACTCTCTAGCCACGTTACCAAAGCCCTGTGGGGGAGGAGAGGAAAGGGTGGCTGTGTGCTGAAGAGGGAGGTGGTGTCTGTGGCTGAGGAGCTGGGCCAGTCCAGGCTCCATGGCCACTTATCCGAAGTCAATGCCTAATGACCAAGTTCATAAGAACAGTGTGCACAGCCCTGGGATAGGAGATCCCTCCAGGGAACAAAGATAAAGTGTTTGTAAAATGTAAGCCCATTAAAAATAATTGAAATCACATTCCTCTAAAGCCAGAAACACCCAAAACTCATTCGTGGTGACAGAGATAGGAATGGCTGGGGGAATGGCTCAGCGGGGGAAGAGCAGATGCTGTGTAAGAATGCGGGCTTGAGTTCGAACCCCTGACACCCCTGGACAATGCAGAGACAAGAGGATCACTGTGGCTTGCTGACCACCGGTCCAGCTCTAGGCTAGTAAGAAACCCTGACATCCCCCATTGGCCTCTTAGCATGACTGGGAACACAAACCCACATGTGTGGGTACTCCACACAGGTAAACTCACACCCACAGACAATAAGATAAACGTAAGAAAGGAATAGCCACTACTTTGGGGACACACCTAGGGAGAGGAGGCACAGGGGGACTTTCCAGGAAGTTGGGTATTTAGCTGTGAATGGAGATCACATGGGTGAGCCTGTGGGAAAATTCATGGAGCTTTCTGCTTTCTAGTTGTGGACTCAGTGCATGCAGGTTAAACCTCAGCAGGAAGGAAACGGCTGAGCGGCTGAGCCAGCTGCCGGGCAGGTGTGGCAGGAGCACATTTCCCCAGAGGCAGTAGAGAGACCCGACAGTTTCAGTAACAGAGAAATGCAAGGCTACACGTTCTCAGAGTGTCTTTGTGATCTGAGCTCCAGGGTAGCAAGAAACCCATGACCCTGGCAGAGAACTCTCTCAGGACCAAGGACAGGGCACACAGTGTCCTTTGTGCCCCTGATTTGCTGGCTGCTTAATGCCAACTACTTTAAGTTCTTATCTGGAAGATGGCTGGTGGATACCGATTGCTTGAGTCCTTGTGAATATCTTTTTCTGTTTCTTTTGCTTTTGAAAACTTTAAGGGCTTTTAAGTCAGCTTGCCAAAAATCCTGTGTTCAAAATTTAGCTGAAAACATAAAATTGGAAGGCAGCTGAGCCATCCTATATAGTGTGTGTGTTCCTTGAGGCAGCAGTCCCACCTTGAGGAATTACCCCTATAAGCCTAGCATTGTGAAGGTGGAGACAGAAGGATCAGAAGCTGAAGGTCATCTTAAACTACAAAGAGACTTTGAGGTCAACTTGAAATACAGGAAATCCAGAAGAAGGTGAGGAGGAGGAGGAGGAGGAGGAGGAGGAGGAGGAGGAGGAGGAGGAGGAGGAGGAGGAGGAGGAGGAGGAGGAAGAGAAATTTGTCTTGTAGATGTGTTACAGATGTGTACAAAGATGAAGAAATTTGTAGAGTGCATGAGAAATGTCAAAAGAGGACTCAGTTTGAGGCCGGAGTTTGGAAAAACAAATGAGCCAGGACAGTTGACTTTAGGTGAGCAGGGCGTTCACCCTGGGGAGAGGTAAGGGCGTACCAGTCCCCACCCACAGCATCCCCTGCGCAAACTCTGGGCTGGGAGCCCCCGGGACAGCATATTACCTCTTTGTACTCCTCCCAGGTCTTCTGGAAACTCATGCTTCCATCCTGCCTGCGCTGGATGAGAGTCCAGCCGCCTCCATCAGTCTCCATGTCACAAAACACCTGGCGGGGAAACAACACAGCTGGAGGCTCTTGGAGGAGCTGCGAGCCAACTCTCAGCCAGCCTAAATGTAACTCAACTGAACTCTCTTCTTCAGCAGCAGTGTGATGGAGAAGTTACTTTCATTTAATAAAGAAACTGCCTTGGCCCATTTATAGGCCAGCCCTTAGGTGGGTGGAGTAAACAGAGAGAATGCTGGGAGAAAGAAGCCGAGTAAGGAGTCGCCATGATTCTCCTACTCCAGACAGACGCAGGTTAAGATCTTTCCTGGTAAGCCAGCTTGTGGTACTACACAGAATATTAGAAATGGGTTAGATCAATATGTAAGAGCTAGCCAATAAGAGACTGGAACTAATGGGCCAGGCAGTGATTAAAAGAATACAGTTTCCGTGTAATTATTTCGGGGCATAAGCTAGCCATGCGGGCGGCCGGGTGCCGGGGACGCAGCCCCGCCGCTCATTATTACAACAGCAGTGAACCTGGGGTTAAGGGCATCAGGAAAATACAGACCCAGACTCCCCACCCAACTGCCATCATCTCTCAAGGAGGCAGGTGAGGGACACCCTCTCAGAGCCTCCTCCTCGTTTGCCAAGCGGGGGTGTTAATACTGTGACCTCTTCACTTCCCTGTTCTCCACAAATGATGCAAACCATCGCAAACATTCTGAAAGAGGCTGCACATACATGGGTGCTTCTCAGTTGTTAGTACTGCAGGGGTGCAGCCAGGGTCAGAGTTCACACTAGACACCTGACAGAAGCAACTCAAGGGAGGAAGGACTTATTTTGCTCGTGGTTTAAGAGTGTTTCCAGGGACACAATTGCTTGGCATTCTGTCCTGGGACAAAATGCAACAGGTGCATGTGCTTGTGTGTACGTGTGCATGTGTGTTGTGTGTTTTATGTGCGTGTGTGTTGCTTCAATTCATGGTAGACAGGAAGCAGAGAGTGAAGAAGGACTGAGGCTTGACAGGTGTACTCCTACTGACTTCTTCCAACTAGGCTCTATTGCCTGTGCTTTTCAGAACCTTCCAGAATAGCACCACCAGCTGAAAACTAAGTACTCAACTCACGACCTCATGAGGTCAAACCATAGCAAGCAGAGGGAATTTGGATACAGGGTAGACTCCTATGGAAAGACTGGATGAAGGTCTTCTGAGCGCCTTCATGCTAACCTCTGTTTAAGGCAGGGGTGGACCTTTCTTCCAAAGGGCTTACAGCCTAGCACAGCTGACTCTTTCAAGCCTGACTTTGCTCACACACTCTTCCAATTGGTTCAGTCCATGTTCATCAAACAATGAGCATGGGTGTGCTGCCTGGTCTTGCACTAAGAGAGTTATTGGTAAATAGGAGATAGATAGATCAACTCGCAGGGTTGGCTGCTCTGAAGGAGGCTCTGACAGGGCAGGCTGACTACTGGGAGTGGGACTGCTTGAGTAGCTACAAGGAGACAGTCCCTGGAGACTCCTGGAAAGCTTCCTGGAAGAGGTGCTTCTGGAAGGGGGAAATCAGATGATGATGTACTTCTAAGTAGAGATGGATGGAGAGGGAGAGAGAGAGAGAGAGAGAGAGAGAGAGAGAGAGAGAGAGCGCAGGAGTGGGGCTCAGCAGGTCCACAGAGGGAGGGAAGGAGGGAAGGCAGGGCATGTTTTGTGGTGAGTGCGAAGGGTACAGGAAGCCCAGAGAGGTGTGCAGCTATGAGACCAAAGACACACCGAGGTCTAATCTCAGAAGGCTTCCCTCCCAGGCCAGCTCCTGTGTCTCCATCAGGGGTCCCAAATTCCAGTCATTTGCATCTGCCCACATTCCACCACAACTTACTCAACTTTACATGACACATTTACTTTCAAAGCGCTGGCATTTCTGGGCTCACACCCACAGGGTAAACGCCCATTGGAAAGGAAGACTTATCAGCATTGTAAAGGGAAAGCCAAAGACACTGGCTTTGTCTGGATGGCAGTGAACAGCGAGGAAAGCAAGAGTGTTGTGAAGAACCAGCTAGATGCTGCCAGGGCAAGATCCTTGGCTTGATCTCTGTGTGGAGAGGGGAGTGTGGCAGGTTATATAGAAACACAGAAGTCAGTCTGGGGTCAAACCAGGCTACTGCCCCCAATATATGCTGAAAAGTCAGTTTGGTACTGCAAAAGGACCACTCCCGTTCCCTCTCGCCTGCCCCGAACCTTGCTCCTGACATCTGTACTTCCTCTGACCTTCTATTGTGGATGAGTGTCAAGCTCAGGGCCACCTTGGAGCCTCTCACCAGATGGCACCCCGCCCCCAGTCAGCCCATCACCAGCTTCATAGACATAGACCCAACTCCTGCTTCTCCTGGACTGCGTAAATGGAATAACTTGCTTGGACAAAGACAAACAGGAGTGCCTAGGGCTGTCAGTTACACGAGCAGCTGGCCATCTTTACCAACAAAGAACAGTTTCCTGAGATTCTGCTTAGAAGCCTGCTTCAGGAGAAGATGGAGATAAAGGCTATACTGCCGGCTTTGTCAAGGTCTGCTTCCTCCTTTCCTCAGAAACCTGCCTGGTGAGAGTTTCCAGAAGCAGGGTTTCCTCCTTCTCTGGGCTCTCAGATGGTGATAAAGCCAAGTATTGATGGGGTGGGTGGGGCGGGAGAGTCTGTCAGAGAAGCCCTCAGTTCAGCACCATCTCTAGGAGCCCCTAACCTTGAGAGGCCTTGTCATGTTGGCCACACGGATGGTGTAGACGCCACTGGCGTTGGCTCCGGAGCGCTTGATCTCTGCACAGTCCTGGAACAGCTGCTTAGGGACCTTTAAGGAGACTGCAGCGGGACAAAGCAAACGTCAGCTGGAGGGCCAGGCATGGCAGTGCACATCTGGAACGCCAGCACGTGGGTAGCAGAGGTAGGAGCATCTTGAATTTGAGACCTACCTGGATCATAAGATCTTGTTTCAAAATAAAGAAAGGACGGAAAGGAAGAAGAGAAGGAGAGAGAAAGACTGAGAGGGAAAGAGAAGAAAACATCAGCTGGAAGCGAGCGAGGAGAGAGAGGAGACCAGGCTGCCACACCTGCCTGCTCTGTGCACACACTGGCTGGGGTGGTGTGGAGACAGGAAGATGAAGGTCTCTTCCAGCAGGGGATGGTGAGCTGGGACCATCCACGTGAGGTGGAGGGGTTTGTGGAGGGGAACAACATGTTATCAATATCCCCACATAGGAACAGCTCTCAGTGCAGGGGATGGGGCGAGGGAAAGGTTATCCGTGTCCACCGTGGGATCAGGGGACACTGGCACAGACAGGGTGAGGAAGGAATGGACAGCAAGAAGCCCGGGTTTCTGCAGGCTCAGCAACTTCAAATGCCAACCAGAGAAACCTGGCTGCAGGGCTGTGGCACAGTGCTCTGTCTGGGTGGATTGGCTGGAGCAGGATGCCCAAAGCAGGCAAATTGGAGCTGGGCTGCCAGGTTCCAGCACACAGAGAGGGCAGGTGACACCTGCCACCCACTAAGACACTTCCTACATCCCAGGGCAGGAAGCTGAAGTACACGGGCTCTCAGCCTCTCCCTCCTGTGGGGCCTGGGCTTTCCTGTGGCCCACAGACAGGCTGGATCCCCTGTAGCCCCAGTTAGAGACCACTCACTCTGCTCTTCCTGTCTTCAAGGGCCCAGTCTACTCCCTAAGCAATGTGTTCTTGAGATCAGGAGGCTATTAATTTAATGACTGCAATCTATCATGACCCTCTGGACACACAGGGAGTTAAAAATCATCTGTCTGTCTCATGTAGTAGGCTTGGAATGGGATTCTACTAGATCCCAATCTCTCTGGGAGGCAGGTACCTAAGGATGAAGTTAAAGTTGTGGAGGGGTGGTTATCAACACAAATAAAAAGACAGGATGCTACTGGGGGCGGGACTTCCCTTTTGGGCCTTACACCTGCATGGTGGCTCCCAAATTCTGGCATTGGAAGATATCCGAAGGAGGCTGTTCCATACCACAGATGAAATCCCAGAATGTTTCCTGAGCAGGGGTCTCCAGTGCCAACATGTCAGCAGCCCCCAGACCCTCACAACCCATGGGAATTGGGAGGCCAGACAAATACAGGGGAGGTATTGCCTTAGAGGTAAGCAGGGACAGGACATGCTGTACCTAACACATCAGGGCAGAGCTGGGAGCTGGTCTGGGTTCTCCAGCTATTCTCTCCAAGGTTCTGCTCACCCACCATTTCCCCAGTGAGCAAGAGCAACAAGAGCAGCCGGATGACAGTGCCTTTGCTTGGAACCATTGTGCTGGAGGGTTTCCTAGGAAGTCAGCTTCTGCAGAGAGCATCTTGGGGTCCAGAAAAAATGATTCAGGGGACAGCATAAAAATAAAATGGGACTGATATGTCAGTGAAACAGTTGGGTCGAATGTGTGCCCGGTGCTAACGCTACCCGGTTCCACCCCCTTCTGGCTCTAGGCACCATGCGAAGCCCCTGTGGCCTTTGGTGTGTTCTCTGCACAGACGTGCGGGAGGCTTCTGGAGGCTCCTGTCCTATCATGTAAGTGAGAGGTTGGGTGAGTTATGAGGTGAGGGAAGTAGTAGCCAGGCTTGAACTTTGCTCCCTCTACTGGTTAGCCCCTCCCCTCGCCACCCTTTCCTGGGGTTGGATATCTCATCTGAGTACAGGGAAGCTGGGCAGATGGATTGCTGCACTGGGGTTGCTATCACATGGACGGGGCTGTGTCCCTGTCCTCACTTTGTGACTCTGACTCTCTGAGATAGCTAGGATTTTCCCCCCTCTTCTCCACAGCCGTCACTGGCTGGGAGGAAGCTCTGCAGAGCAGGACGCTGGCTGTCCACCCAGCTTCAGCTCCTGCTGTCCCAACCTTCCCTCAGCTCCTATTCACTCAGCCTCCCATGGGTTCTCCATCCGTACAGAGGGCAAAAGCAACTCCCAGAAGTCTTTTCCTGGTGACAGTCAGACAAGTGGGCAGGTGTTTGGATGGCGAGGGATAGGTGCTTGACATACTCTCCCCCTGGGCTCAGGGAACAGACATTCAGCCACAGCGGGAGCAGCCGAGCTGTGGGCCTGCAGGGAAAGGCACCAGCCCTGGCCCTGGCCCTGGCTCTGTCTGTGAGAAACCCACACATGGGACTCATTCAGATTGTCTCGCTGCCAAGGCTGTGCACAACCCCATAATGGCTCCGGTCATTGCGTATCCTGTGGGTTAGAAGGCATCTACTTCTCCCACTCATGGCTTCCCTGGCCTGCTGGGCTTAGGGAGAAGCCACGGAGGATCCTTTGCCCCACTTCCCTACCAGCCTGGAACTCCTTCAAGTGCTTAAGCTAGTACCTTACCAAAGGCCCAGCCTCCCCCAGGGTGGTTGCTGATTGCCCTACAGCAGGAGGTCCTTTGGTACCTCGCCCGCCAAGCCAGTATCTACTCCATACAGCCTGTGCTTTCTGAAAGAAGTCCTACCCCACCCAGCCCCTCTTGGGCCCCTGCTGGCCTTAGGCTGAAGTACCCTCTTCCTGGCTCAGCCCCTTAGCCTTCTGAGCTGTGGAAGCTGTCAGTGGACAGCTTAGAGTACCTGGCATACAGTGGGCCCTCAATGGAGAAGCGCTAGTCCTCCTTCCCCTGAGACCTGCCAAGCAGTAGGAAATTTTGCAGGAGTCGGTGACCATGACAGCTGTGTGCTGCTGAGTTCCTGCCACCCAAGGCTCTGCCTGGCACACAGTGGGTGCTCAATAAATGCTTGTTGTCTGGGAGACCGCAGATGGAACTGGACGTGCTAGAGAGGACCGTGGAGCAAGGTGGGCATGCTTCTCGTTTCTGTGGCAGCCTGGGTTTGCCAAATTCTTCCCAGCTCCATATGGCTCTCCAGGCCTAGCGGCAGGAGCGCCAAGGGGAGCAAACTCTTGGGACTCATTGTGTCCAACCCCTCCATTTTATGGGGAAGCTGAGGCCTGGAGAGGCATGTATCAAGCGAAGCAAGAGGAGCTGGGTGGCAGTTATAGTGGCACATGGCTTTAATCTGACACTTGGAAGGCAGAGGCAGGTGAATCTCTGTGAGTTTGAGGTCAGCCTGGTCTGCATAACAAGTTCCAACCCAGAGCTTTCAGTTAAGAGTGATTTTAAAAGAAAAAAGAAAGAAAGAAAAGGGGGAACCGAGACACAGACTAGTCCACATAGGCTGTGGTTGTCTGTGTTGTTACCTCACTTCTATTCAGCAGATGGGGAAACTGAGGACAGGAGTGGAACAGGGGAATAGCTAAGGTCTCTTCCCTCCCGACCTTGGATCTCTATCCCAACCCATGCACACCCACTCCGCTCACCAGTGCGCTGGTTCTGGGCTACAATGCGGGCCAGGCGTCGTACTAAGTCCAGCAGCTGCTGCTGCTGCTGTTGCAGGGAGCTGGAATTGCTGCCGAGGGCCTGCAGGTTGTTCTTTAGTTTAGTCAGGGTCCCGATCTGCCGGCCGAGGAGGTTCTGCAGTTGTTCCCTCTTGTCTTGGAGGCTGTTCATCTGGGCCTGGTGCTGAGCTTCCAAAGCCTGCAGCCTGCTCTCCAGTGCCCTGCCAGGTGGGACACAGGGAGGCTCATGTCTCTTGGCAGGGATGCAAGGTCTCTTCCCCCAACGCTCATCCCACCCACTGCTTCCTTGGGGCTGAGTATGACAGCTACACACACAGCGCAGTGGCTCAGACTGCTGCAGGATGGCACAGCCCTGTAGTCTGTGTCCCCTGCAGCTCAGATCAAGGAGGAGAGAGAGGCCATGGAGTCACAGGAATAGGAGTGAGTGGAGGGACAGGGACACGTGACTGGGGGGCATCGCTAGTGTTTCTTTAGTTCTTCACTTGCAGTCAGGCCCTGGGTCATACTAAGTGAGTATTCCACTTCCGAGTTGAGCCTCATACAGCTCCATTAGCACAATAAGCCCAAGGCACATCCTGGTATAAAAAACAAAGACACATTTAAGAAAAGAAAGCTTTCCAGTCATCCCTTCCTCTCTAGGAGTTCTCTCCTGTCTGTGGGAGATGAGGTACGAGAGCACTGGTCGCATCTCTGGGCGGCTTAGTAAGAAGCTGGAAATGGGGACTGGGAAATAGACACAGAACAACTCTGGGAAGCTGGAGAAAGGAACAACATGCGCATCACTCAACTGCAGAACCACGCTCTGGGCTTTGGGCGTTGGGTTTCCCTGCCTTGTCTCTACCCCAGCGCTGTTTTTGTCTGTGTAAATTCAGGTGTCCCCAGTGCACATTAGTCCAGAGCACCAGACTGACCGTGAAGACAGATGCTGGGGACTGCTTTCTCCAGGACAGGGGCGTGGATGGTCAGGTCAGGTTGTGTACTGACAGTTATGGCAGCCAGTTGAAGTTCACAATGTGGACTGAAAGGTGTGAAAATTCTATCTTAATAAAGTAATGAAAATCTAAAATAGGCCAGATAGTAGTGGCGCAGGCCTTTAATCCCAGCACTCGGGAGGCAGAGGCAGGTGGATCTCTGTGAGTTTGAGGCCAGCCTGGTCTAGAAAAGCTAGTTCCAGGACAGCTAGAACGGTTACACAGAGAAACGCTGTCTCGAAACCAACAACAGCAATAAAAAAAAAAAAAATTAAAACAGGAAGAGAGAGATGGGTGTGGTGGCACAAGCCTATCATGCCAGTACCAGAGGCTGAGGCAGGAGCATAGTAAGTTTGAAGACAGCTGGGCTACATGGTGAGAACCCACCTCAAGCAAAACAAACTGACAACCAACCAACCAACAAACAAATAAACAAAACCAACAACAACATAAACTCCAAACAAGGGAAGTGTGTGGGGGCTGGGGGAGGAGACTGAGGGTTGAAACAGGTGGAGAGCTTGTTGGCATGTGCAAGGAACTGGGATCTATCGCCAGCACCACGACAAGAAGGAGAGTGGGAAGGGAAAGAATCAAAGGAAAATGACTGTCTCTGTCAATACCAAATCTGGGAGCCAGGCCCGCTGCCGCCTGGGCTTAGCCCCGCCCTAGCATCACCAGGGCTTGTTTGGATGCCAAACTTAGTTCTGATCCTTACTTAGCCCAACCTCACCCCAGCTTTGTCCCTCGTCCTGGCTCCATCCCACAGTGGTCCTTCACCCAAGTGCAAATCAAGGCCCCGGCCCCATCCCGATGTTGGGGAGCTCTAGATTCTCGCCTAGCTCCAGCCCCACCCTTGCTCACCTGTTGTGACTTTGTAGCCGCTGCAGCTCTTGGCTCTGCATCATCACCTGTCTTTCCAGCTTGTTGTTGGATAGTGAGTTCTCCAGCGTTGTGTGTGATGTCTGGTTTGGGACCTGTCTCAACAAGCAGGAGGATTGTGGGAGTATTGATATATAGGCCGAAGGGCCTGCTGCCACTCTTGAAACTTGCTAACCCACTGCAACCTAAGCTATGAGTTTCTATAGCTACTAGCTAACTACTATTCACAGGCTCTCCCTCATTTATCCAGTTTCTGATTTGCCCTTCCTCATTACTGCTATTGCACGCCAGTGCCAATCTTCTAGCCGTCTGGGCTCCAGAGGCATATCCTTGACCCCACATGAAATCGGTCTATCAGCCCCATCTTCCAAATGGCCCCTCACCACTTCCTTTTCACCTAAGGCCATATCGCATCTTGGCTTCTCCTAGTTAGCTTCAGCTGTCAACTTGACTGCCCAGAGTTCTCGAGGGAGTCCCAGTTAGGAGAGTGCTTCTCTCAGATTGGCCTGAGGGTATGTCTGTGGGGCATTTTCTGGATTGTTGATTGACTTAGAAGGGCCCAGCCCTCTAGGGATGATACTACTCCTGTGCAGGTGGTCCTGAGCCGAATAAGAAAGCAAACTGGGCACCGCTGTGGACAGCAAGCCATTGTGCAACCTTCATCCATGGTTCCTGCCTCTGTTCCTGCTTGAATTCCTGCCCTCATTTCCCTTGATGATGGACTACTAACTGGAAGCAAACGTTAAATAAACTCTTTCTCCCTATGTTGCTTTTAGTCATGGTGTTTATCACAGCAACAGAAAGCCAGCTAGCTCGCTGCCTGCTGCCTCTCATCCAGTGTCCTGCGCTGGCTTCACTGGGCTCCTTGCTCTTGCCTTTCCCCCTTCATCCCTTTCCTACAAAGCAGTCTGAGGCAGCCTTTCATGCTGTGGCCCCTCTGCTCAGAACCCTTCCATGGAAAGCTCATCCTCACTGGGCCCCTGACTCAGTTTCCCTCTATTGCTTCCTTGTTCTGTCTCTCAGGCCATTGCCCTCCTCCATATTCCTGGAGCAGCCCAGCCTCTACCTCTGAGCTTTTATGCATGCTGTTCTCCCTGTCTGGTATATTCTTCCTAGCATCTTGGTCCATATCTTATTAGCACTACATCCCAGTGTCCTTCTGACCTTGCTGTCTGGATTCATAGCCTCCCATGCTACCCATGCCCCCAGCACACCCCTCTTTCTCTCTGTGCCATGCTGGCGTCCTGACACAGCCACTGAGTAACACACAGGGGCAGTGTATCCCGCTTGCCTTTTTGGTACGGTCCAGGGCAACAGAAGTTTGACTGTTTTGCTTACAGCTCTAGCCTGGATCCGGGGTCTCAAGTGGTATCTACCACACACGAGGGCTTTAGCAAGCAGTTGCTCCTTCCTCCCCACTCCCTTGCTCCCTCCTTTGCTCCCCAGTGCCCAGTCCAGTCTTGTCACTGAGCTTTCACAGAGAAGTCGGACCCAGGACTGCAGTCTAGAGCAAGATGACTGGCTCTGTGGATGTGTCATCAGAGAGAGGAGGCCAGGGGATCTCAGGCCCAGGGAAGGCCCCTGACCTCACTGGGACAGTGGCAGAGAAAGGAAGCCCTCTGGTGGTTCTCCTGTTACCTGGGCTTCCACAGCAGTCAACTTGTGGGTCTGAGCCATGGTCTGGTTCACGACTTCGGCACCCAGTGCTGCTAGCATGGTGCTTGTCTGGTTCGGGACTGTGTGCTGTTTGGCCTGCACCAGGTTTGACCTCAAACTCTTCAGGATGGACTTCTCCAGCTGTAGGGAGACAGAGGGCTGCAGTGACAGGGCAGGGGCTGGGAGGAGCCTCCTGTCGCTCCCTCCCACAAAGCTCCATGGCAGAGTATGGATCAGCAGCTAGGGTAGACCCCTGGCTGAGACTGTGCCCTGTCAGGCCAGTGTTTCCCTTCCCTAGGTTTCCCCCACTGGCCTCTGTCTTTATTCTTGTTGCAAACCATCTGTCCCCCACTGGGCAGCCAGAAGGGTCCTGTTGAAACTAGGTGAGCCACCCCTCCTTTGCTCTACGTTACCCCAGGGTTCCCATCTTACAGGAAAAGCTAAAAAATCTGGATTTGCTGTTTCCTCCAGAGCCAGTCCACTCCCTCCTCCATCCTTCCCTTCATCTCTCGTTCTACTCCAGAGGCTGTGCTCCACACATCCCTCCTAGACAGCCATGCGCCCACCTTAGGCCTTTTCACATGCTACGTCCCCTGTACTCTCTCCAGAACCTCTCCACACACACGGTCACTCCCTCATGTCATCTCACTGACGTCACACTTACCAGTCGTTAGTTTCATGACAAGCATTTCTTTTGATCTCTCTCACCCTCCAGAGTGTCAGTTACAGGAAGCCAGGGATACAGTCTTGCTCAATATTTCATCTCCTACATCTAACACACCACCAGGTGTACAGTGGCTACTCAATAACTGTGTTCGAGGAAATGATAGGAAAAGGGGTTCAGCAAGGATCAGAGTGTAGCCCTTATGTCTTGCCTTTCCCCAGCTTCCTAGGGGAGAACTGGCCTATGGCAGAGGAGGGATGGGGTGGGCTCACATCTTTTCTTTGTACAGGTTTCCGTGTCCATCTGCCAAACCGAACTTTCTTTTAGCCCTGCTGTCTGCCAAACGACTGAACTCATAGCATCCAAGGAAGGGCCCTGGACGCCTTGAGCTGGCTTGCTTTCTTTGGCAGGGCTGTTATTCTTCCTGAGAGGCCATGGCGCTGGTGTGGTGGGAAGCCAAGATCAAGCTGGAGAGGTGAACAGCGAGTCCCCAGGCTGAGCCTCTGCTTCACTGCTCCAGAAAGGGGCCCTTGGAAGGCCAGGGCTCTCAAGGAGGGATGGGGATCTTGAATGGGGGTCTGGCTCCCTTGGGTTGATTCTTTCTTCATTCTCCGACTCCTCTGCCCACCCATCTCTTCCTGCCATGAGCACTTCCGGTGTATGCTCCACTGCCAAGACCCAGCGGGCATAGGGAGAGCACTGGGAATGCCTAGAGAGTGGTCCATGGATCAGCCTCACCTGGAGCTGGTTAAAACGTGGGTTTCCAGACCTCGTCCAATACTACCGAAGGTGGAGCAGCTGTGTGTTCTTTATAAAACTGAGACCTTGAAGTGGAGCAGCCTGGACCATTGCCAGGCCTCTGCCCTCATCTTCCTTCTTCCTCTGCATCATCACTTTTTTTTTTTTTTAAAGATTTATTTATTTATTGTGTATACAACATTCTGCCTCCATGTATGCCCACACGCCAGAAGAGGGCACCAGATCTTATTACAGATGGTTGTGAGCCACCATGTGGTTGCTGGGAATTGAACTCAGGACCTCTGGAAGAGCACCCAGTGCTCTTAACCTCTGAGCCATCTCTCCAGCCCCCCCCCCAACCCTTTCTTGCAGCACATGGAGGATATATGCTCACAGATCCATCTAATAACTAGGACCCTCCCCCTCCAGTTGCCTCCCAGTTTCTCTATCCCCGGAATCTTGGTCTTTACCTTCGTCTTGTTTGAGACAGGGTCTCTTGTCCACCCCTGCAGATTAACTGGCCTGAGAGCTACTGGGGGATTTCTCCAGTCTCAGTCTCCCATCCTGCAGGAGGGCTGGAATTGCAGACATGTGCTACTAGCACCTTGCTTTCCTTGGGTTCTGGGGATCCAAACTCAGGCTTGTGTGGCGAGGGCTCTATCCATTGGGTTCATCACTAGTCCTGCCAAGATCCTTTAATTCACCTTGTTGTGATCTCCTTGACCCCTTGTCTCATATTGTAACTATCACCAGCATAGCTGCAGGACACACACACAATCAAACACACTCTCCTCTTACAACCTGGGCACTGCTGAATCCTCTTTCTTATGGTTCAGTCTTGGTCTCTTTGCCTTTTTATCCCTTCTTTCCCTAGGCCAGGGGTCCTCAATAGGGGACCAGACTGTCTGTGAAGAGATTTCAGGAGTCCCTGGCATTGAGTGAGTGCAAGGTGACACTGGACATGGATTTGTGATTGCAATTTGACATTTTCATCAACTTTAGCCCAGGCCACAAAGAAGAGCTGGCCCAGCGTGTCTTGTGGCTCCATGACAACGAGAAATTCTGAATGCTTGCATCCTTAGCCTGATATCTACAGAACCCACCCTCTCCCCACTCAGTATGACTATGGAATTATAGGAGTTACCAGCTCATCACTGGATGAGGCAACAACTTCACTGTCAATTTGGTCTTTAATATTTAGACTATAGCTACAGTATTAGTAGATGCTCTTCTAAGGGCCTTGATTTTAGTTTTTCTTTTGTGTGTGTGTTTGTGTGGTTTTTTGAGAGAGGGTCTAGCCCAGAACTTAGGAGACTGGTCTTGAGTTCACAACAACCCTCCTGTTTTAGCCTCCTGAGTGCTGGGGTCATGGACATGTACCACCATCCCTAATTGACTGTATATGTTTCTAAGAAAATGCATAGGCTCTCTCTGGGGCCAGACATTGAAGGACTCAGCGCTCCAAAGCCCTGGGATATTGCACGTGTGCTTTGGCCACTCCTGAGACTTTCATAGTTCATGACTTACCAATTCCTATGAGAAATTCTTCCTGGGAACCTCTCCATAGCTACACAGGTTTCAGACAAGCATCTCTAAAACTGGATATGGGAATTCCAGCACTTGGAGGTAGGCAAAGGGCTGTGTAATGTAAGGGTATCTGCAGCTACCTAGTGAATTCAAAGCCAGCCTGGGCTACTTTGAGACCCTGTCTCAAAAACAAATGAGTAGAGAGAGAAATAAGGAAATGAGCACCAGACAACTAGCTTTTCCCATACCCAGCAGAGGCCCGAGTCCTCCCTCTTTCCCCGTCCCTGGATCTCAGTCCTCCCCCATTTGTTCGTCTCAGCGAATGGCCCCACCCAATCCTGAAGGCCCCAACCCAGACTTTAATCTTGACTTCTTTTCTTTTATCCCACAATCCTGCTATTAAGTCTATCTGCTGAGCTCCCAGGAAGAACTTACAGTCTGTTCGCCTCCTCCCTCAGTTCCCCAGGGACACTACTGGGTGGCTGGCTGGGCCCACCAGTGGCTAGGGTGCACGGGGCAGTGCCAGGTCTGCCTGATGACTCTGCTCAACATGAACCTTCTAGAACTTGGGTCAGATGCAGACTCCAGGGCCCTGAGCTTCTACTTAGACAGTCAGCAGCAAGCTCATTTCTGAGTAGAGAACTTTCCAGAGAGCTCTCTACACGTCAAGGCTGATGTGGATTCTACACACTGTAGGTTTCAAGTTAGAACCCACATATAGGAAAGCCCAGGTTCCATGAGGCCTCCCTCAGTCTATAGAGCCAGGCTGAGGACTCACGGTGACTTAGGGCCCTCTTGAGTGATCAGGGCTCTCTAAAAACAGACTCACTGATTTTCCCCACTGGGCCTGTGACTGTAAGTAGTTGGGCGGGGCTTAAGCCATCCACAGCTGGATCCTGTTATCCAGTGGGCTAGCCCACCCACTGGCCTCGGCCCTCGGCAGATAATCCCAGCCAGATGGCCTGGTTCAGTCAGGTTGGGGTTCTGGGTACTAAAACCAGCCTAGACAGGCAGCCAGGGCTGGCCCAGGCCGAGGCACCAGTCAATGGATGTGGAAAGAAACCCTCTTGAGAACCTGACCCAGGCAGGGTTCTGCTGTTATCCGGGTATCACTCCACTAGGATCAGACCATCAGAATCTTTCCTAGCCCCTTGGAGCAGCCAGTTCTCAGACCTGAGCCACAGCATTCCCTATCCCCAGTGTGCACCATTCCTTCACCTTCAAGCCCCCACTCTGCTGCCTTCCTGTTTGTGCGCCCTGGAAGCGTTCTGCATGCTCCTGGACCTCACTTTCCAAACATGTTCTATGAAGGCAGTAATTACAATCCTCTCTTTGGAAGAAGGCATGTGGAAGGAGCAGAGGAGAGGAAGGAAAAGGAGATGTCTCAGCAGGCAGAGACTCAGGAAGAAAGGAAGGGTCCTCCATGCAGACCCCAGTATGTAGTTTTGGAGACTGAGCAGGTCCAAGAGAGCCTGCTTTATTGCTGTTATCTATACAGATGGATCTTAATTGGCAAAGAGCTGAATAGCTGAGCCCCAGTCACCCTGTGGGCTCCACTCCAAGAGAAGGAACAAACGAGTCCTTAGTGTACCCAGCCACAGTGACAGGCTTCCAAAGCGAAAAACACAGACTCAGTTTCTGCAGATGTGGGACCCCACCAGTGGGGCATTTGAGCAAGTCATAATCTCCATTCACGAGGCCTTGAGTGTGCATGTGTGTCTTCAAAGGGACACGAGAACTTTTAGGGTTGCTGGCAATACCCTATACCATGAGATGGCAGTACATGGATTTTGCTATATGTGGATTATGCCTCAATAAAAAAGAAACCCAACACAAGGTTCTAGAGAATGTCCCAGAAATATGCATTATAATTTGAACTGTTTTCTTATACCAACATGGGATCTTGAGTTTCGAGCACATACCCACTCAGGAGTATTTGTTGAACCCTTGCTACATAACCAGCCCTGCCCTTAGTACAGGGAGTCAGGGATGAACAAAATCAACAAGTATTCTGTTTCCAGGGCCCCTACTAGGCAAACAAGTCAACCTGCAGTAGTGATATACACCATGAACAAAACCAGGCAGGACAAACACTCAAGGCAAGCTGGCCAGGGTCATTTGGGCTAAGAGGAAGAGATCCCAACAGCCAGAGGAAAGCCAGGATGGAGGTGGAGGGAAGGCAAGGATGAAGGCCCCAAAGCAGATGGAGGTATGTGTGGGATTTAAAGGTCGAGGCTGGTGAGAGCAATATACTCCATGTGTCTTTCTGGGGTGCATGAGGCTCAGGGTTCAGAAAAGCCACTGTTATAGAAAGGGGGTCAAGCCTTGGATCAGCGGTGGCCACCACTTGGCCTCAGACAAGTGTCCCCATCTACCTGAGACTGTCCACTGAAACAGGGATAATCACAGCTTCTACCCCCAGGGTTTCTAGGAGCGCTGTTGAGATGACTAGGTAAACAGCTTGGTGTGGTTGTGTAACCAGCAGATGACAACCCTTAGTACACGTATGCTACAGTTACCTCCTGGCAATGCTGGCTGACACCACAGCTGAGCCTCTTCCTTGTTCCATTGTTTCTCTTCAGATGTGCGCGAGTGAGCATCGCCACGGCCAGACCAGAGTGCCATCCACAGTGCGGACTCATTCCTGCCACAGTGGAGATCCACTCCTGTGTGACATGACCCTACTCTTGTGGAAGGAAGATGCGGGTGATGTGTGCTGTGTGTGCACAGATGGAGGACAAGGACAGTAAGCTGTTAGCCAGCGTGACCAACCTCTGGGAGGAGTGACAGTGGGGGACAGCCATCTTCTGTTTGTATTACACATCTCAAATATGTTTGTATTTCAAAAGCGCAATGAAAGGCCAGAAAGATGGCTCAGTGTGTAAAGGAGCAGCCAAGCCTGATGACCTGACTGTGATCTCGGGAGCCCTCATGGCAGAAGAGAACCACCTCTTGCAAGTTACATTCTGACCTCCACACATATGTATATGTGTTCGTGTTTACATGCATGTGCGTACACACTGAAATAAATAAACATCAAAATTATATTGTGGATGAATACAAGTATAATTAATGTATTTAGCAGCTAGCATATATGCCAGGCATTCTTCTGTTCCTTTGAGAAGTCTCACTATGCAGCCCAGGCTGGCCTCAAACATGTGATCCTCCTGCCTCTGCCTCCTCAGTGCTGAGATCGTAGGAGTGTCCCACCTTGCCTGACACTACCAGGTGTTCATTTTTTTTTCCTCAAAGATTTATTTCTAAGTGTGTGTGTGTGTTTGTGTAAGTGTGTGTAAGTGTGTGTGTATGTGTGTAAACGAGTGCTGGTGCCCACAGAGGCCCGAGGAGTTGGATTTCCAGGTAACTGCGAGCTGCCTGATGTAGGTGCTGGGAATTGAATTCCGAGCCTCTTGGAGAGCAGTTATGCACCTTTGTCCGCTGAGCCATCTCTTCAGCTCCTCCACCAGTTAGTTTTCCCTTGTGTCCTTGGATTCCCAAAGGATCTCTTAGTAGAATTCAGGGAATCTGCACACTAAAAAAATGATATTTTCCCTCCAAATAATCTCTTGCTAAAGTGAACTTTTCTTATATGGATGGGATTAGGCCAGGAGCGACCAGAGGAAATGACAGATATACTCATGTGTCACATACCTGTGGGTATTTACAGTGGAGGTGTGTCCCCAGCTCCCAGTGACAGAAGGGACATGAGTCCCTTGCTAGATCACTGTGTGCCTGTGATATTGTGCACAGAATGGAGCAGCTCTGAGACCAGATCCACGCAGTCCAAGGATGAATAGAGAAGCAGGATTGGCTGTATCAGACACAGATCTGTTTCTAGGAACTCACAAGGCAATTTGTTTCCTTTGTTTTGAAACATTTAATGTTGTGTGTGTATGCACCTGGGTGTGGAGGCCATGGGTCAACTCAGATGTTTCTCCTCAGGTAATTTTCTTTTCCTCCCTCTCTCTCTCTCTCTCTCTCTCTCTCTCTCTCTCTCTCTCTCTCTCTCTCTCTCTCTCTCTGTGTTTCAGTTTCAATTCACATGTCTCTAATTTTAACTCTTTAATATGTTCCTTTTTAAAAGTCAGGTTCTCATGTAGCTCAGGTTGGTCTTGAACACCCAGTTCCTCCTGTCTCTACCTCCCAAGTGCTAGGATTACAGATGGGCTCCACATTTGGCTACAATTTTAACTTCTTCTGAAGGCAGATATAAAAACACACGGTTTAAAATTCCAGGGAGCCAAGAGGAGTAGTGTGAACAGCAAGTCCTCCATCGCTGTCCAGCTGCAATTCCTCTTGAGAGAGGTCCCAGTGGCCATCTGCATAGCTGAGTCTATTTACACCCCCTGCTCTGAACTCACTCAGTACTTGCTTCCAAGGGGAATGGCCGAGTTACAGGAATGCTCCACCAGGCCATGCTCTGCAAGGGCCCCTGGGCCAGAACCACTGAGTGCTACAGAAGGAAGGGAGCATTTCTCTCTGGAATCTGGTAGAAGCTTTCGCCTCCTACCTCCCCCGAGAGCCGGCAGTTCCAGCACAATGAATATTGACTGTGCAGGCTGCCAACACACAGACAGTATTCTCTAGATATCAAGATGTTTTCAAAGAAGAACGTCAAAATAGCGATGAGTCACGCTTAAGGTCTAAGCACAGAAGACCTCCCTCCTTTCCACACTGTAACCTGCAATTTGTGAGGAATCTACAAGAAATGCCATTTACAGTCAAAGGAATGTCTTAGGCCCCTTTCACCCGTATGACCCATGGTTTTATCTTATGAGATTGTTTCCCATTCTAAGAGCCTCTAGAACTACCCTATAACCCCACTTTTTTATAAAGAAGGTAAAAAGAGAAAAATTTTCTTAGCAATCTTTTGAGATGTAACCCTAGAGTCATTAAAATCAAAACCGAAAACATGGTTTCTGCTGAGACGCTTGAACGAGACCTTAAGGATCCACACTTGAGGGTGCCGTCTCCTTTTCTAAAGTGTGTCTTTCTGCTAGTCCCATGCTTGAAGTTTCTTATTAAAATAAAATCCAACTGTAGCTTCATTCTGAATTCTTTCCTGCAACAAAGTCAAGAATCCAAGCTTCCCCTGAGTAGGTCTGTGAGAAGGAGTCTCTTGCCTTCCCTCACACTGCTTGTGATATCACCTGTAGTGACATCACCTGGGCTGTGATCTAGAGAGCTGCTTTCCTCACACTGTGATATCACCTGTAGTGACATCACCTGGGCTGTGATCTAGAGAGCTGCTTTCCTCACACTGTGATATCACCTGTAGTGACATCACCTGGGCTGTGATCTAGAGAGCTGCTTTCCTCACACTGTGATATCACCTGTAGTGACATCACCTGGGCTGTGATCTAGAGAGCTGCTTTCCTCACACTGTGATATCACCTGTAGTGACATCACCTGGGCTGTGATCTAGAGAGCTGCTTTCCTCACACTGTTTGTGATATCACCTGTAGTGACATCACCTGGGCTGTGATCTAGAGAGCTGCTTTCCTCACACTGTGATATCACCTGTAGTGACATCACCTGGGCTGTGATCTAGAGAGCTGCTTTCCTCACACTGTTTGTGATATCACCTGTAGTGACATCACCTGGGCTGTGATCTAGAGAGCTGCTTTCCTCACACTGTGATATCACCTGTAGTGACATCACCTGGGCTGTGATCTAGAGAGCTGCTTTCCTCACACTGTTTGTGATATCACCTGTAGTGACATCACCTGGGCTGTGATCTAGAGAGCTGCTTTCCTCACACTGTGATATCACCTGTAGTGACATCACCTGGGCTGTGATCTAGAGAGCTGCTTCCAGCCCTCTTCCTACCCGCTCAGCTACAGTGCATGGCTCTTCCCTAACCGGGTCCCCAGCATCCCAGAGGGGAGTGTGATGGTCCCCCCAAATGAGTAAGCCGAAGCTGGGAGAGCCCAACATTGCCCCTGAAGCTGGTAAACAGAATTGCTTCTGCAGGCCCGGCCTGAGTCGTTAGCAGTCTGAGGCAGACTCTGAAGACGGCACGGGAGAAGAGAGCAGGGCCAGGTACAGGGTCACGGAGGAGGTTGATGTGACCGTATGTGGCAGAGGATGTACAGCTCACAGGCAGGGTTTGGGTCCAGCTGTTTGCATTTCCTGCTTGGAGGAGACAAGAAGAGGCTGTGCATCCTAGCACAAAATACAAAATGGCTTTTTATGCTGGGAGGAGGGGGCAGAGGCAGGAGCATGATGGCCTTGGTGAGGCTTTGTCTTTGTAGCGGGATGCTTCCTCTCCCTGTCTTTTTATATACACGAACCATTTCAGCAAACACTTAAAGCGCCCAAAGGAATGTAAGGAAACCAAGCTGGAGCTGATGAACAGGCCCAGAAAGGCTTTCTGCGTCTCCAATCAAGCTGAAAAAAATGGACGAGAATGCTGGCAAGGAGCAGACTATGCCAGGCTGATGGGCAGTGCTGGCCCCTCTCTCCTGTCCTCTCCCTCTGAGATCAAATCACACCACTGTAGAGCTTCCTGAGGGAGGTGCCCACAGTTGCTCAGAAATGATCTTCCTTCATTCACCCCTGCACGGTGGACCTGCTGTGCTATGGACCAATGGAGGCTGGGCTAGGGCGAGGAGTAGGGATCCACAAGGCTCTGCTGGCCCCACTGCCTGAAGGAAGTGGGTCCCCAGGTATCCCTTTATCTTGAGACCCCACCAGATAGTTTTCGGGTCTCATTTTACTTTGTCTTTACTGGAGGAATTTATTATAATCCCCACTTTGCAGATGAGGAAACTGAGGCTCAGGGAGTTTTAAAAAAAGGCTCTGTGTAAGTGGAGAGACCTGAGTTGACCTGGGTACCGACTCCAGTGCCAATCCCCTGCCTTCTCCAGCTCCACAATGGTGTTTCCTGGGAGACAAGCCCTGCCGGTCCATCAGCCTTCTTGATACCCACACTTTAGTGCCATCTCTCCTTCTGAAAACAGAACAAGTTGCTGCAAAGACAGTTGGCAGGCATGCAGCTGAGATCCCCAAGTCATCCTGTGGCCTGGCCAAGGATGGAGCGGTACAGCCGGGATCCCAGGCAGAGGATCTGCACCCCCTGGATTTTAAGCCTCCACAGCTATGGGAAACTGGCCTTGGTACTTAGAGCATGGCTCTCCTCTGATCTACATTCCCTGACCCTGCGATCATGGATGGGTCACCCCATCTCCCGGTGCCTGTTTCCTCATCACTGTCTCATCTCCTGGGGTCACCATGAGAATGAAATGCTAAAATCTACACAAAGTACACAGCACAAATGTGTGCTACACAGAAAGTGCCCAGTGAATGTCAACCTTAATTTCTCCTGTCCTTGACCTTGGTTATGCTGGGAGTCAGGGTGTACGCTTTCACTTCCTAAAGAAGCCAGCCATACAGATGATTTCCCCCAGAGGCCCTCCGCTGGTCAATGCACCCTCAGGACATGCTCCTCACCACAGCTGTTCCAGGTCCTGGGGAGCCCTTGAGGTCAGCACAGCTGTATTCCAGGGCCCCTCGGAGGCTGAAGTAACCGAATGTTGCTGAGTTTGAGGTGACCGAATGTCGCGGAGGAAGTACAGCTCATGGAGCCGTCTGGGGCTTGCACTTCCTGTTGTCAGGAAAACAGGGAGGATGTGCCTCCTAGCCCGAGCTCTCTAGGCACTGGAGGAGACAGAGCTAGATACTCGTGGCCCTGGCCCACAGGCTGACTGGCCAAGCCACATGAACAAATAAACCTGTCCCTCTGGGGGCAGGATGAGCCTTAGGCAGCCGCTGTTGCTGCCTCCGGTTGAGTATCAGCCAACTGCTCGTCCTGGGCCAGGACTCCCGGAGCAGCTCTTGAACCTTTCTTGGAAAAGTCATCCTGTTCCTCTCAGAAGCAGAGGCTGCCACTCCACCCCATCCCCCGCATCGACTGCCCAGAAAGCCAGTGGAGAGGTTAGGAAACCAACCCCAAGCTATTTCATTCGGCAACCAAGATTTATTTCTTGTGGCAACTGAGATTTATCTCTTGTTTGCATAACCGAAGACTGAAAATGCCAAGAATTTACAGGCAGCCTGGGGAGGCCAGGGCTTCTGGGAGCCCCTGTCAGCCTGGGAGGGTCTTGGGTGGGGCCAGGACCCCACACTAGGTTCCTGCCAAATGCCCTCCTGACCCTTGGCCTGCAGGCCAGGCCACCGGGCTGAGGGGCCCAGATAATCTGTTTGCTGCCAGGAGGCTGCACACCAGTGGAGCCGACTTCTCTCCCTGTGGCTGCCGACAGAGGGGGCAGAGGGACTCAAGCCAAGCAGCTTGGCTGAGGGTGGGCACCTTGGGGTCCTGGGTCCAACTCTCCAGATTGGACATCCAGAGAGGTAGAGACAGGAGAGGTGGCTTAGGAACTTTGGTGGAGAGCCTGAAGGAGACAGGAAGCGACAGGGAGAGGGAGAGAGAAGCGCAAGGTGACGGAGGAAAAAAAGGAGGGATGGAGGGAAAGAGGCAGAGAGACATAGAGAAAGAGAGACAGATAGAAGACATACAGAGACAGACCAGACAGACAGAGACAGAGATAGAAGAAAAGCTAGGAACAGGGAGGCAGAGAGATCGTGGGGCAGGCCTCAGAACCCTATGGCAGTGCTCACACAGAGCAGACGAGGAAGCACCGGACCTGAGTTCCATGGGTGATGTCTGCTCTTCCCCGGTGGCCTTAGAGACTCGGGAAGACATGCTGTTCTCTGACAGTGGATACTGGCTAGGGCCCAGCCCTGGCGTCTGGAGTGGGTGTTCCTCATTCATAGACAAAGAGATGAGGGGACAGAGAGAAGCCAAGGAAGGCACTCTATGGCTGGAAGACCCGAGACTGGTAAACACCGTGAGAAGTAACAGAGAACCCCAGTAAGGAAAGGCGGGGCTATGGGGTATCAACTGTGGTCAGGCATTCTCCTTCTAGGTCTCAGGCGAGGAGATCTTTCCTGCTCTGCGTTATATCCGCTGTCCAAGCAACGGTCCTGGTCATCCTGGTAGGTCTGTGGCTAACCATTGTGCCACACTACTCAGCAGGTCTGTGGCTAACCATTGCGCCACACTACTCAGCAGGAATTCCTTTCATTCACTGTCCATGCCCGCCCCTCATCCCTCCTGGCCACAGCAGTTCATCCAGGTAGAGAGGCACGGAGCTGAACTGAGCATCGTCCAGCCCACGATAGGCATTGTGGGTCATGAGCCACTGAACAGAAGCTTTCTGGGAGGAGAGAGGGGTGGGGTGAGTAGGGTAAAGAAAGGCAAAGGAGGGGTGCAGGGAGGAGGAGTGTGAGAAGGAAGGTGAGGCTGGGGCTCACACGACTGTGGGTGGTGGAACCCCAGCAGCCACACAGTGGGGAGGTGGTGGCTACAGGCTCCCTCTAGCATTGCCCTCCAGCGTCCAGCTTCCACAGTCAGGAGAAGACATATGCAGTTGGACGTTCATTTGCCGACCCCTCCTGCCTCAGGTTCCTCATAGGTAAACTGCAGGAACAGACAGGGAACTAGAGATATGCAGGTCGGTGCTGGCTGCTTAAACCTGCACCAGGGAGGGGCTCCCTTGCAGCTCAAGAGAAGGAACTTGTGGTGGAGCGCTTGGGTAGGCTTAGCAGCGCTATGTGAAGATATGATCAGGGAATGTTTCCAAACTCTTAAAAAAAAAACCCAAAAAGGAAACTTGGAGGTTTGATGGCCCCGAAGCAATGCCAGGAAGGGACAGGAGCTTAAAGAGAGTCCCAGCTGCAGCCACAAAAGGCACAACTTCCCTGCCTTGGATGAGAAGCATGTTCAAGGGGTATGAATGTGTATGGGACAATGGTGTGTGTGTGTGTGTGTGTGTGTGATTATTCAAAGGAGGAGGAGTACACATCTCAACTGGGGGCAATGAAAGGCTCAAGCCTTTCATTCAGGGTTCACGTCTGTTTGCAGAGGACCCTAGAGCAAATACCCTGGACTCACCGAGGAGCCACTGAGAAGAGAATGCCCTGGGCATTGTCTGGCTAAATCTTCCTAGAAGAGGGCAGTGCTATTCCTTTTTGAGGCCTGGGGAGGCAAGGCCTCTTCTCTCAGTCATGAAGGGAAGGAGCAACTGAAGCTCCAGGGTCAAAGTTCTCCCCTCTGGGCTCTGCTGCCACCCAAGGAGGTAACATTCAAGCCAAGAAACTTCTAGGCAGGTGGAGGTCCACGGGTCTGATGTGTAGTAGGCTTTACAGGGGTTGGGCGACCAGGTGTGAATGCTAAGGGCTGCGAAAGCGTGTGCTCAACCCAAGAGGCCCCTTACCCAGAAGATGGCAAGACTACCCACCAGAGACTGGCCCAGGTTGGGAACCTGTTGAGAATCCAGCATGGGTGGCTGACATTCCTTGCCTGAAGGCATGCTCACTGCCCTTTGTTCCATGTGAGTAAGAGGGACCGTGACTGAGTTCAGAGTTGGGGTGACTCAGGTGTGGACTGTGCTGAGAGCCTACAAACCCATCAACCCACTGCCGCTGCACCAACTGCATGGTGCCGGTGTCGTTCCTGCCACTGGGACACAGCAGAAAGGGTGCCTGAGAGTCTCATGGTGTTCTCAGTGCCCCCCTGACCTACTGTGAGATAAGGAAATGAGCTTGTTCATCCACAACTAATGAGGGATTCCTGGCCCACCAATGTGAGGTCAGGCTGGAGGACTCTCCCATCATTCCTCAGTCCCACAGGACTCCCTGGATTATGAATTTAGGTGGGTGACACCCAGGTAGGATCCTGTACCTGGGTCAAGTGACTGGTCTCAGTGATCATCAAATCAAAATCTTCTACTGACTCTGCTGTTTCCCAGACACTAGTACTAGGGGGTTCAAGGACGAAAGATTGGGACCTGGGGTAGGGAGCTAGCAGGAAGTAAAGGCAGTGTCTAAAGGAGCAATGGAAAGTCCTGTGTAAGCGAGCACAGAGAAGCCAACAGCTGGTACAGGTGGAGCTAGGAGAGACAGACTGGGTGTAGGAAGAGTGCTTCTGGGCAGACCTGGGAGAGAGGATGCTGCTGGCCGCCAGCACTGTCCTGAAGTCTAGGAAGTTGAGCTGAGTTGTGGGCATAGGATTTGGGACCTGGGAAGTGACTTGAGGAGGAAGAGGAGGCAGAGTATGGGTTATAGCTGCTGCTGTTCCCAATACCTCCAACTTCCTGAGCATGGGGGATGCTTGGGGGATGATTAAACGCGGAGGAGCAGACCAACAAAGAGAGGAAAGTCCCTAGGGACGTGGGGGTGGAGATGAAGAGGGTGAGGGACCCTATTCCCTCTGAGCCTGAGGAAGGTCTAGGGACAGGGAGGCATGGGACAATCCCCATAGCTTCTATGGTTTATTAGAACAGGGGACACATCTGGTGCGAGGTGGATGGGGAGGGGAAGGGGAAGGTTAGAGAGGAAGGCTTGACTCAGACATCTCATAGACCTTGGGGACAGCTGCCCACAGAACCATGCTCCGTGCAGCATGGAGCAGCCAGTGTGGGAAGTCGAGAAAGCCTTCCATGGGGACAGGGACACAGGATGGGGGTGGGCTAGAGATGCTGAGGGGCAGGAGGCAAGGAGCAGCATCTGGGATGCAGCAGGGACCGGAGGCTGCATGTGTGGTGGGGGTGGGCATGTAAAAGCATGTGGGGACAGGGCTTCAGTACATGTAGCATAGCCTGCTCATTACAGGGGGATCATCCAGGTGCATTATACTGATATAGGCTCGTGTGTGTGAATCCCAAAAGTGCATCTTCTACGCGAGAGCAAACCTTTCCTACCGAGTGTATGATTTAAGAAGTCCAGGGTCTAGCAAGACGGCTCAGCAGATAAAGATACTCGCTAATATGCCTGATGACCCAACTTTGAACTCTGGGACCCAGGTGGTGGAAGGAGAGACGTGACTCCCACAAGTATCCCTTGACCTTTACATATGTGACATGTACATACCAACATGCATGTACACACAGATAAGTTAATACATGTAATAACAATGTAAAAAAAAAAAACCAACAGTCTGGAAACCACAGGGGTGAGAGAGGCGTTCTGGATGCCATTGTCCCGTTTGGCTCATTGTCTACCAGGCACGTCCACTGTCTGCCTTGTTTTAAACCTCCATGGATTGGTTCAGTCCACTCCCCCCACCCCCAGTGGCTCTAGATCTCCTTCTCTTTCTTAGTGAGTGACCGCATCCAGGTCCCACAGGACAGGATCCTGCCCACACGCTCATAGACCAGTTTGTCTTCGACTCTATACCCAGTGCTTACCTAGATTGACACTGCTCGCACCATCTCCTGGAAGTGCAAGAGGACCTGTCAGGTACCCTTCTTCCTGGCCCCAACTGCAGCGATGTACTCACCTTTTGGTTCTTGGTTCCAGTTTATCAAGGAGTCTCAGCATGAATCAGAACCAGATAGCCATTCTATAGACTCCAGACCGTCATGTACGGAGCTTGCAGTATCCATGGAGACCTCACACCTGACCTCCCAGAGGCCACTCTACGCAGTATGACTTTTACTTAAACCAAATCTACTAGTCTCAGCCTGCTCACAACACTGTGGTAGCCAAGTCACTTAGACACCAAAGTTCCAGAGGGCCTTTGCGGCCCGATCATCCCTCCATGAATGCCCCTTCCCCACCCCAACTTAAGTGCTCTTCTTGCCTCACCTCTGCTAGGATGCCTTCCAGGTACCCATTTGCTCTCTTCACTTCCTCAGAGATTCTCCAAGGATCTGACTGAGAAAGCCAACCTGTGCCTTCTTCCTGTCTCTGCTTGTGTGAGGACCCACACAAGCAGACAACGTTTTCGCGCCCTTTCCTCAGCCCATTAGATAAGAATGTACTGTCCTGTTCCTGTGGGGATGCCCATACTTAGAATGGTCCTGACTCATATTCAGCAAATTCCTCTTAGATGAATGAATGAACATCTGACTTCCCGGCCACATGGAGATCAGCCTTGCATATGAGGCCTGATAGCCATCCTCATCCCACGTCCTCTCTGAACCCCACATCCCAGTGGCTCTATGCAACATAAAGCCCCAGCCCCTCTGGCTTGGGATGAACATCTCTTGATGTTCCACCTGATAATAGGGCAGTCTCCTAGCCGCCCACTAGCCCGCCACACAACCCCAGCTGTACCTTCAGCAGCCACTGCGTATTATTCGCTAGTATCTTCTCCAGCTGGCTCACACGCTGGGCCCGCTGGGCTCGCAAGTCTGCTGGGGGCAGCCTGGAGGCAGTCAAGTCCCCCTGGAGGCTGTTGGTCTCAGGTGCCACAGGCACCAGCTGGCAGAGATCAGGCTCAGGCAACACAAAGGTGTAACTGCACTGGCCGTGCTGGACCCGGTAAATATTGCGGTGCCCACCGGCTGCTGACCCTCTTTGCCAGGCTGTGGTCATGGTGGTCAGCAGGAGGAGGCCACCTAGCAGCATGGTTGGTTGGCAGAGCATCTCAGAACAAATGGTGATGAGAAGATCTTGTCAGAGGTACCAGGGTGGGCACCCACCCACAGCCAGCACTTGCCCAGATGTGCTGTGCAGCTGGGCAGCTGGGGCCTGTGAAGACAGACTGTGGCTGCAGATTCCGACTGCTATAAGTCCTGAGGGCCAGCTCTTCTGGGCTATTTATACTCAGGGCAGTCACAGCTGCTGGCTTCCCCTGTGAGGCCTCGCCTCCTGCTCCCCCCCAACCCCCCAGGCACCTCTGTCCTCTCTCTGTCCCTTTCTGCTTCTGAGGCTTTGATTGTGCAGTGGGGCCTGTCCTCCCTGGCCAGACTCAAGGCTGCCCATACACACACACACACACACACACACACACACACACACACAGGCATGCACATGCACACACTGGACCACAGCTCTTGCAAGGCTCCCTCCCCAGTGGGAAGCATCTGAATCTTCTTCCTCTCCTCTCCCCAGTTTTTTCTTCCCTCCACCCCCACCCTTGTCCCCCAAACACTGGTTCTCAAGTTTCGGCCCCTCCACCACCTTCCCCCTCTGATTCCAAGTTAGGCTTGGAACACAAGCAGTGACCTCCAGAGCAGCCTGGGGAAGGAGGAGCAAGGCGAGGCTGGGGAAGCAGCCTGGAGACAGAAAGCCTTCCAAGCCTGGAGGAGAGTCCTGTGGGTGCCCAGCACGATTGGCTCCTGGCCTCCCTTCTCCCTTGGGGCCTGGGGCAGGGGCATTCTGCCCTGTGGTGGTTCTGGCTTCGTGGTGGTGCCAGGAATCAGAAGTCTCCTGGGTAGGTTGTCCCAGGACTTCCTGTTCTGGGTGGTAAGTCTTGGACTGGGGAGTATCCTGGCCAGTACCCCTAGAATCAGAGGTGGCTGTCCCTAAATCTCACACTCCTGCTGCAAAACAGAGCAAAGCCCAGCTCTTGTTTGAGGAATGCTTTAAGTCCTGGCTCACTGAGGAATTTTCAGTTTACAGTTCAAAATCTAGCCCTACCGTTTACCAGCTGTGTGACTGTCACCAAGTCGCTTAAACTCTGTGCCTTGGCTTCTTCTTGAGCAAGAAAAATGCCAGTACCCACTTTACAGAGCATGAAAGCCATCGAGTCAGGCCATACCGTGCAGGGACACACTAGGGAGGCGTGGTGTCACCACATGCTTGTGTTTCTCCCTCCTACGGATATTGCAGTCAAAGTCTGAGAATGCAGAGCTTTGTCTCTGGGGCCATGGCCACTGGGGACTGATAGCTGTGCTTATGGGCTGTCCTTGGGTCCTGCCCCTCAGGGTGCAGCTAGTCCACCTTCATGGTAGTGTTTCTTCTCTTTTGTATTGTGAACTCCTGGTAAATGAATGAATGGATGAATGAATGGATGGGTGGATGGATGAATGGATGAACGAACAAAAGCTCATTGGGACCTGGACCCTGGGCCAGGTGTGAGGCTCTGGTAGGAAAAAGAGCTGTAGATGAAGACAACATTCAGCTTTCAAGATGCCTGCTTAGCGGGCCACCTCTGCCTTGCTCACCTTGACTGCAGATGGGGCCGTGGAGGAGGAAACCTATGAATTCAGACTAGGAGCACAGCTTCATACGTGTGCCGGATACACAGGAATGTAGACTAAAGGGCAGCCGTCATCATGACTCTTGATTGACAGGCTTCTTGACCCCAATGAGGCCTGCAGGATTCCTCTCCATTTTACCACAGAGAAAACAAAGCCTGGCCCAGGGCAATTGAGTTACTTGTTCAAAGACACATAGTCTGAAAGGCCTTGTGCTAGATGGGGGTAGGGAGGGAGAGGAGGTCAGGCTCGGCAGCCATTGCCTTTCCCTCTACCCCTGCCCCTCGCCAGTCCCACTGTTCTCTGCCTCTTAGCCCTGGCAGCGGGCAAGACCCTCCGCCACCCCAGCCTGTCTGCAGTCAACTTGGGAAATAGTGCTCACATCTCCTGTGGGTTGTGATGTGGACTCCAGACGACAGTGAAAAACCTCCTGCACAGGAGACGCCTTTGGTGATGGAGAGAACAAATGAATGAGGGAATGAAAGGAACACAGCTTCACTCCCTGCGCAGGGTTTGCCAAATAGACCCAGGGCTATGCTAACAGCTCTCTCTCAGCAGAAAGAGGAGACGGTCATACTTCACAGAAGAGCATCGGTAAGACCAGACGAAGAGCTGGGTCTCCGGTGGCTGTGCTGGGGTGGCCACCTGTCGGCCCCACTACCTGTGACACATCCCTTTTTCTCTGAGGGCCTTTGCACATGTGTACATGGAACATTCTCTGTCCAGAGCGCTGCCACCCACCTACTCTGCCTCTCCATTCATCACAGCACCTACAAGGGGCCCGAGTGCTTGGTGGCTTTTACCACAGTGACTGGTTTCATCTGTCAGGTCAGGAGTGTGGGTGTTCCCTGAGGCCTTCTGCTCCAATCCTCCCCACAGCATCATGATGGTTGGTCGGGTTTTATCTGAAGGTTTCCTCTCTCACCTGTCAGCAGCTGATCTTCCGGGTCTCTTCAGAGTCGTCACCAGCATAGTGGCTTCAGGTATGCAGGTTTCTCACGAGGCCACTGAGGGATACAGAGGCACACAGATCCAGAGAGCCAGGTGAAAGGCCGAACTACTTCTCACCATTGGGCTTCATTCCAAGATGATTCCAAGTGTTTCCACCAAGCTGGGCATAACACCGTACGATGTCTTAAAGTTCTCAATGGATGCACAAAGAGCTTGGCTTGTGTTCCATGTGGGAGCCTGGGCTGTGTAGCTGGGCTTGATCAGGAGCCATGATCTCCCTCTGTGTCTCTGCATGGCCCCACATCCAGCCAGCTTTGCTTTGCCCTGTTCTAGTTCTGCGTGTCCTGAGCCCACTGACCGGTCTGACCTGTATGCAATTCTAAATGGCCTGTGCATCTCTGTCTGTGGCCATGGCCAAGTTAAGTCACCTCACTGACTCTTTTTCTTGTCTTATGGGGCTAATAGCCACCATTGCCTGATAATGTCAGTGCACAGTGCATGCTAAATGACCAGCTGTTACTCCTCCCTGTGTTATGGAGATGGACTGTCCCCAGGGTTTGTAGGTAGGCACCTCTTCAAGTCTATGTATCAACTGGAAAGGCCTTGGGAAGGAGGCTAAGGGAGGGGAGGGCAGGGCAGGGCCCCATGGACAGGATTAACACCCTTGGAAGAGGTCCAGAAGGGCGTGGTAAGCTTAGGGTTTGGTTCTTGGTGGTGGTGGTGGTGGGGGTTGCTGAGGAGAGAGGTGTATTGATTTTGAGTGGCAGGTGGGGTGGCTGAAAAGCAGAACGTTGTTCTCAGATGGCTTTCCGGCTAGCCTCTTGCTTTGAGTTTCCTGAAAGAATTCCAGAACTGCAGCTCAATGATTTCTGCTCCTTCTCAGCCCGTGTGGACCAGAAAACTGATGTCACTGTCACAGAGGGAGGCCGTCTCTTGCTGGGAAGGCATGCCAGTCTGTTTCCAGTGTGGCAACCAAGTGCTCTCTCCTGCGCACTCATGGGCCCACCCTCTGTCCTCAAGTCCAGACTGGTGGCTCACAGACCCCTGTGGGACGGTCTGACACCTGATGGGGTCCTCTGTGTGTGCTCTGCCACCTGAGGCCTGAGGCTCACATTTCTGTGTGAAGTTGTACGGAAGTCACCCCATGTGCATCCCGCAGTGCCACTTCCCTGCTTTGTCCATCCCTCTTATTACTGCTCCAATGGCCCCGGCCACAGTGTCCCTACCAAAGCATTCCCCTGCCTCATAAAGGCTTGTGCTTGGACCCAGGCTCAGCACCCTCTGGCTGTGGCCATTCTTTCTGCCTTAGTGCCTGGTGCCTGTCCAAGGTCAGCTTCACAGAAGCACGAATAAGAGTTTATTGAACAAATAACTCCCACCGTTGGGTAGGAGCTGGCTCAGTACAGTCCCAAAGAGGAATTTGAGTGTCAGCTTTCTCCTTCAGGACTGGGGTGGCAGGAAGTTCCCATTTGGGCCATTCTAAGTGTCTGGCTCCCAAGTGTAGAAGACTAACTGACTTCTAGGTGAATTTTCATGTTGCCAGCATAGGGGCAGAGCTTGGAGAACACACTTTTGATATTTAGCACTTCGACTTTTGTTCAAATAGTTTGTCAAAGAGAGAGTTTGGTGAGCAATACAGCTGAGAAATCAGGGTCTAGCATTAGAGATGGTTGGGTCTCAGAGCTTAGACAGTAGTGGGGATTTTTTTTTCCTCTTCTTCTCCAGGATGATTTTGTCTTTTGGCTTCATCCTCTGACAATTCCCACCACTGACACTACTGTCTTCTTCTTTTTTTTTCCATTATTACTATATAGTTATTTTTTTTTATTGAAAAAAAAATTTTCTGCCTCCTCCCCGCCTCCCATTTCCCTCCCCCTCCTCCCGCCCCTCTCCCCCTCCCCCCACCCCCCCACTCCTCTTCTCCTCCCTCTCCAGTCCCAGGAGCGGTCAGGGTTCCCTGCCCTGTGGAAAGTCCAAGGTCCTCCCCCCTCCATCCAGATCTAGGAAGTTGAACATCCAAACTGTCTAGGCTCCCACAAAGCCAGAACCTGAAGTAGGATCAACACCCCGTGCCATTGTCCTTGGCCTCTTGTCAGCTCTCATTGTCCGCCATGTTCAGAGAGTCCGGTTTTATCCCATGCTTTTTCAGTCACAGTCCAGCTGGCCTTGGTGAGCTCCCAATAGATCGGTCCGACTGTCTCAGTGGGTGGGTGCACCCCTTGTGGTCCTGACTTCGTTGTACATGTTCTCCCTCCTTCTGCTCCTCATTAGGACCTTGGGAGCTCAGTCCGGTGCTCCAGTGTGGGTCTCTGTCTCTATCTCCATCCATCGCTAGATGAAGGTTCTATGGTGATATGCAAGATATTCATCAGTATGGCTATAGGATAGGTTCAATTCAGGTTCCCTATCTTCAGGTGCCCAAGGAACTAACTGGGGACATTGCCCTGGGCATCTGGTAGCCACCCCAAGTTCAAGTCTCTTGCCAACCCTTAGGTGGTTCCCTTAACTAAGATATGAGTTTCCCTGCTCCCCTATCCAACCTTCCTATATCCCCAATCATCCCGTTTCCCCAAGTTCCCCTCATCCTCTCCTTCACACTTTTCTTCTATCAGTTCAGCATCCCTCAGAAATAGAAAGCCACTTTCCCAAAGGCTTTGGAAACATCCCAGCTCAGGGCACATAGCTATTCCTGGCCCAATTGCTATAGCTGGAGGACTGAATGGGTTAGTCACACTGCCCTGCATGCTAAAGCCTGGAACAGTGGAACAGGGTCTGGTCTCTTGAGACCCTGGTAGTCTTCCAGGAAACCCTAGGGGGCACAAAGTCCTTGTCCCACCTGTCCACCTCCGCCGGAACTCAGACATCCAAGTGAGCCATTGCGCTTCCCCGGTGAGCCTGTGGGGTCCTGGGCCTTGCCTGGCACTTATCTCACAGGGAACCGACACAGTGCTGGAGAGGAAAGTCACCACCAAAGTCAAACGCAGGCCTGAGTGGTCCAAAATAGCTGATTTTTTTGCTCTCGGGAACTCAGGTGAGAAATGAGCCATTCCTGTTAAATCACTTGCTAATTTGGTCCCCTTAAATACTGGAGCATAAAGAAGATGAATATCACCCATCTATATCCCTACTGATGGTCACCCTGCACCTTCCAGATGACATCCCCCAGATTCTTGCTTTTCACCCTTTGGGTAGTGAGTGAGGGCTGCCACCAACCTGGCCTCACAGTGCTACTCACCTCCCAGAAGTCATTACCTGGGCACTTCCCGCAGCACTGGTGGGCATGGGGAGGTCTTGGCAGGAAGCTCAGGGGATGGTGACAACCCAGAGGATGGTTTGTTGGTGTCCCCAGGAAGTCAGGGGCCAAGTTTCCTGCAGCAGCCACCAACTTATGCTTAACAATCCTTCACCCAAGACAACAATATGTCACATGCTTTCTACTCCAGTGCCGGGCACTCAGGGATGCAGAACACAGTACATTGTGCGCACGTGCGTGCAGGCACACACACACACACACACACACACACACACCACACCACACCACACCAGAAAGAGAGAAAAGAAACAGCATTTCCCTCCCTCACTACATGCAACATTAGCTCTGACTATTGGTTGAGACAGTCCAGTCATGGAGAGGCTTGGGCTCCATATACATGGCAACCCTTTGGTTCCCAAGGCAGAGAATCCCAAAGTGGGACAGAGAGCACCCAAGTCCGTCAGGCCCAAGCCTTCAGCATTGTAGGCAAGGACAGGCCGAAGAGATCCCCCTCCCCCCCCCCCCCCCGCTTACTGAGGAGCAGGATGTGAGGTACTGCACCTGGGTGGTGTGTTGGCCACACACACACAGGGTGGTGTGAGGCAGTACAACTTAAGTGTTAGCACCAGAGAACTCCGAGTGGCCTACTGTCACCTGTATTGATGTTGGAAAGAGCCAGCGTCTCTTTGCATCAGATTGTCCCCGTGACATCGAAGGTGCGATAGAAGGTAGGATTCTTTCCATGCATGCTGCTGGAGAAACTGGTCCAGAGACTGCACTGACTCTGTCCCAAGTCATCCAGTGTGTCAGCCCCATCCCAGGAAGATGAGCCTCAAACACAACTACCTCTGTGGTCAGACACACGAGCTCCATGTAAGGTCCTCCTGGCCTCTGCCTTCCCTTCTGAGCTCCTGAGCCATTGTATTACCTCGGTCCTGTTAAACCAGGGACCCTGAGGACCACAGTGGAAGATGTGTGTCCTTTCGGCCCTGGATAGCCTGGGCCACAGCCTGCCTGTCCTTTCTCAGGCCAGGAGCTTAGCCCAGCTTGCCTCTGGCTCTCCTCCAGAAAGAGGGGACCAGGCCTGCCAGGTCGGGGTGGTGGTGGGGGTGTAGATCTATTTTGGAACCTGGGACCCTGCAGAGGCCTGGAGGAGCCTGTGACCCAGAGAACCAACAGCCCCTTCTGGATTCTGTTTATTTTCATTTAACAAGCACAGTATGTCCCTGGTGGAAAGTGCTCCCCAGCTGGGGCAGAGTCCACGGTCAGCTCCACAGTCATTTCCCTGAGCAATTTCTACATGTACATAGGCTTTCAGTGATGTTTTCCTAAACATGCATACACACACACACACACACACACACACACACACACACCCATGAGGGCTAGTCTCTAAACCATTTTTAAACTTTATTTTACTTATTTCAGATTGCTTTTGGAAAAACGTCATAGCAAACCACCCCACAGTGCACACACCCCTCATTTAGATCAAGAGTTTTAAAATTTGTCTTCAGCTTTGAGAGGACTGCAGCAGCCAAGGCAATGCAGGCATGCACCTTTACAGGCATGCTCGGTTCCTATGGATATGTACAATTGATACAGGCACTTTTCTATTTTATGAAGGCAGGCAGGCAGTTTTCGGTGGGATATGCTTTACTGCCCGCTGTATCCAGCTCACTCTTTCCAGGTCTGTCTAGATTGCATATCCTGGCTTGGTCTCAAGCCTAGGTCATTTTCCCTCCTGCTGGGAGGTGCTGTGTCTTGTAATTATACCCCGTGTTCCTTCAGCCCTGCAGAGGGATGCTGGCTCCATTCGGGAGCATTTGCTTTTCCTAGTGAATCTGTGTCTCTCCTTCTCCAGAGCCTTTTGGTCCAGAGCAAGTGTCCAGTGTCTAAGGGACCGAGTGAAGGGTGTCCCTGCTGAGATGTGGCTTTACAGGCTGCTTCCCACCCATCTGGGTCACACCTCCACCTGCTGCTGGTATTGTCCAGTTTTACTTTTGTGACTATCTGGGGGTTGGGAAAGGATCTGTGCACGTTTCTAACTCTCTCTTCCTACTTGATGACACACAAGGATGACACACTTTCCTCAGCACAATCTTCTGTCATAGGCCTCCGCACAAGCCCAGGAACGAGTTCCTCTCCCATGTCCCCATGCCCTCAGCTCAACCTATGAAGAGGTAAGCTCTCTTCCACAGCCCTTGAGTCTGCTTTTGGCCCTGTGACCTGCATTGGCCAGAGAGACACTTTCAAACAGAGGCCTACAGAGATTTGGCCTGGCCTGGGGTTTGTTCTACTTTCTTGGAACCCTGGGGCCACCTTGGGCGTGAGACTGAGCTAGCTCACTAGAGGACAAGACATACGACCAAGTAAGTCTTCCTGTCCACCTTAGACCGACAGACTGGATCATCCTGGACTCTGGAGCCCATGTGAATCACAGAGGAGGACACTGGTTCTTCAAGACACCCACTCTGGGGGTTTGTGAGGAAACAGGAGCCAAAGCAGCTCTAGTTAGCCAGTCCACAGGCTGTGAGCCTCAGACTCTAAACGGGTGAACACGAATGTGCCTCCATCCTGTCACTGGGATGAAATGAGCGGTGTGTGTGGGTGCCGCGCAGGGAGGACTCAATCCCCACAGTTCCTGCCACTGTCGGGTCTCAGACATGACCAGTGACCTCTCTGCTTCTTTTTGATTACTCTATTCTGAGCTCTCTAGTCTAAGTATTCTGGAAGATGTGGATATGGGACTGTAAGGCTGAGTGTGACAAATCCTCCAGCTGAACAGCCCCCACTCCTACTGCAGAAAAGCTCCCTAACCCTTCACCTGGTGTCCTTACAGAGGACACCAGGCAGGGCTCCCTGTGAAGATGTCACCAAAGATGGAGCAATGTGACTGCAAGCTATTGGCAACCAGGAGGCAGGGAGGTACCGGCTGAGTCCCAGAGGGACACATATAGTGATGACAGGTTTCTGGTCCTGAAGCTCGGGGCGAGCCCACTTTTGTCATTTCAGGTAGCACTCCAGTCACATCAGGTAGCCTGGGAAAGGGACTTACTAAAATCCACTGACTAATAGGGCTACCAAGGGAGGCTTTCTGGGCACTGGGCACATGCTCGGTATATCACGTCCATTTGTTCCTGTTTCTGTCTGATTTGTGCTCAGCCCTCTCTCCAGGCAGTGCCCACTCTACACGGATGGGAGGGGCAGGCCCTGAGAGACATCTGTGTGGTGGATGGTCCCAGGGAGACTCTTCAGCTGTCACCTGAATCTAAAGGGGTCCCCCTACCCCCACCACTACCCCACCATGGATTGGTTGAAGTCTGCCTGGAGCCTACTCTTCCCAGTGGGATAGGGAACTGGAGCAAACCCAGAGCCTTCAGTATCCCAGAGCAAGACTCCAAGTGGATCGATCACACAGTTAAAATCCTCATTGTTTAATGAGGCAGGTAGATCTCTGTGAGTTCAAGGCCAGTGTGGTTTACACAGTAAATCCCAGGACGGCCAGGGCTGCAGTGTGTGTGTGTGTGTGTGTGTGTGTGTGTGTGTGTGTGTGTGTGTGTATCTTAAACAAACCATAACCAACAACAATTTGGATCACATATCCCAGTTTGTAAAGTGCCCCACGGGCTCATGCTTTGAACGCAGCTGTGCTATGTTGGCTGTGGGGCTTTAGGCGACGTGGCCTGTCTGGTGGAGGCAGGTCATGAGGGTGGAGGGAATGTCTGTCTGACCGTAAGTAGTTTCTGTCAGGTGTGATCTCAGAGTTGAAAAATCAAGTCACAGGACCTGTGACTCAAGACAAGAGGCTCATGAGTTGAACTTCACCAAACTTAGGCATTTTACATTTTAAAAATTATTAGTGTAAGATAATAAAAAAGAAAACCACAGAAAATTTTGCAAAATATGTCTCTGACGGGAGAGTTAGAAACTTATGAAGAGGCATCCAAATCCAATAATAAAAAAAAAAAAAAAAACAATAAAACAGGCAAGCCGGGTGGTGGCAGCGCACGCCTTTAATCCCAGCACTTGGGATCTCTGTGAGTTCTAGGCCAACCTGGTCTACAGAGCAAGTTCCAGTATAGCCAGAGCTACCCAGAGAAACTCTTGTCTCAAAAAACCAAAACCTAAACTATTGAGACTTCTAGAAATCTGTCCTGGGCTCTGGCTGGCCCAGTGAGACCTGTGGTCTTGGGTCCCTGCAAGCCCTACAATGTGTCCTGCTTTCAAGCCCTGGAGCCTCCCGCACCTGCCCAGGGGACTGTACTGTGTGCTCTGCCCTCACTGCCTCTTAACAGACCATTTTCTCTCTCAAAGGCTGTTGCTTAGCTCTTGGGGTCAGTGTAGCAGTGCCAAGGGGCTCAGAGGCACTGACATCTTCCAGCTCCTGGCTCTCAGATGACAATCTGGGTGTAGACACTTGAGGCTGGTGTTTACCATACTCCCACAGTCAGTGACGGACACTGACAACAAGACTGACAGGGAGACAGTGAAAGGTTTGGTGTCCATGACCCTCAGTTTCCTCACCTGCAAAATGGGTCTAGTCTCATACTCACCAACCACATATTATTACAGAGGGATGATACTAGATCTGCATTCAACACCATCAGTTCTTGGAACAAGGGTTGGCCAGATTCACACTGTGGGCATTGTTATCATTGTCGTTTGGATGCTAAAACATTTACCAAGGACTTCCCATGGCCTAGGGACTCTGTGGCTGAGGACAATGCAGTGACCTGATGGAGTCCTAATGAGCCCAAGGGGTAGCACCAGCTCAGTCCACATCACTGACTCATTGCCAAATCTGTCCACACCACAGACTCTGTGTGCACTACCGAGCTGGTCCACACCTCTACATGCCATGCCAGCTGCCGATAGTGGCGAACTTCAGGCTCTGGACTCACACAGTCTGGTTCATCATCCGCCCCCCAGATTATTAATCCCAGGGAAGTCACCCCATCTCCCACACTCGTCTCCGCCTGCTACAGAGTGTGGCTGGTCCCACAGTCTGCAGGCAGGTGCAGCAGCCGTGCAGAACAGGGGCACCATAAGCTCTTGGAAGGCAGATTCAAGCTCCATGGGCTAGAAGTTCAGACAGACAAATGTTTATCTAAGGCTCACCTCTGTGGCATCGGTGGTTTTCTGAAACAGAAGGCAAAATCTTGTGGACCCGAGCTGCTCCAGCTGCCTGTTTTCTTCCGTTTCCCCATGGCTGAGCATCGGCTGCTGCAGAGCCCTGCTCCTTGGTCCATCGTCTCCCACCTCAGGCTACTGACACCAGACTGGGCTTGCCATTGGCTATGCTCATCATGGTCCTGCGTTTCTCCTGCTCCTCTACCCAGGCTCCCTGTATGCTCTCTGAGAAGCCTTCTTGAATGCCCAGAGACCTGCACCCTGGAGTGGGACCCAGGCTTGGCTAACTCAGAGCACACTCCTCCTCCGGGGGCTGTGCAATCTAATGTGCCTTTTCCTGATGTCTATATGACAAGTCAGCTTGAAGATGTGGGCGAGCATCACCTTCATGGAAGACATTTGCTGCTCAGATCCAAGGGGAGGTGTGTCTGTGCCTTCCTGCTTCCTCTTGCTTTGAAGGTGAGCGTGCAGCTTGGATTGCACACTGTCGTGCAACCCTGACAGAAAGCAGGATTGGTGGCAGTGGTTGTGTATGTGGGGGTGGGGGGGTGAGGGCACATAAAAAACAAAACAAAACAAACAAACAAAAAACAAAACCTGCTGGACCCTAAGTTCACACTCTCAGATAAGAGAAAACTGAACTCATCTTTGCTCTTGGGGATACAGAAAGCATTCCAAGCCATTCTCCTCCTGTCTCAAATCCTCTGAAACCCTAGAAAGACACTAATTGGTTCCAGCAGCCACTCTTTCTCATGCTGACCTCCTGTGCTATTCAAGTGAGTCCTTCAGGGGATTGGATGCGGCTCATTTTGGTAGAGTGTGAAGTCTTGGGTTCGAGCCCCAGCTCCACAATGGTGGTGCATGCCTGGGGTCTTAGATCCCAAAGGTAAAGGTGGAAGGTGGAAAGGTTAGAAACATAGAGTTATCCTCAACAAGTTCAAGGCCAGCCTAGAACATGGAAGACTCTAGCTCAAAACAGCAAAGGGATTTCCTTCCTCTGTGGGACAGTGGGTCATGTGACCACCTGACTCTGGGTCATGTGACCACCTGACTCTGAGTGGCCACCCTTGCCGAGGAGATGACAGTGTGGACAGTCCTCAGGATAGAATCAGGGAGGGTCTTCCCACAGAGTAGTGATGTGGGGCCACGCTTCCAGTCCTGTGTCAGCAGAATGGTTAGCACCTTGTTCCTGGCTGCCAGTTCCATGACAGACCCTGGAATGTGGAGGCTCTAGCTTCAGGCTCCACCAGGCTTTTCCTGTGGGTGGAATTTCCCTGGGAAGAAAGTTTGAGCCATATAGCATGAATCAGATGCACAGTGTTCTGGCCT